>NC_063332.1:24653423-24710512 GCF_021869965.1 Rhincodon typus | reverse complement strand
AGGTTGGACATAGAGCAGTTTTTCCGCCGCCTCCGCCTCTCCACCTATCCTCTCCTCTATCCCTCTTCTATCCGCCTCCCACCCTCTCCCTATTTATTTCGGAACCCCCTTCCCCTCCCCCTTTTCTGATGAGGGGTCTAGGCCCGAAACGTCAGCCTCTCTGCTCCTATGATGCTGCTTGGCCTGCTGTGTTCATCCAGACCTGCACCTTGTTGCCTCGGATTCTCTAGCATCTGCAGTTCCTACTATCTCTGATTCAACCTATGTTGGAAATTTTATTGGTACTGGAAATTTCAAAGTTAAGCTAAGGTAAACACATGTTGATCATAAGTCTGTTGAGTTTTCAGTAGCACATTAAAATTCTGAAGTGAAATTTGTGTAAAGCTCATAAGGTTGCCATCTGCTTTTCGATTGTAAGCTGATAATAGATTTAGATTTAAACTTTTTAAAGTAAAATTGATTAGAAAGCTATCTATCTTTTTATGGCCATGGGTATGTATATGTTAGAACTGGCTACTTTTGCCTAACTGGCTGTTCTTGAGTGTAGTGTGATTTTGTATGGCTGTTAAAGCTCGATCTTATTTTATGTAAGATGGGCAGAAAATACAGCCCTTTAACCCTTAAATGTGCAACTGTTATAGGCAAGGTGTTTGAACAGATGAGTGGGTATTGAAGATAAAGCAATAAAGCTTTAACAGTACTTTCTGCAGTATATCTCCTTCGGGTTCATTTTACATTGAATTCCCTCCAAGTCTGAAGACCTACAGCATTACTGCCAAACTCTTTAGTTACATAACATTCAAAAATTTGCACCATTAGTATGCATTTTTAATGGTGTGATTAGTAAAGCAACTTTTGATCCTGAGGAAGACTCTTATATAGTTAGGTTTTCAGTCCATTCTGAAAGAATTGAGGAATAAGCTCCAGTGCTGTGACACTCGGCAGAAAGTTCCAAATGCTTTTGTGAGACAGGAAATGCACCTACCTGCCAGGGCCCAGAACTATTCAAGGATCTTTCCCATAATTGGAATAACTGAACTAAATCTCAAAATAAAAACCTTTCAGACTTTTGTGGCATTGTTAACCATTCCTTCTGGGTCTAGTTTCAAAAACCATAAGCTCAACAAATTTGATCTTGAAAATTTGTGTCGATCACTGAAAGGTTATCATTGCTCATTCACAAAATTCTGTGAAACACCCTGTCAGTTTAGTAAAAGTGGCAACAACCAAATAAGCACAACAAATATGAGCAATCGAGAAATAATGACCTTACTGCGGTACTGGCAGGAGTGTATGCAATGACTGACTGACTTTTTTGGTGTCCAGCATCCTCCAGTTTCCAGATCTTTTAGTTAATAGTTGTCAGTTGGAGTTCTGCTGTACTGGGGACCTGCCACACATCCCTATTTTATTTCCCCATACCACTCCCAACCATGTTTGGAGATCTGTGAATCTTATTGCTCAAAGGATGGAATCCCCTTCTGTTGTAATTGGGGATTTGACTGCTCACAAGTTCTCTGCACATCTAGGGGTCTGGGCAGGTAGGTTTTGGATTGTCAATGGTTCCTGAATGAGGGCATTTTTCATAATCTAAGACATTCCAGTAATCTTCGGTTAAGTTAGAGCCTGTCTTGCTGTGTTCTTTGTTCAAAGATATGGATTGTTAGCCTAAATTAGGGTCTGAGAAAAAGGCCCTTCAGTCCATCAAGTCTGTCAGTCAAAATCAAGCACATAGCTATTATAAACCATTTTCCAGCCGATATCTTTTTGTATGCCTCGACATCGCAAGTATACCTCCTAAATACTATTGAAATATTGAAGTTTCTACCTCGGGCAGTGTGTTCTGGATTCCCACCACCTTCTGGGTGAAAACATTTTTCCTCTCATCCCTTCTAAACCTCCCTTTCCTTGTTTTTAAATCTGTTCCCCCGGTCATTGATCCTTCCACCGAGGGGGAAAGTTATTTCCGGTCTACGCTGTCTGTCGTCCTCCTAGATTTATACATCTTAAATCAGGCCTCACCCCCACCAGGTCTCCACTGCTGCCAGCAAACTACCCCAGTCTACCTAATCTCTCTTTATACCTAAAACTCTCCAGTCCTGGCAACATTGACCAACTCTTGTTCTTAAGAATTAATCATTCAGCCCCTTGAGTCTGTTCAGCTATTCAATGAGATCATGGATTATCTATGGCCTATATCCTTTTGCTTAATAAAAAATGATCCATCTCCAATTTAACGTTAACTAATCTAGCATCTATTGCCATTTGTGGAAGAGTTACAAACATTCACCACTGTGTGCGCTGTCACTCCTGAACTGCCTGGCCTTAATTCTCAGACTATGCCCCCTAGTTCTAGAATCTCCATCGAAATCTCATCCCTCCCTAATGTAGGTTTAATTACCTTTTAACTAAATGTTTACTTTATTCTGTTTGTACTAGGGTTTCAATTGTGATGATAGATGCAGTTGTTTGAGGTTCCCAACTTTTTAGTATTATAGTTGTGGTTAAGAAACTCTTTGCCTTTTCCTAAGAGTCCAATCATTTGAGTCCCATACAATAATTTTCTTTTTGTTCAAATGTTAAATTTTTGCATTCCAGTCTCTCTCTACTTTTTAAAAAAAAAACTGGATGGTTCCTAATCCCATTTGGAATACATGTATTTTCTCAACAATGGCCAATTTTGATCATGGCAGATTAGCATTCGTAACTTGTGTTCATATTTTTAAAGAACTATCCATTTCCCTTCCTTGCTTCCCCCCACAAACTGGAAGCTAGAAATTAAAAGGCCAAAAAAATTATTAAATAAGAACTACAAAAGAGAAGTTTTCACTTTGAGAGAGTTTTTTGCAGGCCCTCTTTTATCTGTGGTGGACATAATGGCTTAAATGCTGAAGTCTGTCTTTTGACACTGATAACTGTACTCAGTATTTGTCTTATGTGCTGAGTTGAAGGCTCTGATTATTTATGTTCCATACATTTTTATAAGGAATTTGAAAGAGTTATTTTAACTTAAGTTGTGAATTGAAATTGTCCTGTTGGCCTGTGCTTGCATGCTGTCATAAAATCCTGTTAACTGTGCAAATAACCCCTACTGAACTTTACATTAGAAACTTGTCTATATCCTTTGACCTGCAGGATCTAATGCAGTTGGCCACACTGTCCATTGTAAACAGTATTACTCAAGGTTGTTTGATCCTTGCACGAGTATTCTTGCAAGAGGAAATAGCTAAACTGTGCTTCATGTTCTTACAGGTTTTTCCAAAAATATGTACTCATAATTACAATAAACACCCTGGCTTGGATTCTGCTTGTTTATATTTGGAGCAAGCTGTGACTGCACAAAATGGGTCAAAGTTAATTTTGTGAACTGAAGTCCATGTGTTTGTTTCTCACTATTTTGTTTTTGTAAAAAAAAGTCTTGGGTTGCTGTAATTTTACATTTTTAAATGTTCTTTGGGTAAGTAAGCCTTTTGTATAGTATTGATGTAATCAGTTGGATTGGAAACGTTCAAGGAATATGGGAACAATTACGGTTTACTTGTCATTTTTGAATACTGACTGAGCTATTCCAAACAAAATTGAAAGGTGAATTTTTAAGTTGATCCAGATTGGTGACTTCATTAAAATCTTGTATAATCTCTTGATATGGAGACTGAGTTTCTAACTGGAATTCATTGTATGCTGTTTCAGCTTTCGAAATAAATAACTTTCAGATTGTCATACAGGTATGCTTTAGTAACACCTGAAGCTGTAGGGATATCTGTCCCAAGTTTCCACATTGGTCTTTATTACCACTGACGTTTGCACCATGTTTGCTTCTATGGTGTTGAATATTTTTTCTTTTGGTTGATTTCAGCGCTCCACTGAGAAACTGAATGAAAGTGGCAACTTGTTTCCATATGAAATTGATGGTAAGTTTCTTTTGCCTTTTCTCCGCAATGACTCCTTAGAATAAAAATGTAGTGACAGGTTTCCACGTGTACTTTAGAAATTGACAATTCTTTGCAGCAAGTGGAACTGGAGCACAGTGAGCTCCAATGAAAAGATGACTAAAATATTAGCTCCTTGGGTTGTCCAGCCATTCAGTTGGACCATGATTGCTACATAGCGTGATTCTACTCGCCCCTCCCATCTGATATCTACTAATATTATCTTGTAGATAGATTTCTATTAATTAACAACTTGCACTATTATAGGAATTTCAACAGCAGCTAAATCAGACAACAGTGAGCAAGACAAGATACTTGAATAAAGGACTAGAAGTTACCTCAGTTGTGTTTTAAGGAGAGCCTTAAAACGTGTGAGGTGGAGAGATGAAGAAGAAATAAAAAAATTCCACAGCTTATTTTCTAAAAGAAGGCATGGTGGGATGAATTTGTCTCAATTTAGCTCTTTAAACCTTGAAGTCATTATGAATGTCTAATCCTCAAAGACAATACATCTTTACAGAATCTATTTAGGGTCTGACCAAAGTTTGTAAATCTCAGTTCAAACCCCATCCTTTGTATTCCAAACAGTTTTGAGAAAGAGGCCAATAACCTGTTTGTCTTTATGAACTGTTATTTGCACTCATTTTCAAAAGGAAAAGGACTTGCATATCTTTGACATCTTTCATGATCTTAATTGTCCAAAGTACCACAGAACCAATGACCAACTCTTGAAGTATTTTGTTTCGGTCACGTGAGAAGTGTGGCAGCTAATATGTACAGTAAGTTCCCACAAACAGCGATATGGTAATGTGAAGATCTTTGTAATATTGATTAGGATGTGTGATAATTTCCCTGCTGCTCTTCAGCGTCCCATGAGCTCTTTAATGGGGCAGTTTAACATGTCATATGAAACCAGATGAACGTCTGGATATGTGTGAAAGCCTTTGAAGTGGATCAAAACCACAGTTAGCTAGCATAGTAGTGATTTATGTAAATAAACATCTGAATTGCTTTTCTGCTCTAGTTGCTAACCTCTTGATAAATCAATATTACATACTAAAAAGTCTTTCACCAGTCTAAAGTGGGCAATGTTGAACACAACGTGCCATAGTCTGGCTCGCTCATTTAGACACTGACCTTTTTGTAACTTAGTTCCATCATCGATACAACTCACTGTGCTGCCTAACTTAATGTATTCTGCAAACTTTATATATATGTATATGTGTGCGTGCGTATTCCCGAAGAACACAAACCCGGTATCCCGACTGACGTCTAAGTACGTACTCACCTGTGCACATGGTTAGGATTGGAGGCGCAGTCAGTTTTGTTACTAATCCCTTATGAACAACTTTTATCAAATATCTTCTGGCAAATCCCCAGAAACTCCCCTATCCACTATACCAGTGATGACTATTTAAAAACAAATACTGTCAGGTATGAATTGGCCTTCACAAACCATGCTGTATCCCTTTCTTAAGCTGATAAGAGTCCAAATGTTTCATCACTCTGCCTCTGATGGAACTCTTCTGTGGAAAGCAGACTTGATCAATTACTATGTTCTGATTCATAACTGAAAAGAAGGTCTTTCATAAGGCCCTATGGTATTTTCAGTACTACGTAGGACCATAATTGGAAATTTATAATAGTGAGGTTATTAACAACTGATTTTTCAGTTAACACTATTTTTCGACTAAGTACATTTTCATACATATAATACAAGTTGTTAGTCACGTAGATTTGGTTTTTTAATACCATTTTGTAACAAAATCTGCATTTTGTTTAACACTTCTATTGTTTAGTGTAGGACAACTAGGTTCTGCAATAGATGACTTCCTCACAGGTGAATCTCGTGTTTCAAATCAATTGAGTGTTTGGAATACACAGTCAGACCTGTTTTTGAGAATATTCAAATAGATATTGATTGGCTATGGGATAGTGTGGAAGGTGGAGTTGATAGAAACTCCAGGTGTTGAATGGCAGAGTAGGCTCAAATGGCTTGCATCAGCTACTTCTAATGTACTTGGATCTGAGAGGCTGAGTAATACATTAAAACAAAACTGTATTATAGTCTTCCTTTTAAACAAGCACTTAGATCACAATGAAAACATTTTTTAAATTGTTTCTCAAATTGACCTGTGAAACTTCAGCCTTTTTTAGTACAGGCTTTGAAAGTCTCCAGAAATGATAAATCATTCTGTTAGCACCATGGGTAGTTATTTTCTTGCCCTCTGCTACTAAACGATGACTAAAACAGTTTATTTATAAATATGCTACATAAAGTACTTTGTGTAAATGCACATATAAATCTACGCTACATCTGGATACATGTCTGGGCATAGTTATAATTGGCAGTTGATGATTAGTCATCAACTCCAATTGTTTGAATAATCTGCATTTTCCTCCTCAGGATTAAATTTTGGTATTGCATTTTGTAAACTTAATCAGCTGTATTAATGTATTTTATAGATTACATAACATCTTGCTGTGCTTTCTGTAAACATTCACTTGATCAAGGCGTTGAATTTGGCAGCTTTTGTTTGGGTTCTGCTGTTGCTGTTTCCTCTGAATGCTGTTATACTTCTAGATGCCAGTGACATTCGCATAAAAATCAGCACGACGTCTTGCATCTCTTGAAGCAGAACCTATAGGACTTGTGTGAGCAATAGCAATATTAAACATTTCCATCTCCTGATCCTCTAAAGGGAAGGAATCTACAGGATTGCATAAATTAGAACCATAGAAAACTTGCAGCTTAGAAAGAAGCCATTCAACCCATCATACCTGCATCAGATGAATAAGTTAAAAGTCCATTCTAATACTACATTTTAGCACCGGGTCAACAGATCTTGCAGATTACAGCATTGCGGCTATAGATCCAGGTTCCTCTTGTAAATGAGTTGAGGGTTTTGGCTTCAGTCACCAAACTGCAGTGAATTCTAGAAACTCAACCCTGTGAATGAAAAGGTTTTGCCTCATTTTTCCCTCGCTCCTATCAACCACCTTTTAAACTTGTGCCTCCAGTAATGGATCTCTTTGGGGGGAGCAGGCCTTCCTTGTCCACTCTATGCAAGTCATTCACTATTTTGTACACCTCAATTAAGCCACCTCTTGGCTGCCTGTTCTGGGGGAAACCATCCTCGCTTATCCAACCTTATTCTTAGTCATTTTTCAAGCAATTGGCAAAATTGAATATGGACTGATTGCATTGCATTTGTTTTCCAATACCATACCTTAAGAATCTGTTAGCCTTGGACAGGTATAACTCATCCGTCAAAAGTGTAGAAGATTACAAGTCGTCATCTGATGTAATGGAAGAACACATTCCATTCCATACCTAATGGTGCAGTTGTGCCAATGCCAGTAATGGCCGAGGAACTGAGAATGAGTGCTCAAATCTCACCACTAACTCGAAACATTGTTAAATAAACCTGCCAGTCTGAGTTGATGGGAAGAAAATGGTGACCATTTCATTCACAAAAGGATCTGCTTTAATTGGCTTGGTACACACGACTCATCAAGTGATCCTTAAATTGCCTAAAGTTGAGCAGGCCATATACGTGCACAAAATACATTATTTTTATTTTTGGAAACATTTTTGTGACTTCGTCATTACTGTTGTTATGCTCCTAACTGAGTAAAGTGGTTGACTTGTAACTGTCATCCATCATGTTGCACAGCAACTCACTTTGGTATATCAAACTGTTACAAGAAAGGTAAATGAACTGCCCATGGAATACAGAGAATTAGAAAAGTGACTCATTACTGCCTTTTCAAGGATAGTTAGGAATGGGCAATAAATACAGGCCAATGATGTGCACATTCCCTGAATAGATAGTTTGAAATAAAACTAGTTGACTTTAAAATTGAGAATTTCCTTGAATGTGTTGAAATATTGATTTCAAAAAGTGCTCAAAGTTGGCTACATTACACATTAGGCCAGATTTAGTTTATGGCCATAAAGTTGTACAGCACTATTTTAAAGACCTTTCTCTTTCCACTTTATTTCATTTTTCAATTCTGGTTTAAATATTATCTAAAGCAAATTTCTATAAAATGTGCTTCATTTTAAATTTCTACTCTTGCTTCAAGCTCCAATTTTGAGTGGGTAGTAGCAGTGTACATCAAGGAAAGATGTAAGCTGCAATCATTTTTCTTAAATTAGATTGCGTTACCTTGCACATGAGCCGAATGGAATAAATGTTGACGTTTCGTGAAAGTTGTTTTATCTTATGATTCTATTCAGTATCAAATAACTCAGGCTCAGCTCCAAGCCACCCAAAATCTCTAAGTCTTCATGTACACTCCAAAAGTTGCCTTTATCCAAAGCAGTAATTGTGTAAAAATCAGTCATATCTCAAGGCCTGAGTATGTAGGAAGGACAGTCCAGTTGTTAGCATAGTGCTGTTGACCTCCCTGAAGAATACACTGTATCTTGATTTCAGCATTGCCTTTCCATTGTATGAATGTACAATCATAAAATTTTACATCAGAGGTAGGCCATTTGACCAATCATGTCTGTACCAGTTCCTAAAAGAGCAACCCAGATAGTCACATTCTCCAAACCTATCTCTGTAGTCCTATAAATGAATCACATTCAAATATATATCCAGCTCACTGTTGAAACTTCCTATGGAATCTGCCTCCACCACTTTACCAGGCATCTCACTCTCTAAATCCTAACAGATAAGTTGTTTCTCCTCATTGCACTTCTAGCTCACTTTATGACAGTCTTGAAATTGTGACCCCAAGTTACTGACAGTGCTTTTTTAAATCCATTCTCAAGATGGGGGCATCGCCGTTAGGCTAGTATATATTGCCCATTGCTGAACCACTCTCATTGCTGAACAATGATGAACTGTGAGTGCTGAATTCCTTGATTATTTTGCAGTACAAGTAGCTGAGTTATTCCAACCTAAAGGCATAACTATGTCACAGCTTTTGTTTGTTCATAGTTGAAAATGGGCCATTAGGTATGTCAGTGCTGGTAGAAAATAAATGGACTTTATGTAGACTGCAAATTTTATGACCTAATTAAAAATTAACCTGTATTCAAAGCTGTTATTCTAGTTTTAATATTTATGTAATAGAGTATGGTGCTGTGAGACCATTCCTATTATTATAGTATTTTGTATGTATGAATAGTTTATAATTTGAAATGTTTCTCTTGTCCAGTTTGTTCGTGATTGAAAACAGTCAATTTCTCTCCACCTTTCCCTAACAGAAGAAAGTCCATGGACACTTGTAAACCGGACTTGCTCAACTAAAGCTGAGACAAACCGCAATGTGGCCTTTCCTTTTTCGACGTGTACATTTAACCATAGCCTGGCTGACCATGTTGGGCTGCAATGGCGAATCAACACAAATAAAACCTCTGTTTCCGGCTGGATCAGTGAGTTGAGTCTCAGTGAGAACTTGAGTACACCTTTGGCCCCTCCCACAAAACGACATTGCAGGTCTCTTTCGGAGCCTGATGAATTATCCCGGTGCCGATCTCCATGGAAACCCTGCAGTTCTAAGGTCTGGACTCCTGTGTCAAAGCGGCGGTGTAACAGCGGTGGTAGTGCAACCTTGCAGCGCTGCAACAGCCATGGAAGTGCCACACTGCAGAGAAGCACAAGCATCAGTCTGCTCCAACAAACCAGTAAACACACATTATCACTCAACAACAGTATATTTAATATTACCAGCTTCAATACTTCACCAGTACCGAGGCCCTCCTCTGCCAGCAGTGGATTTGTAGACAGTAGTGAGGGAAGCACATCGAGTGTACGTTGGAACTCTGCAGGTCCATTTGACTTTAACCCAAGACGGCGGCTGTCACTTTCGCAGGAACACATTACAGAAACAACAAATCTCTTGCCTTCAGCCAACAGCACTCCCACCTCCACACCGGAGCTGAGCCGTCGACAGGGATTGCTGCGATGTCGCTCACAACCCTGTGTGCTGAATGAAAGGAAATGTGGGCTAAAGCGAAGGCGTGAGGAAGATGTTAGGTGGACGCGACCTTCTTTGGACTTCTTAAAGATGACACGGGTGAGTTGGATAAAGAATCTTCATGGTTCTGAGAGTCTAGCAAAAGAAGTAGAAATAGTTTGTGTGCAGGGACTTTGGAATATCATAAAACACGTTCTTGAAAGATAGTGAAGATGAAAATTTGGACAATCAAAAGTATGGAAGTTCCAGTACTTTAGTCCACTTGTAAATTTTTAAATGAACTATTTTTAATGTTTGTCTTTTCACCAGGATCTAGTTTAACAAATTTGCAAAGACTTAAACAGTTTCATGATCTTTGCACCCCCAAGCCATGAATGAATATTTCACTTTTGATCAAATCTGCTTGAAATTTTTTGTGGTGGTATTTGTGTATTGACATTGATAAAGATTGGAAAAATTTTGAAATTAATTTAAGGAGGGAAGATCACTGTAGATCAAGAATGTCAAAACTGTCATGGGCCTCAAATTTTAACTATTCCATCACCTTTAGGTCAGCATTATACAGTCCAGAAAATCCTTTTGATGCACCAGCATGAGAGCCATTTAGCTGAAATGCACTACAACTATGCAGGGTTGCTTCTAAATTCCCATGTGTGGTGATTTGCCATACACCCTGTTATTCCTTGTCAGATTGAGTGAGAGAACTTCAACTTGGGCCTGGTGATGAAGGAATTTCTGACAGTTGGATATTGTTTTTGCCATTCATCATCATGAAACCATCTCCAATTGGATGATTTGTAGCATAGTCTAGATTGTCCGTCTACTGAAGAATTGGGGCCAAGTGACAATTGGTTCTTTTCTGTATATCTTGGAAAGGTGACAATTTTGGCATCTTTGAAAGTTTCTCCAGATTCTTTCCTGCAACATTCTACTTGATCTTGGGAGACCAGTGTGTTTGAAGAGCTGGTAGACGATGAGACCAATTAGTCTCTTGAACCCTGTTATTATTTGCATTGTTTAATTTAATTGTACATTAAACTAGTTTTGTGTGGGCTGTATTTAACCACCTAGGAGAACACTATTCTCCAACTGAGTTGCAGAAAGCTAATGCTTATTCGCTCAGTATTTACATGTTAGCTCCTCAGGTTGAGCTTAAGCCTTTTTGGATGTATTTAATGTTTTGGAATTCTGTTGGAAAACTGACTCCTCGTGCATAGCTTTAATGATTTTTGTATTTGGGGAGGAATCTTTAGTCAACCATTTGAATCCATATGTTCAATGTCAAGCATGCAAAAAATTAGACTTTATCTTTGCCTGTTTTGACATTCTTGAAGTAGCAACAGAGGTCCTCAATAGTGCTGACCACTAATTTATGCTTTTTAATATATTCTGCTCATGTAAGGCAGCTAAAAGCTAGCTCCTAGTGCTGATGTCATTTACTTTAAGTAGAATTTTTGTGTAATTGAAAAATGATCATCAAAATGTTAATGTATGGAGTAGGCTGCTAACTGTTCTTGTGTAAAATTGTTTTTAATTGAGTCATCATCCTCCTCATCCAAGCTGCACTTGGCATTTTTAATCTGTACTCTGAGACTAGACCACGATCAAAAGCAAAGATGAATGCTAGAAATCTGAAATAACAAACTAGCAAACTGTTGGGAATAGTGGGTCAGGCAGTATCTGTAGAGAGAAAAATTGACATTTTTCAAGACGTGACCTTTCATCAGATTGGGAAGTTAGAAATGGAAAGGATTTTTCCAAGTGAAGGAGGGAGGTCTGTTACAATGTCAAAGACAATAGAGATTAAATGTCAGAGTTGATGTATGACCAGAGGAATTGGTAATGGGACAAGTAAAGAAACAAATGTATAGTGTGCAACAACCACAGATGGAAAGCAAAATTCACCTGAAAGCTGCAAAGAATAAAGAAACAAAGTGGGGCTTGGGGGCAGAGACACAGCCAGAACTTGAAATCTGTCAAGTCCAGATGCTGTAAACTTCCTTCTAGAGAGATGACATGCTGTTCCTCAAGTATATTTTGAGTTTTACTTACTGGCTAGAATACGGTCATTGCCATTTAATCTCTCTCTTCTTCATACAGCTTCCCTTTTGTTCTTGTTCCAATTGCTTCCTTTCACTTAAAACATCACGTTTCATCTGAAGTGAGCGAAGTTACAAAGGTCATCAAGATGAAACCTGCTCTTTCCCATAAAGATGCTGTTTGACCAGCTGAGTGTTTCTAATTTTATTTTGTTTTTATTTCAGAAGACCAGCATCTGATTTACAACAAATTTGAGCAGAAATTTTTCTGAAATATTATCTGATTCAGTTTATTCTGTTTAGCTACTTTGGTACAAGTTGATTCTGATCAGATCCTGCTGTATTGGTCTTTGTATTGCTAAATGACAACATTACTTACAATGCTCCATTTATAAGAGCATACACAGTTGGGTACAGCTCAAAGTAACTGCACATTATTTATTCTAAAATGCTACTTGTACTGCAATGGCTTAAAGAGAGCAAGATTAAGCAGCAACAACAGTTGGCTTGCCCAACTTGCAAATGCAGTCATTGAAATGAAACCAATAAGTACTTCAATCTTTACTCTGTGATTATAACTTCAAAAATTTTAGCGATGTGGCTTCAAGGCTGAGGGGAGCAGGAAATGCATACAGTCTTCATACTTGGGATCATTCTGCATCATTCAAGCTTTGTAATGGATATATTTCAGGTTACAGAGGTATGCATACGCTGGAGGAACATGGAAGCAGCTCACCAAGAATTGGTTTCCAGCTGGCTGACTGCCAGCATATCTTGGCTGGGTGCTAAACAAAAACAGGGCTTGCTGTTGGTGTTCAAAGAGCAGCTGCTTTGCAACGCGTCTCTGTAATTTCTCTTTGGAAAAGAGATTTCAGTTTCCAGAAGCCACAGTCAAGCAGCTACAAAGGGCGGATTTAATTGGGTAAATCATTGGTGTGAAAAGACCAGCTTGTTTAGAGTTCATTGAGTTTTGGAGGTGGTGGTGGGGGTACCCATCTTCTGGTAAGGATTAGCATTCTTGTCCTTTGGATTATATCCTGTTCACTGCCCCATCCTCCAAGTTGTTCACAATTTCTTTGTCGTGAACCTGTTATGCTGTTGCCTGAGCAGGAACTGGGAGCAGCGCACAATTTGACTCCAAAAACAATCCTAATTCACCAGCACAGATGAGCACGTATGCACGCACAGACGAGCACGTATGCACGCACAGACATGTGTTTTTATTCATTCTCAGAATGAGAACATCACTAACTAGAACAACGTTTATTGCTATTCCATAGGACTCAACCACATTGCTGTTGGTCTGGAGTCACATGCAGGCCAGATTAGGTAAGGATGATAGTTTCTGTCTGTAAAAGACATTGGTGAACCAGATGATGGCTTTTTCTAACAGTTGACAATGGTTTCATAGACTTTATTCTCGTTAAACTCCTAATTCCAGATTTTCCTTGATATAATATTTAACCATCTGCTATGGGAGGATTTAAGAACTAGGAGCAGGAGTAGGCCATCTGGCCCCTCAAGCCTGCCCTACCATTCAGTAAGATTATGGCTGATCTTTTTGAGACTCAGCTCCACTTACCTGCCTGCTCACCATAACCCTTATTCCTTTACTGTTCAAAAATTTATCTAGCCTTGCCTTAAAAACATTCAGCGAGGTAGCTTCAACAGCTTCACTGGGCAGGGAATTCCACAGATTCACAACCCTTTGGGTGAAGAAGTTCCTCCTGACCTCAGTCCTACATCTGCTTCCCTTTATTTTGAGGTGATGCCCTCTAGTCCTAGTTTCACCTGCTAGCGGAAACAGCCTCCCTGCCTCCACCTTATCTATTCCCTTCATAATCTTATGTTTCTATAAGATCTCCCCTCATTCTTCTGAATTCCAATGAGTATAATCCCAGCCTACTCGGTGTCTCCTCATAATCCAACCCCCTCAACTCTGGAATCAACTGAGTGAATCTCCTCTGCACCCTCTCTAGTGCTAGTGTACCTCTTCTCAATTAAGGAGACCAAAACTGCACACAGTATTCCAGGTGTGGCCTCACCCAGGACCCTATACAGCTGCAACATAGCCTCCCTGTTTTTAAACTCCATCCCTCTAGCAATGGCAAACAAAATTTCATTTGCCTTTTTAGTTGACTGCTGCACCTGCAATCCTACTTTTAGCGATTCATGCAGAAGGACACCCAAGTCCCTCTGCACAGCAGAGTGCTACAATTTTTTACCATTTTAAAACAGTCCATTTTGCTGTTATTTCCTACCAAAATGGATGACCTCACACTTGTCAACATTGTTCTCCATCTGCCAGACCTTTGCCCACTCACTTAGACTATCTATATCCCTCTGCAAACTTTCAGTGTCTTCTGCTCTACCACTCACCTTAGTGTCATCTGCAAATTTTGACACACCACACTTAGTCTCCAACTCCAAATCATCTATGTAAATTGTAAACAGTTGCGGTCCCAACACTGATTCTTGAGGCACACCACTAGCCACTGACCGCCAACCAGAAAAACACCCATTTACCCCTAATCTTTGCTTTCTACTGGTCAACCAATCCTCTATCCAAGCCAATACATTACCTGTAATACCATGTAACTTTATCTTATGTAATAGCCTTTGGTGTGGCACCTTGTCAAATGCCTTCTGGAAATCCAGATACACCACATCCACAAGTTCCCCATTGTCCACCATGCAAGTAATGTCCTCAAAGAATTCCACTAGATTAGTTAAACATGACCTAACCTTCATGAACCCATGCTGGGTGTTCCCAATGGGACAATTTATATCCAGATATCTTGCTATTTCTTCCTTAACGATAGATTCAAGCATTTTCCCCACTACCGAAGTTAAGCTAACTGGCCTATAGTTACCTGCTTTTTGTCTACTTCCTTTTTTAAACAGTGGCGTCACATTGGCTGTTTTCCAGTCTACAGGAACCACCCCAGAGTCCAGTGAATTTTGGTAAATAATTACTAGTGCATTTGCTATTTCCCCCAGTCACCTCTTTTAGTACCCTGGGATGCATTTCATCAGGGCCAGGAGACTTGTCTACCTTTAGCCCCATTAGCTTGCCCAGCACTGCCTCCTTAGTGATAATAGTTTCTAGGTCCTCACCTGCTATAACCACCTTGCAATTAGTTTTCGGCGTGTTATTTGTGTCTTCCACTGTGAAGACCGACACAAAATAACTGTTTAATGCCTCGGCTACTTTTTCATTCCCAGTTATTAAATTGGCCTTCTCATCATCTTAAGGACCAATGTTTACCTTCGCCACTCTTTTACGATTTACATATTTATAGAAACTTTCGCTGCCTGTTTTTTTTATATTCTGAGCTATTTCACTCTCATCTATCTTACTTTTCTTAACCTTTTTTGTGGCTTTCTGTTGGCCTTTAAAGATTTCCCAGTCTACTTGTTTCCCACTACTCTTTGCTTTTTTGTATGTTTTTTTTCAATCTGATACTTTCCTTTATTTCGTTAGACATCCATGGTTGGCGCGCTCTTTTTCCTACAGTTCTTCCTTATCCCTGGAATATACTTCTGAACACTGAAAAATCGTTTTGAAAATCCTCCACTGTTCCTCAATTGACCCACCATAAAGTTTTTGCTCCCATTCTACCTTGGCTAACTCCTCCCTCATTCCTTCATAGTCTCCTTTGTTTAAGCACAGGACATTGCTACTGGATTTAACCTTCTCACACTCCATCTGTATTTTAAATTCGACAGTACTGGGATCGCTCCTTCCGAGAGGATCCCTAACTGTGAGATCATTAATTATTCCTGTCTCATTACACAGGACTAGATCTAGGATAGCTTGCTCCCTCGTAGGTTCCATTACATATTGTTCAAGGAAATTATCACGGATGCATTCTATGAACCCCTCCTCAAGGCTGCCATGACCGACCTGGTTTGACCAATCGAGATGTAGATTAAAATCCCCCATGATAATTGCTGTACCATTTTTTACATGCATTAGCTATTTCTATGTTTATTGCCTGCCCCACCACGATGTCATTATTTGGTGGCCTGTAGACCACACCTATCAGTGACTTCTCCCTGCTATTCCTAATTTCCACCCAACTGGATTCAACGTTTTGTTCAGTAGAACCTATATCATCTCACTACCGCCTTGATATCATCCTTAAAAACCAGAGCAACACCACCTCCGTTACCTTTTCTGTCTGTCCTTCCGAACAGTTTGATACCCCTGGCTATTTAACTCCTAGTCATGACCATCCTGTAACCATGTCTCTGTAATGGCCACTAAATCATACCCATTTGCCATGATTTGTACCGTCAACTCATCCACCTTGTTTCGAATGCATCGAGCATTCAGATAAAGTGCCCTTATGCCAGTTTTTGCACCACCTTTTTGGGTCCTATTACCTCCATTACTAACAGCTCTTGAGTTCTCATTCCCTTTAACTTTTTTCCTAATTTTCAATGGAGTTGAAGCTTCCTCGTCACCTGCTAACCTGCTTTGCCTTACATTAATTGCTATGCTCCCTCCACGCTCACTTCCTCCCCCCACCTACTTACTAGTTTAAAGTCCTATTAACCACCCTATATACCCTTTTTGCCAGAACACTGGACCCGGCCCTGTTCAGGTGGAGTCCATCCCAGCGGTATAGATCCCTCCTGTCCCAGAACTGATGCCAGTGCCCCATGAAAAGGAAGCCCTCTTTCCCACACCACTCTCTTTTAGCCACGTGTTTACTTCCCTGATCCTCGCCTCCCTATGCCAATTTGCATGTGGCTCAGGCAGCAATCCTGAGATTATGACCCTTGAAGACCTGTTTTTTAATTTTGTTCCTAGCTTTTCATAATCCCGAAACAGTTCTTTTCTCCCAGTCCTGCGTATGTTGTTGGTACCTACGTGGACCACAACAACTGGATCCTCCCCCCTCCCTCCCTACTATTCTCTGACCGGCTTGAGAGATGCCTCGCACCCTGGCACCAGGCAGGCAACACACAATACGGGATTCTGTATCCTGCTTGTAAAGGATACTGTCTATCCCCCTGATGATGGAATCCCCTACAACTACAATCTGTCTTTTTGCTCCCCCCTCTTGAACGGCCTCCTGGACCATGGTGCCATGGTCAGTTGACGCATCCTTCCTGCAGCCCTGTTCCTCATCCGCACAGGGAACAAGTGCCTCATACCTGTGGGACAGTGTCAAGGGCTGCAGCTCCTGTGTTCCTGTCTGCAGGGTCCCTCTACCTGCCTCACTCGCAGTCACACACTGCTGTCCCTGGCTGCTGATTGAGTTAACATTAGTTAATCTACCAGGTGTGACTGCCTTCTGGGACACCACATCCAGGTATTTCTCCCCCTCCCGGATGTGCTGCAGTGTTTGGAGTTCGGATTCCAGCTCATCAATTTTGAGCCGAAGCTCCTCAAGCAGCCAACACTTGCTGCAGATGTGGTCACTGCCGTTCTCGATGGGATCAGCTAGCTCCCACATCATACAGCTCCAACACATCACCTGACCTGCCATCTCCTCTTAATTAATTATTTAAAATTAATTAGTTTTTTTTTAAGTTTGTGTTCCCTGCACCACTAAGTTTACTCTGTTTATATACTCAAACAGACTCTGGCTTTGCCTTCCGACCCAGTCCCAGAGGATTTGGTGTCTAGGTGACCACCCCGAAAGATAAGAGATGAGGAAAAAAAATGCAAATAGCTTACCTGCTCACCACACTTAGTTGTTATTATTAGGCAAGGGGAGGTGGAAGGGTGGGAGACACTGTATGTAGTGTCTCGGGTATTAGTTAACTCCCAAATTTATTGGGTGGAAGCTTACCTTCCCAGGCTGCCCTCGTGCTTTCTCCCGGGCTCCCGCTGCTGAAACAACTGAAATGCCACAGTCATGCGAGGTCCCCAGAACGTTATCTGGGAATCTGGATTAGCAATGCAATGATATTACCATGTGGCCAGGATTTCTTAAAATGCTGAGCAATGCAATTGTGAAAACTTTTTTCTGATCTAAATGATCGTTCGTTCGGATTTTCGAAAGCTTTGGAATATTGAAAAATGTTTTTAAGCTTTTTGTCTTACACTCAGGGCAATTCATAAGAGTAGCAATTCCAGGGGAAAACCAACATTACTGCATTAGAACAAAGTACTGACTGGCAAACACTCCGATTTAGTGTCTAACATTAGATGTGATTCTGAATTTGAATATCTGGGTGGTACTGTGTGAAGAATTATGCTCTCAGCCAATTTAGGATTGTAAATTAGGCTTGAGGGTGGTGTACATGTTTGTACTGGATACATGGGGCCCTGTTTGCATACCAAAAAGAGCAGTATGTGCAGTATGCCTGTTTTAACTCTGAAATAAGTGGCCAGCAGTATCGGGGCAGTACCCTGACCAATCACGGCTAACTTACCTGCTTTAAAATTTAAGCAAAACCTGGTGGTTAACTGTCAATCAGCATCATCAGATGCATTCTCCATGGCAACATGACTACCAGTCAGATCCCACGGTCATACAGTATAAATGTTGGTTTCCCCCTTGAATTAGTATTCTGTTATCCTGCTCCTGGGCCCCTCCTATTGTGGAGTATAGTGATCATAAATCCTTTCAGTTGTCTGCTTATTCCACAACCATGAACTGGATACTTCAGGTTTGTGGAGCTGTGTATGGATTTGGGTGTGGAATTGGTTAATGGATGTGAGAGATTGCTTGCTTTTGTTCAGTACTGTGTAAGTTATTTTATGGCCCACAGCGCCTCATGGATGCTGATTTATTGCCTATGTGAACTGTTGTTAATCCATCTCTCAGCACAATTTTGTCCCAGTGCAACAGAGATGAAATGGGTTTCTATATACAAATCCATACAGATCAGAACCGGAAATGACACTACTCACCATAACAGACCGGACAGTATAAATTCCGAGTGGAGTAGAATAACATCGCTTCATCGGAGGCTCCACTGATGATTCCAGCTGGCATGGTGACAAAACGTCTGAACAAAAACAAGCCAGCTCAGCGAGCAAGTCAACCTTAATAGTCTAATCCTACTTTCTCCCCATAACCTCTGATCCCATTCGCCCAAAGTGCTATATCTGGCACCTCTTGAATATATTCAATGTTTTTCCATCAACCACTTCCTGTGGTAATGAATTCCACAGCCTCACGACTCTTTGGGTGAAGAAATGTCTCCTCATCTCCGTCCTAAATGGTCTACCCCGAATCCTCAGACTGTGACCCCTGGTTCTGGGGACATACACCATCAGGAACATCCTCCTTGCATCTACCCTGTCCAGTCCTGTTAGAATTTTATAAGTCTGAGATACCCCTCATTTGTCTGAACTCCAGCAAAAACAATCCTAACCTAGTCACCATAACGTTCATCTTGTGATTGTGCACATGCAGTATATATGTATCTGAGTAATCAGTCAATTGTGCAGAAGATGGCTATGATTGCCCAGAAGTCTCCCTCTGGTTTGCAATGGTGGCTGAAGTGTAGCAAAGTGAGGTAATGACAACTGCTACCAGGGTACCTGATGATTCACATGATTCTGTGTATGTGATGGCACATCAGTTGGATATTGATGGAGTGAGTTCTTTCTGGTATTGGGTACAATTGACACTGGGTGCCTGTAAAGTAGTGTGGCGGGATTCTGTTGCAGACCGCCATCATGCAGGGTGCAATCAAAGAGAAGGTGTGGGCTAGTTATACCTGCAATATTCTGACAGGACTTTTTATTGAATAGAAAACTTCTGACTCGTCTTGCGCAATAATGGAGAGCAAGCAGAGATGTTACAAATATTGCCAGCTCTAATTTGGAAGGAACCACGTGTGTTCATCACCTATGATTATCTTCTCAGCTGTGGGCAGAATGGCCCATTGTACTTGCAGTAGTTAGCATGTTGAGTTTTCGTACTGAAGCACAGAAGTCTCACACTTGCCTTGCTGGTGTTCGACGCCAAAGAAAAAGGTTGCAGATACTGCAAATCTGAAATAAGTACAGTAAATACTAGAAATATTCAGCTGTGGGATCATGTGTGGAGAAAGAAAATTAACGCATTAGGTTGATGAAAATGGATTAAAGGTGTACATGTAATAAAGTAACTGAAAAGAGAACAAAATGAGTTATAAGGGGTAAAAGACTGGAGGGATGAAATGACAAATCATGATGCAGTACAATAATAGGGCAAGGGAATAAAACAAAAGATATACTTGAGGCATAAGTTGGGGGGGGGAGCGTGGGTGGGAATGCAAAATCAATACCAACAATTGCCAACCAAATTGCTGTTTCTCAAGCATACACTGTTCCAGTGTGGCTTAATGCAAGATGTTGAGGGCAGGGGTCAAATTGGGATTGGAGTGAAGATTTAGATAAGTCCTGTCGATGCTTGTGAACTGAATAAACACCATGGAATATTTTGATTCCTGCTGAGATCTATGTTTCCTGTGTCTCTTCCTGTTCAGGCAATATGTTCTATATCTCGGATTCTACAAAGCATTGTGTTTCAAGGGAAATGATGAACTAACTAGCTTGCATAAAACCCTTAAATAAAAAACATTCACCTGCATCACTCCCTGTAGATGTTTACTTGAAACAGTTATAAATCACCAAAGACGCAACATACAGCATAGAAACAGACCCTTTGGTCCAACTGGTCCACCCTGACCAAGTTCCAAAATAAACTAGTCCCACCTGCCTGCGTTTAGCCACAATCCCTCCAAACTTCAATTCATGTGCCTGTCCAATTGTCTTTTAAATGTTGTAACTGTACTTACATCCACCACTTCTGGCAGTTCATTCCATACATGAACCATCTTTTTTTAAATGTTGCCCCTTGTCCTCCAATATTTCACCACTCACGTTTACAAAAAATATGCCCCCCAGTTTTCAATTCCACACTAGGGAAAAGACCCTTATCGTTAACCTTCTTTGTCTCACATGAGTTTTATAATCCTCAAAGTCACCCCTTAACCACCTCCATTCCAGTGGTGAAAGTCCCAGATTTTCCAATCTGTTTTTGCCTCAAACCTTCCATTCCTGGCAGATCTGTTCTGAAGTCTCTCCAGTTTAATAATATCCTACCTACAACAGGGTGACCAGAACTGGGCAAACTACTCCAGAAGAGGTCTTGTAGAATTGAAGCAGTAGCCAGATGAAATCAGCCAGTAATTAATCTGAAAAGTAATCCCTTTATGTTGTGCTTGGTGTACTCCTAGCAGCCAAACAGAAAAATAGGTGCAATTAACCCCTTTTTTTTTTTTAAACCCTTTGTCTTCAATGGCCATGCAATGGTCACTCATCTGGAACTATGGCAGCAGAGAACAGTCTGCAGAATGTCAGTCAAGGTTCTGTTTTGTGATGCATTGAGTTGGTATAAATGCTAGAGGATACAAATCTAACTTTCCATGAAGTATAGCTTCGTCAACATTTGAAGCAATTTGTTGACGCAATTCCTTTTGTGAGTAATCTTTATGTTGCTCAAATGGCCAGTTCATCATCATAGAGATGTACAGCACAGAAACAGACCCTTTGGTCCAACTCATCCATGCCGACCAGATATCCTAATTAAATCTAGTTTCATTTGACCCATGTCCCTCTAAACCCTTACTGTTCATATACCCATCTAGATGCCTTTTAAATGTCATTGTACTAGCCTTCTCCACTTTCACCATTCTATACATGTACCACCCTCTGCATGAAAAAGTTGCCCCTAAGGCCTGTTTTGAATCTTTCCCCTCTTCTTAAATCTTTGCCCTCTAGTTTTGGACTTCCCCACCCTGAGGAAAAGACCTTGTCTATTTACCTTCTCCATTACTGTCTATACCTCTAAGGTCACCCCCTCAACCTCGGATACACCAGGGAAAATTTGTCCACGGAAAAGCTGTAGAAGTGATTAGCAAGTTGAAATAGCCAAAGTTTAAATTTTGGTGCATGATTGGATCACAGATTAATAAATACTGCAACATTTTCAGATTTGTTTTCTTCAAGGCTTCCTTGGCAAGCTTTTCTGGAATTTGTAGAGGAGCCATGAGAGAATAATGTTGCCATTCAATAACCATTTTAAGCAGTGATTTTCATACTCCCAGGAAGCTTGCCAGTTTTGCTGGCTGTTAATTCCAATGTGATGTGCACCTGATTTAAGGAAGCCAAAGTAATATTTCAGCCAAAAGAATATTTAAATATTTTGGGCTAAAATAATAAAATGATCTACTTTAGAAAACTCATCAACCTGTATTTTAAACAAAAAAATTGATGTTATAGTTGGCAGAGAGACTTCACATAAGCTTCAAATACTGACCAGAATCTGAATATTTAATTACTTTTGGTTGCCCTTTGTTCGAGTTATACGTAGGGTAATGACTGTCTTAATCGTCAATGCCTCTGCAGCACCAGTATGCACTGGTGCATTTTTGTCTTATGATTTATACAAATTTGACTGTGCAATGGCCTTTAGCCATGTGTGTGCCACAAAGCTAGCCTGGCTTTCCTGCCACCTTGCTGCCAGTAGTTTTGTGTTGCAATGCCAACTAAATAGCTTTACCTTTGATGGTGAAAGCAATAACCTTTTGTATGTTTATTGGCCCTTTCCTAACATAAGTTGGTCAGTTTTCCCAGTAAGTGACACAAGCATTGCAGCAGCCTGAAGTGGTCCTGAGCAGACAGTACAGAAATTGACAATTTAATGTTACTATACGTACATGGCCATGTAGAAGAATTTAAAAGGGCACTTAAACCACTCATATGCTCTGAAAAGAAATTATGGGGAACATTGTGGTGGGTTATAGCTGTATTGCAAAGTGCAGCTGGTTATTATTTGTTAATATGTTCCTGTTACACCTCCCACTGTTCTGCACATCTCTTCTGTTCAGCTTCTGCTTGAATGCTTTGCTGCAAATTAATTATCCAAAACTCTGATGCACAGGAATGACGCATTGCTGAAAGTGAGGGCCTTGTAGATTTGATTAAATATTTTTATTCATGTGGTGAGCACTGTAATGCAGTTTTTGTTTCTAATTCTGTAACGAAATATGTATTTACTTGATCTCTCAACGAGTGGGTGGTGGTATGGTTTTTCTATGCCCGTTGTGTAGTGCCTGAAACAGAATACACATTTTTTCTGGACTGCTTTCATGTAAACTGTATCTTTCAGTAGCTGAGCATCAAATTGAGTTCATGAGGGGAGATAGTGGCTTTGTGGTAATGCCAGGGTACCAATTTGTTAGCATTGCAATTCTTTCTCTTCACTGGACTCTTCAGTCTAGGAGTCCAGGCTAATGTTCTGGCTATTCAGGTTCAAATTCCAAAATATGAATTCAATTTAAAAACAATCTGAATAGAAGGTTTGTGAATTGAATCTCCGTGATGGTGAGCTTTAAACTATTATCAGTTGTCTTAAAAATACGTCTATTTAAGTTTAAGTTGCTGCATAATAATCTTCCCTCCATCATAAGATCAGAAGCAGAGATGTTCACTTGTGCTAAACATCGCACATTTTATACTGCAGCAGTACATATCCTAAGTGCTGCAATACCCAGACAATATCAGATTTGGGCTGATAAGTGGCAAGGATTATTTGCATCAAGAGAATCTGACCATCAGCTCTTGACATTTAGTGACATTTGCATCACTTAACCTCCTATGTGTATCCTGGGGTTACTGTTGACCAGAAATTGAACTGAACTATCAATATGAAGACTTTTTCCTAATTCATTCACAGGATGTGCATATTGCTGGCCAGGTCAATATTTATTGCCCAACCACATTGCTGTGGGTCTGGAGTACATGTTGGTCTGATCAGGTAAACATGACAGATTTCCTTCCCTAAAAGATATTAGTGAGCTAGATGGTTTTTTCCAATAATTAACAAAGGTTTCATAGTCATCACTTCGAATCTTAATCCCAGAATCAAAGAGCATGTCAGAGGCTAGGAATCCTGCAGTGAGTAACTCGGAACTAGACTCCTTAAAGCCTGTCCATCCACAAGGTGAAAGTCATTGAGTGTAGTGGATACTCACCCCTTATTCTGATGTGTCATTTTAACATTGTTCAAGAAGCTTCAGGCCAGAGCAGCACCCACAAGTATTCACTCCCTGCACCTGAACATAGTAGCAGCTGTGTATGCCGACTACAAGATGCAATGCAGAAATTCTCTAAGACCACCACAATGCAAAAGGACAAAGGCAGCAGATACATGGGAAACCCACTACTTGCAAGTTCCTCTCCAAGCTGCTCTGCATCCTGATTTGGAAATATGTTGGCAGCTTCTTCAGTGCTGCTGGTTCAAAATCCTGGAACTCCCTTAACGGCACTGTGGGTCTACATATGCCATTTGGACTGCAGTAATTCAAAGGATCTCCTCAGCACTTTTCTAAAGGGCAAGTTAGAATTGATAAATTCAAACCCACCCAGTCACACCCACATTTCATGAATGAAGGAAAATCTGTCCCCTTGCTCCTCTTGGCCCCACGTGACTTCAGATCTCCACAGCAATGTTGTTGACTCTTTACTGTTTTCAAGGCAACAAATGTTGCCCTTTCCAGTGGAAGTCTACATCCTAATGAACTGGTAAAAGCATCACGTAGAGGCTGATAGACCAATGTTGAGTGAAAGCAGGGGAAGTAATCCAGAATTGAGGAAGCCACTAACTATTTGAATGATTGAAGAAAGCACAAAGATGTCTGCTGTCAATACCCAGAGCAAATGAAATGTTTTGACACCATATTATAATATGAATGCTTAGGTGCTACTTGGAAGTAGTTAACTGGTGTAATATCTTTTTTTGAAGATTACCACCCTGCCTTCCCAAAATCTATGTTATAACTATTTTGGTGATTGTTTCTGAATTTACTTTGACTTTAAAATAGGTTGTGTTATTGAATTTTAAATGCATCAAGCTTTTTTAATTATTTCCTCCTACTTTTTAAGGGTGCTTTTTAACTAGATATTTAAAATTCTTTAATAAAAGAACCAAAGCAAACAAACTGGAGTGTAAAATTCACTAACAGCAGTGGAAGAGCAGAAGAATTTCGTGTATCCATTGACACGGGACTGTGTACAGAGTTAAGAACATAATCTTTAGTTAATGAATGTTGACCTTTGAATTCAGTTGAGATCATGATACTTTCCATCATGATGTACCATCTTGGTCTTACCCTGCCTGGAATTCTGCATTCAGTTGTAGATATCAAATCTCAAGTACAGATATTTCTGCTATAACCTGTGTTTTGTTAGTGTGCATTGGCTGTAACGCAATTGATGAATAGTGGATGCTGTTTGGATAACAAATGTTTTACTATACAGTATAGCAATCTTCTAAAGCATGAGGTCACAACACAACTATTGTGTTGTAGGAGAACTACCTGTAAGATAATATGAAGGGATGGAGTGCAGATTTCCCATGTCTAAACTTGAGAACTAATTGCTTGATGTTTCCTGGAGTTAAAACGTTTTTCTCTGATAAGGAAATCCAAAACAATGGCAATAAAATTCAAAAGTGGTATGTGTGGTTGAAATATGGATTTGTATTTAAAATGCCTGGTTCTTGGGTTTTGAACATTCCGTTTGACTAAGATCAATGTATTTGAGCATCAAGTGATATGAAACCAAAGCAAGCAAGTGGAATTCAAGTAGTGATCAGTTATGCTGGAATTGAATGACCGTATATTTGCAGGGCTGAATAGTCCACTCCAGTTCCTATGTTATTGAAATGGAGGAGTGGCAATTGGTAAAGTAAGATGGCAGTGAGAAAGTGACTGTAGAGAAATGGTGTAATATAACAAGATGACCGGCAATGGGAGGAAAGACTGGAAAAGCAAAAACCCAGAAATGGATGCAATTGGTTTTATTCTGAATCCCACGATGTTTGTGTACATGGATTCAAGCTGTTCAGAAATACCCTTTCATCTTCAGAAGTAAGGCTGTTGAATTCCAGAATGTTTCTTCCATACATATCTTTCCGAATTAGCTTACCTTTCAAGTGATCATCAAACCCAGGGATGGTGTGATTTAAATTAAACTAAGCATGTGTTCCATGCCCTCACCACCAACCCCTCCCCACTGCCCACCTGGCCCAACCACGACCACCAAAGTTGGATGGTCACTCCTACCACCAATCATGGGATGGTAGGTAATCCTGCTAAATTGGAAATTGCCAAATAAGTGTGCAGCCTTGGTCGGAAGAGCTTTAATAGACTTGACTAATATGGAATACATTGAAGCCAATATGCCAGTCATGATTTGGAGTAGATGTAAGATCTGTCAAAGTCTGATATCTCTGGAATTTAACTTGAAGTAATAAAACAAATCAGTAAGTAAAACATTTAAAAAGGCAAAAGACAGGAAATTACAGGCTAATTAGCCCAACTTCCAGCCGTTGGTAAGATTTCCGAGTCCGCTGTGAAGGATGAGATTTCTGAATACTTGGAAATGCATGGTAAAATAGGATGAAGCCATGCTGATTTTGACAAGGGGAGGTCATGCCTGACAAGTCTGTTAGAATTCTTTAAGGCGGTAACGAATAGGTTAGACCAAGGAGAGTCAATGGATGTTATCTACCTGGACCTGAAGGCCTTTGACAAGGTGCCGCACAAGAGGCTGCTGAGTAAGATGAGGGCCCATGGTGTTAGAGGCAAGGTGCTAGTATGGATAGAAGATCTGCTGTTTGGCAGAAAGCAGAGTGTGAGGTTAAAAGGGTCTTTCTAAGGATGGCAGTCTGTGACTGATCTAATTGATTTTATTGTCACGTTTCGAAGTGCTGTGAAAAGCCTTGTTTACAAGCAGATTGTAGTAAGTAAGGATGTATAGATCAGATTGTAAAAAGACTTAGAGGCATACAGGTTACATTGCACAAGGTGTGTGCTAGGTGAGATCCATGTTAGCAACATCATTATTTGAGGCTAAAGAGTCCATTCAACAGTCTGATAACAGCCAGAAAGAAGCTGTTCCTGAACCTGCTTGTGTGGGTGTTCAAGCTTCTGCCTGACTGAGGAGGTTGTACGAGGTCATTACCGGGGTGCGATGGGTTTTTGATATTGGTAGCCTTTCCACGGCAGTGAGCCATGTAAATAGAATCCATGGATAGAAGGTTGGCTTCCGTGATGGTCTGGGCTGTGCACACCACTTTCTATAGTTTTAGTCTTGGGCAGAGCAGTTGCCATACCAGGCCATTATGCACCCAGACTGTATGCTTTCAATGGTGCATCTGTAGAAGTTGGTGAGGGACCTTTTGAACATGCCAAATGTCCTTAGCTGCCTGAGGGAGAAGTGGTGTTGTGTTGCCTTGACTGTCACATCTATATGGGAAATCTAGGACAGGTCGTTGGTTATTGTCACTGAGGAACTTGATGCTGTTCACTCTCTTTCAACCTCAGCTCCATTGATGTAGAAGGGGGTGTGTCCCCCTTTCTTTCTGAAGTCCGTGATTAATTCTTTAGCTTTGGTGACGTTGAGAGGTTGTTCTCATTGCACCACATCACCAAGCTCTCTCTCTCCCCAATGTATTTTGACAGGTTGTTAGATATCCATTCTACCACAGTGATGTCATCAGCAAACTTTGTAGATAGCATTCACTCAGAATTTGGAAACAGTTGTGGGGGTGCAGGGAGTACAGTAGGCAGCTGAGGACACATCTTTGCAGGGGCTCCAGTGTTATTGTGGAGGAGCTGCAGTTACCTATCCTCACTGCGGCCTGTGGGTCAAAAAGCAGAGGATCCAGTTGCAGAGGGTGGAGATGAGACCAAGGTCACGGAGTTGAGATCAGTCTCGAAGGGATAATGATGAATGTGGAGCTGTAGTCAATGAGCAGGAGTCTGTAGGTGTCCCTGTTATCCAGATGCTCCAGGGATGAGTGCAGGGCTAGGGATATGGCATCCTCTGCGTACCTCTTGTGTCAGTAGGCAAATTGTAGGAGATCAAGGCAGGCTGGGAGATGAGTTGATGTGGGCCGTGGGCCGTGGGCCGTGGGCCATGGCCCCTCTGAAGCACTTCATGATTATTAAGATGTGAGCCACTGGGCAGTAGTCACTAAGGCACGTTGCATGTGCTTTCTTAGGTACAGGGATTGGTGGTTGTCTTGAAGCAGGTGGGGGCTTCAGCTTGTAAGAGAGAGAGGTTGAAGATGTGGGTAAATACCTCTGCCAGTGGAAACTTCACCACTCTGGCTGAAGAATCTTCGGAATTTATTGCCACAGAAGGACATGGAGGATATTTAAGATTGATAGGTTCTGATTAAAGGGACCAAGGTTATGGGGAGAAGGCAGGACAGTGGGTTTTGAGAAACTTGATTTGAATTGCAGAGCAGCCTCGATGGGCCATATTGCCTAACTTCTGCTCCTATATCTTATGGTCTTGAAAGTATTTGGGTTGTAATTTTACCACATTAAAAGTAGTATGTTTGCATACGCAGTGTGCTGTTTCAACTTTTTAATTAAGTGCATAGTTTCTATTGGGGAGGAGAGCTCTTATTAAATTATAAAATGTCTTGCTGCAGTGCATGTGTTTTACAGACCTGGAGACAGTTCAATGCCTGTTCAAACATTCAGTGCATTCATGATAATTAATCTTTAATTGGCTATTTTAAACAAATCTTACTTTTTTGTCTGAAACAGAATTGCTGTATTGATATTTTGAGGAGCGTTCTGAGATAGTGATTTAAATTTTGTTTAATCATGAGCCCTTCTGGCTTGAAGCCTAACTGACTGTTTCAAGTTGATGGATGTAAGACTTTTGGTTTTGATTTGGTACTTGCAGCTTGCCTGTGTGGGTTGATTGCATTTTGTTCTGGATCTTTTTCCTATGAAAATTGAAAACAGATCAATATAATTCTTATTTCCTGAATGAGCTAATTTTATCCTAATCAATAAATCCTTTAACAGCAGAAATAACCTTTATGCTGTAACTGAAATGTGGCTTTCTTTTAGTTTGGGGTTTGAGAGTTTAGCAAATTGGCATTTTTTTGATCTCTTATCTAAA
The DNA here is from genome assembly GCF_021869965.1 of Rhincodon typus. Taxonomy (NCBI): domain Eukaryota; kingdom Metazoa; phylum Chordata; class Chondrichthyes; order Orectolobiformes; family Rhincodontidae; genus Rhincodon; species Rhincodon typus. The sequence continues at coordinate 24,681,662 of NC_063332.1, read as the reverse complement.
TTGGTGAAAAACTGAAATATGCAACTAAGGTCTGCCGATATAGAGGTGATTTAGTAGCTTAAATTTACTAACCAAAAGCCATTTGTTTACAGTGCTAGCCCCTTTAGCAAGGAATGGGGAGGCAGTGATTAAGTAGAGATAGTAGGAACTGCCGATGCTGGAGACTGAGACGACAAGGTGTAGAGTTGGATGAACACAGCAGGCCAAGCAGCATCAGAGGAGCAAGAAAGCTGACGTTTCGGGTCGAGACCCTTCAGAAATGGGGGAGGGAAAGGGGATTCTGAAATAAATAGAGAGGGAGGGGGAGGCGGATAGAAGATGGATAAAGGAGAAGATAGGTGGAGAGGAGACAGATGGGTCAAGGAGGCCACATCTGGAACAGTGGATACAGTATACCTCAGCAGATGTGCAGGTGATGTGGCCTCTACATAGGGGAAACCAGGCAGACGCTTGGGGACCGCTTTGTGGAGCGCCTGTGTTTGGTTCGCACCAAACAACTGCACCTCCCAGTCGCAAACCATTTCAACTCCCCCTCCCACTCCTTGGACGGCATGTCCATCCTGGGCCTCCTGCAGTGATGCCACCCGAAGGTTGCAGGAACAGCATCTCATATTTCGCTTGGGAGCCCTGCAGCCCAATGGTATCAATGTGGACTTCACAAGCTTCAAAATCTCCCCTCCCCCGACTGCATCCCGGAACCAGCCCAGCTCGTACCTGCCTCCTTAACCTGTCCTCCCACCTCAAGCCCCACCTCCATCTCCTACCTACTAGCCTCATCCCACCTCCTTGACTTGTCCGTCCTCCCTGGACCAACCTATCCCCTCCCTAACTTCCTACCTACACTCACTTTACTGGCTCCAACCCCGCCTCCTTGACCTGTCTGTCTCCTCTCCACCTATCTTCTCCTTTTATCCATCTTCTATCCGCCTCCCCCTTTCTCCCTATTTATTTCAGAATCCCCTTCCCCCTCCCCCATTTCTGAAGGGTCTCGACCCAAAAGTCAGCCTTCCTGCTCCTCTGATGCTGCTTGGCCTGCTGTGTTCATCCAGCTCTACACCTTGTGTCAGTAATTAAGTAATTGGGCTAATAATCCAGGACCCCAAACCAATGTTCTTCGGATATAGATTTGAATCCCCTGCAATGGATGATGAAATTTGAATTTATTTAAAAAAAACAACTGGCATTAAAAGCTGGTCCAGTGACCATCATTGTCACTTGTCTTAGAAAACCCATCTGGTTCACTAATGTTCTTTATGCAACAAAAGGTGCTGTCTTTACCTGATCCGATCTACATGTGACTCCAAATCCATAGCAGCATGTTTGATTCTGAAATGGTCAAGCAAGCCCCACTGTTCAAGGGCATTCGAAGATGAGTAATAAATGTTGGCCTTGCCCAGGAATGCCCCTATTCCATGAGTGAACAAAAACATGCTTGTGACTATTTCCTACTGAACAATTACAGATTTAGGTGAGCTGACTCCATTCTAATGTTGTCATTTTCATTCTTTCTTTTCTTTCCCATTGTCATACATTTCAATATTACTAAATCAACCACATGCCTGTTTCATAACATGACAATCTTTCTACAGCCCTGTTAGTACCATGCTGCTCCAATTTTCACCACTGTTATGCTGAATCTAGAGATCAACTTAATATTATTTTACAGGCATTCTGATTATGCACCATAAAAGGACAATAGGACCACCCAGTCATGTATTCATCATAAGAAGAAATTGTATAAATTGGTGTTTTGAAATCCATGCTCTACATGTGTTGAGTACCTAAATTTTTGATTATACACAAGATCTGGTAAGTATTATGAAGAGCTTACTGCCTCTCCTGTAATTTCTCTCCTTGTGTCGTTATGAAATATTGGTGTTGTACAGTTCTCACACCATTTTGTGGTAGTAAATTAAAGTGTATATTAGAAACACAAACAAGTTGCTGGAAAAGCTCAGCAGGTCTGGCCCCATCTGAAGAGAAATCAAAGTTAACATTTCGGATCTAGTGATCCTCCCTCAGAACTGATGGTAGCCAGGAAATGTTGGTTTATATGCAGAAAATAGGGTGGTGGGTGGGAAAGGGTAAGGAGTAAATGGTAGGTGGTGATAGAGCTCAAAGAGAGGAGAGCAGTTGGACAAAGGAGCAAACAACGACCTGGCTCAGTGAATAGTTGTAGCAAATATTAGATCTGGGCTTAAAACAAATGTTTTAGTGACCATTTTGACAGAATTTGTTTTGTAGTTTTAATTTTGATTGCAGTTGCTTAAATCTTATGCAGTGTATCAAACTACAGAATTCAGTTGAATGTGATGCACAATAGGGTCTTTTATGTAATGCAGTGGATATACAGTGGCATTGTTTAGGGAAATGTGGAGCAATTCCCAACAGTGTATTAATGATGCTGTAGGTATAGATAGATTTTAAAATCTGTGTTGTGGACTTTGGCTGGATTAGCATTTGTTGCTCATCCCTAACTGCCCTTGAGAAGATGGTGGTTAGCTGCTGCTTTGAATCACTGTGGTCCATATTGGTGTAGGTTCACCCACAATACTGTTACAAAGACAGTCCCAGGATCTTGCCCCAGTAGCAGTGAAGATATGGTGATATAGTGGTTAATTGTCTTGGAAAAGTGCTTGCATGTCGTGCTATTCCCTTGTATTTGCTGCTCATGTCCTTCTCGATGAATGTGGTTACGTGCTTGATGGTGCTAAGTAGACTTGGTAAATTTCGGCAAGCATTGCACCTTATACGTAGTAAACGCTGCTGCTACCAATCAATGTTGGGCACATGGAGCCATCCAAGCAGAATGCTTTGTCTTGTATGGTTTTAAGCTTCTTGAGCTTGCATGTTGACGATCACGTGTATAGTATTTCCGTAACCTTGTCAGTGGTCCCTCGTCCTGCCCCCACCCCAGCTTGTTGTACTGCACAGTCTCTTTTATGGCTTGCACAGAGCTATGCATGCACACACACTATTGTTTGAGTTTGATCTTTTTGATCCCTGATTGCGAAGCCACTGTGCACCTGTATGGCTTGGGGACATTGAAGCCTATTGCAAAGGATTTAGCAGCTAATTAGTCCCTGGCTGTCAAGGTGAGGTTGAGAATAACCTGCACAACACACTTCTATGCTGCTTATAGTTAGGAACCATGTTTCTCAGCTTGTTGGAGCGCTTTCCAGAACCCCACAGCCATATTTGGTTGAATGATTCTTGGACAAGTGTAAGATGAGATATTGATTTAAGTTTGCAAGCTGTGTTATGATGTCCTTAACTCTAATTTGTAGAGTTGTCTGGTCAGAAAAGGCCACTTTATTTTTGGAGAACAGTAAAACCAGTGGGATGCTTCTCATTCTGATGGTTTTGATCAACTTGAGTCATGATGAAATGTTTTTCAGTTTGTACAAACTGAAACATGATCATGATTTGACTTTGATTTTCAAAGCAGAAAGTGTTTTTACCAAAACTATAATCCAACTTAAAGTCCAGCCAGGCTTTCTACCTTGCTAAGTGAAAGCTGTGACTGAAGTTGAACTTCTGAGAAGTGCAGGTGAAGTGCTGCTTCACCTGGAAGGTATGTTTAGAGCCTTGGATTCTGGGGAGGGAGGAGGTAAATGGGCAGGTGTTACACCTTTGCTGGTTGCAGGGGACGGTGCTGTGGGGTGGTGTTGGGAGTGAAGGAAGAGTGGACCAGGGTGTCTGGAAGGAATGTTCTCTGCAGAAGGCAGACAAAGGAGGGAAGGGGAATATGTCTGGTGGTGGCAAAGTAGGTAAGGACAAGGGGAACCCTATTGCTGTTGGAAGGGAGGGAAGAGAGGGGGGTGAGGGCAGAAATGCACGAGATGGGTTGGACCTGGTTGAGGGCCCGGTCAACAACGGTTCTTGCGAAATATTAGCATTTCAAATCTTTGACTATTTAGAACTCCATTGTCAATCATATTGAAATGTTTGTTTTCCGGAAGGGAGTTCCCTGGAATTTCTAATGTATTTCTTAACATAAGAACATAACATAAGAACTAGGAGCAGGAGTAGGCCATCTGGCCCCTCGAGCCTGCCCCACCATTTAATAAGATCATGGCTGATCTTTTTGAGACTCAGCTCCACTTACCCGCCCGCTCACCATAACCCTTAATTCCTTTACTGTTCAAAAATTTATCTAGCCTTGCCTTAAAAACATTCAGCGAGGTAGCTTCAACCGCTTCACTGGGCAGGGAATTCCACAGATTCACAACCCTTTGGGTGAAGAAGTTCCTCCTGACCTCAGTCCTACATCTGCTTCCCTTTATTTTGAGGCGATGCCCTCTAGTCCTAGTATCACCTGCTAGCGGAAACAGCCTCCCTGCCTCCACCTTATCTATTTCCTTCATAATCTTATATGTTTCTGTAAGATCTCCCCTCATTCTTCTGAATTCCAATGAGTATAATCCCAGCCTACTCAGTCTCTCCTCATAATCCAACCCTCTCAACTCTGGAATCAACTGAGTGAATCTCCTCTGCACCCTTTCCAGTGCTAGTATATCTCTTCTCAAGTACGGAGACCAAAACTGCACACAGTATTCCAGGTGTGGCCTCACCAGGACCCTATAAAGCTGCAACATCGCCTCCCTGTTTTTAAACTCCATCCCTCTATCAATGGCAGACAAAATTCCATTTGCCTTTTTAATTACCTGCTGCATCTGCAATCCTACTTTTAGCGATTCATGCAGAAGGACACCCAAGTCCCTCTGCACAGCAGCGTGCTGCAATTTTTTACCATTTAAAAGACAGTCCAATTTGCTGTTATTCCTACCAAAATGGATGACCTCACACTTGTCAACATTGTACTCCATCTGCCAGATCTTTGCCCACTCACTTAGACTATCTATATCCCTCTGCAAACTGTGTCTTCTGCTCTACCACTCACCTTAGTGTCATCTGCAAATTTTGACACACCACACTTAGTCCCCAACTCCAAATCATCTATGTAAATTGTAAACAGTTGCGGTCCCAACACTGATTCCTGAAGCACACCACTAGCCACTGACCGCCAACCAGAAAAACACCCATTTACCCCTACTCTTTGCTTTCTACTGGTCAACCAATCCTCTCTCCATGCCAATACATTACCTGTAATACCGTGCAACTTTATCTTATGTAATAGCCTTTGGTGTGGCACCTTGTCAAATGCCTTCTGGAAATCCAGCTACACCATATCCACAGGTTCCCCATTGTCCACCATGCAAGTAATGTCCTCAAAGAATTCCACTAGATTAGTTAAACATGACCTACCCTTCATGAACCCATGCTGGGTGTTCCCAATGGGACAATTTATATCCAGATGTCTTGCTATTTCTTCCTTAACAATAGATTCAAGCATTTTCCCCACTACTGAAGTTAAGCTAACTGGCCTATAGTTACCTGCTTTTTGTCATCTTCCTTTTTTAAACAGTGGCGTCACATTGGCTGTTTTCCAATCTGGGGGAACCACCCCAGAGCCCAGTGAATTTTGGTAAATAATTACTAGTGCATTTGCTATTTTTCCCCCATCACCTCTTTTAGTACCCTGGGATGCATTTCATCAGGGCCAGGAGACTTGTCTGCCCTTAGCCCCATTAGCTTGCCCAGCACTGCCTACTTATTGATAGTTTCTAGGTCCTCACCTGCCAGAACCTTCTTGCCATTAGTTTTCGACATGTTATTTGTGTCTTCCACTGTGAAGGCCGACACAAAATAACTGTTTAATGCCTCTGCTATTTCCTCATTCCCAATTATTAAATTGGCTTTCTCATCCTCTAAAGGACCAACGTTTACCTTCGCCACTCTTTTACGATTTACATATTTATAGAAACTTTTGCTGCCTTTTTTATATTCTGAGCTAGTTTACTCTCATAATCTATCTACCTTTTCTTTAACTTTTTTGTGGCTTTCTGTTGGCCTTTAAAGATTTCCCAGTCTACTAGTTTCCCACTACTCTTTGCTTTTTTTATGTGCTTTTTTCAATCTGATACTTTCCTTTATTTCGTTAGACATCCATGGCTTTTTTCTCTTTTTCTACTGTTCTTCCTTATCACTGGAATATACTTCTGCTGAGCACTGAAAAATCATTTTGAAAGTCCTCCACTGTTCCTCAATTGACCCACCATAAAGTTTTTGCTCCCATTCTACCTTGGCTAACTCCTCCCTCATCCCATCATAGTCTCCTTTGTTTAAGCACAGGACATTAGTACTGGATTTAACCTTCTCGCGCTCCATCTGTATTTTAAATTCAACCGTACTGTGATCGTTCCTTCCGAGAGGATCCCTAACTGTGAGATCATTAATTATTCCTGTCTCATTACACAGGACTAGATCTAGGATAGCTTGCTCCCTCGTAGGTTCCACTACATATTATTCAAGGAAATTATTGCGGATGCATTCTATGAACCCCTCCTCAAGGCTGCCATGACCGACCTGGTTTGACCAATCGATATGTAGATTAAAATCCCCCATGATAATTGCTGTACCATTTTTACATGCATTAGCTATTTCTATGTTTATTGCCCGCCCCACCACGATGTCATTATTTGGTGGCTTGTAGACCACACCTGTCAGTGACGACTTCTCCCTGCTGTTCCTAATTTCCACCCAAATGGATTCAACGTTTTGTTCAGTAGTACCTATATCATCTCTCACTACCGCCCTGATATCATCCTTAAAAATCAGAGCGACAGTCTCCCTTACCTTCCTGTCTGTCCTTCTGAACAGTTTGATACCCCTGGATATTTAACTCCCAGTCATGACCATCCTGTAACCATGTCTCTGTAATGGCCACTAAATCATACCCATTTGCCATGATTTGCACCGTTAAGTCATCCACCTTGTTTCGAATCGTCCGAGCATTCAGATAGAGTGCCCTTATGCCAGTTTTTGCACCTTCTGTTTGAGTCCTGTCACCTCCATTACTAACAGCTCTTGAGTTCTCCTTCCCTATTGTCCTAATTTTCAATAGAGTTGAAACTTCCTCGTCACCTGCTGCTTTGCCTTCCATTAATTGTTATACTCCCTCTACGCTCACTCCTCCTTTCCCCCCACTACTTACTAGTTTAAAGTCGTATTGACCACCCTATTTACTCTTTTTTTTTTTCCGCCAGAACATGACCCGGCCCTATTCAGGTGGAGTCCATCCCAGCAGTGTAGATCCCTCCTGTCCCAGAACTGATGCCAGTGCCCCATGAAAAGGAAACCCTTTTTCCCACACCACTGTCTTAGCCACGTGTTTACTTCCCTGATCCTCGCCTCCCTATGCCAATTTGCACGTGGCTCAGGTAGCAATCCAGAGATTATGACCCTTGAAGACCTGTTTTTTAATTTTGTTCCTAGCTTTTCATAATCCCGAAACAGGCCTTTTTTCCTAGTCCTGCCTACGTTGTTGGTACCTATGTGGACTCCAACAACTTAATCCTCCCCCTCCCTCTCTAGTATCCTCTCAAGCCGGTCAGATGTCTTGCACCCTGGCACCGGGCAGGTAACACACCATGCGAGATTCTGTATCCTGCTTGCAAAGGATACTGTCTATCCCCTTGATGATGGAATCCCCTATAACTGCAATCTGTCCTTTAGCTCCCCCCTCTTGAATGGCTTTCTGAACCATGGTGCCATGGTCAGTTGACGCATCCTTCCTGCAGCCCTGTTCCTCATCCGCGCAGGGAACAAGTGCCTCATACCTGTGGGACAGTGTCAAGGGCTGCAGCTCCTGTGTTCCTGTCTGCAGGGTCCCTCTACTTGCCTCACTCACAGTCACACACTGCTGTCCCTGGCCGCTGATTGAGTTAACATTAGTTAATCTACCAGGTGTGACTGCCTCCTGGAACACAGCATCCAGGTATTTCTCCCCCTCCCGGATGTGCTGCAGTGTTTGGAGTTTGGAGTTCGGATTCCAGCTCATCAATTTTGAGCCGGAGCTCCTCAAGCAGCCAACACTTGCTGCAGATGTGGTCACTGCCGTTCTCAATGGGATTGGCTAGCTCCCACATCATACAGCTACAACACATCACCTGACCTGCCATCTCTACTTAGTTAATTATTTAATTAATTAGTTTTTTTAGTTACTTCCCAAATTTATTGGGTGAAAGATAACTGTTACCCAGCCAACCATTCGCGCCTGCTCTGGGACTCCACCGCTGAACAACCGAAGGTTGCAGTCACACGAGGTAAGACTTTTATAACGAAAGCTTACCTTCCTGGCTGCTTTTGCGCTCTCTGCCAGACTCCCGCCGCTGAAACCAAGAACGCCGCTGCTGCACGAGGTAGATTTTTATGCAGGGAATAAAAACAATCTTACCTTCCCGTCGGCACTCTGGCTTGTGCTGCTGCCGCTGAAACCAAGAAGATTTCTTGAAATTGCAATTTGTGAAGAATGACAAGAGACTGTCCCTGATAGTTCACTTGTGTCAGGCTTCTATATGGATGTAAATATGTGAAGGCTCATTAATGAAACCACTCCAGCAATGTGTTCAGTATTTGAATATTCCTCATGTGTAGGCTTTATCTTATTGTATTCATACCTGCTCTGTGACCTTCCTTGGAAATTTATGTACAACTGTTGTGAAGTAATTGACCCCAAATGTGCAGTGATCAGGGCTTTGGATACAGGATTGAAATTGTTTTCCACGTTGAGTTTCATCCTTAACAGGCCTTTAACAAATGAGGGCTGGCATGCTGACAGTTGATGTTCAGGCCTGTAGTATATAAACTTGCAACAATGCAAACTGCAAGTTAGCAGAACAGTTCAAGACACCAGAGATAGTAAGAACTGCTGATGCTGGAGAATCTGAGATAACAAGGTGTAGAGCTGGATGAACACAACAAGCCAGTCAGCATCAGAGGAGCAGGAAGGCTGACGTTTTGTGTCTGGACCCTTCTTCAGAAAACTTCCTTTCTGAAGAAGGGTCCGGACCTGAAACGTCAGCTTTCTTGCTCCTCTGCTGCTGCCTGGCCTGCTGTGTTCATCCAGCTCTACACCCTGTTATTAGTTCAAGACACCATCTCTTTACCACCACCCCCACCCCACCCTGTCACTCCTTTCCTTCTCCCTGCCCTGTCCCACCACACCATTGCTTTCCACTGCATCCTATCCTCCTTGCCTGAACCAAACAAAATAGATATTGGCGTCTGCTCAGTGTGTACTTTTTAATTTTTCTCACGAGATGTGGGTATTGCTGCCAAGGCTAGCATATGTTGCCCAGTCTGAATTGCCCAAGAACAGAGTGGCTTGTGAAGCTATTTCAGAAAGCAGTTCGAGTCAACCACATTAGTGTCTGAAGTCACATGTAGGTCAGACTAGGAATGATGGCAAATTTCTTTCTCAATTTTTACAGCAATTGATCATGGTCACAACATCAAAGTTTTAGACTGAGGCATTTCAGGTTCGTTTGTCTGTGTTGGATGTTGCTGGTGACTGGACTGTGAACCCTGGCCACTTAGACCTTGTGTAGAGGTGTAAATCACTTGAACTACTGTTGGGTTCACCTGAAGGTGTTCAAATTGACTGAAATGTTAAGAAATGGGGTAGGATGGCATGAATCTTTTGTGGTTCCATGTAAAATTTGTGCTGATTTTTCAGTGTGGATTTTATTTGAAAAAAATAAATGCCACGCATTGAGCAGGGTACGGATTGCTCTGCCTCATGAAACTATTGTTTGCGTTATTTCCCAAATGTTTTCCACAATACAAAAACGTTGAACAAAAATTTAGTCTGCTCACGTTTTCCTTTCACTTCACTTTTCTCAGCGAGTATGAGAACTACTTTTTGATTGTTCAAAGATTTTCTTTCAAGGGTGAAAGAATGGAGTATAGCCCAAAATTTTTTATATCCATGATGTAATATTGTTTGTGTACATTTGTTCATCTCAATTCTTGACAGAATGAAATGAAATTGTGAAAGCAATTACAAATTGGAACGAGATATTGTGTTCATGGTATGTAACAATTTAAAACTGGCATTTTATAAATAGCAATTTCACAGGAGGTCTGCTGACATTAGCCTCCTATTTCAGCATTACCCATGATCAACTTCAAAATTAAAGTACCACATCCAGGTACTTGAGGGCGTACGCAATCCTGCCTCCCAAATTGTGTGGGATTCTTAACATCCATCTAAATCATTGGGACAGTTGAAAACTTGGTGCCTTTACTTGAAGACCAACACCTGTGTAGCACTTAGTGCTGTGCTAGAGTGTCATCTTGAATGAAGTATGAAACTATAATCTTCTGGATAGAGGTAAGGGTGCCCCCCAAAATGTCACTGACTGTTCTTTGTTTCTAGAGTGCTAATTGTATAGTTCTCTTTGATCCAAAATTACTCTTTGTATAGAAAATTGCTTTTGTGGTCGTCACTGGCAACACAATACTTGATAGTGTTTACAAATGCAAAATGCTGTAAATACCTTGCTTACAGAAAATTGTCCCAAGGTTTTTCACGAGTAATAATAAAAAAGTTAAAATAGAAACAGAGATTGGGCCTAGAAGTTTGATCAGCAACCTTTAATTATAATAAGCGTTTTCCAGACCTTAGGATTTATCACTGAAAGCATGGCCAATAAAGATACTGGGTTCCATTATAATAAACACCTCTGCGATCAATGTTTAAATGCATACATACTTACAGCCCCGGTTGAAAACTTTTGGACTTTTCTAATCCCACTTCTATTAAAGCTGAAGTGCACATACTGCCTCCAATTATAGAGGCATCTAGATCCTGTTGCACCACTGTAATAGTGGGTATGGTACTTGGGGAAACTTCTCTTTGTAATCCCTTTAATATAGCTGCAAATTGTTGCTTACCTGATATTCAAGTTGGGGATGAATGTAAGTGGTATCTGTTGATGACTAGCTTGGAATGCTATTCTGAGATTGAAGATCTGTTTAAAGATGCCAACCTTAAAGTAATTGATAACTTTGTTTATAGGAAATGCCTTAACCCTAAACTTAACCCTGTTTTTAGTCACTATGTTTGTTCTTAATGAAGTATATTTATTGTTTAATGTAGTTCCACAATTAAGTGATTCCATTCCAAATTATAAACGGTTGTCTAGATCAGATATTCATGGCTGTCTCAAAGGGACTGGAGGATTCAGACAATGCTTATAAAATTGCTGGATGAACATTGGCACAGCTCTAAATGTATTAGGACAAAGACTGTACAAGATTACTCTTGATTTAAAATATGCACATATTACTGAACCATTTTTCTCATCTTTAAATTTCAGTGGCCCATGTTTATTTGATTTTTCATGTCTTTTTCTGGTGAAATCGCAACTTACCTGCCATTCTGTTTGAACCAATTTCTTTGAGAATTTGAGGATTAGTGTCTGTTGCACAGTAGATGCTGATACACAAGATGTTGCATTTAAGGACTTTTTGAGTTGCTTCTCCCTCTTAAGATAGCACAATTAATTTGATACTTGCTGACTAAACAGTTTCTTGTTTCAATTGCTTACTGAGTTTGTCTTTTCAGATTTGGGGATTCATGAAGTGAAACATTCTTTTTAATCTTGTGCAAGACATTTGCTTTTGTTAAACTTGGGTTTGCTGTCCATTAAGGAGGATGGTGGAACTGTTTCATGTTTTAAATTGCTCTGGATGTTTCTTAAAAATGGCGTTGTGACGATGCACCCTGGATTGTTGGTTCTCCAGCCAAAAGTGTGGTCATGTAACGCGTTCTGTAATTCTATTTTTAATGCTGTCTAAATGGTGCAAAATTAGCAACAGTTTTACAGTAAATCTCAATTGCTCATATCCATAATGTTCCATTAATACAGTTCCAAAAATGTCGTGTCCAACACAGATTCTGCACAGAATTATCAAAGTCAATGGATCCCTCCTGATCATTTTATTTTGCCTTCAGGCAATAAAGGATAACCTGGATAATGCTGGCATCAGTGTTTCTCAGTTCAGGGGAAATCATTTGATTCCTAGTATTTGTCAGAAATTGCACTTGTATTAATTGGGAATGTTGAGGGCAAGATGCTGACTCACTTTCTGTAATGTCATAGATTCTACTATTTGATAACTGGGTGTCACATTACAAGCTGTTAAAATGAGAAAAATATACTTCAATGACGTGGAGCTGGTAAAGTTTATGTAAACTTCACTTATCTGATAGTTCCCATGTAACCCCTATGGACCACTTTCATGGTTGGGACACCTTTAACGTTGAACTTCAAAGTTAGTGTCTGCTTCATTCAGCTGTGCTTCAGGCTCCCAGGCTGTTGTGCTGAGTAAAATAAGGTTTGGAATTGGCAATCTCCCAACTTTTTTTCATAAAATATGACTTGGCTATATTAAAGAGAAATCGACTTTCAATAGACTAAAGATTGATCTTGTATATTTTTGGTGAAAGTAATTTTTTTTTTGTGATTCCAGCGAATCTCTTGAGTGACCAAATTGGTCCACTCTGAATATATATACGATGAGCTTTCATTCTTCCAATTTTGAATGAGATTTACTTTATTGTCCCCTCAACAGCTGTTTGAGAAATTAAGGTCTCATGGAATTACTAAATATTCAGAACAGTGGTTAGTAAGTTAGTTGAAATCCCATAGATGCTGTTTTAAGGCAACTTTAAAAGTCTCCGATTAGTTCCTCCATCATTAATGATCTGGAACACAGCTCAAATGATATCAAGATATCACCAAACAGCATGAAAAAGGTATGCTTCAGGACTTCATAGTGGAAATAAAATTGGTAGGTGCTGCCTAATTTTTGATAAATTGTCATTAGATTTGAGCATTGTAAATTGATTTTAATGTGGTTAGGGCAATTCAAAAAAGTAAAACTCTGGGAATGCCAACAAATCGGGAAAGATTTAGGATAAGTTAAATTGTTTAAAATATATCATTGGTCTGGAAATGTATGCATTTGAGTTGCATTACTATTCTGTAGTTACAGTAAGTTTTGATCTATTGCACAGTATTATATCCAGTTTTTAGGGTCTCTACCTATGAATATTGAGGATAACATCAGCTAGTTCACTTTGATAAAATATTGGATCAGAAGGAAATGGGTCAGGCTGTTAACTAAGGCACATGGGTACAGATATGTTGTAGAGTAATTTCTGATGGTGCTAGAGTTGGAGATGAGGTGAATAAAATCTGTAAGCAAAGAATTGCATTGGATGTTAGGAAATGTCCTACCAACATTCCAAAATAATTCCAATACAATCCACCCGACTTGTAAAGCCCACTGAATCAATTGGCTGAGTCTGAGGTGCTGTGGCAAAATGCACATTGCTTATAGCATTCATGTTGTAAAATGAATTGAAACAAATGCCAGGTAAAACCGCCAGTGTGGACAGTACCATGTTAGGTATCCAAATGAGACCTCTTACCCTAATACAGTTAAATATGAATACTGAAAGGTGCAGCAAAGCTTTACCAAAGCCAGCCAAGTGCAAAGCTGTGATATCAATTTGCAGATGTAATGGTAGGATTTCACTCTTGTCTGTTTTAGTGAACTTCTTCCACCTATGGTCTGCTAAGTGAATGACTGCCTAATGAGAAAACCTTGCCCAGAAAGTGGCACTTGGGTTGGTTATGGCATGTGGAATTAAATCTGAGAAGAATGTAGAAAAAAAGCATTGAATCCTCTGGTCAATGACATTATAATTTCTGTGAATCATGAACTGTAGGAGAACGAATAGCACACTTATTAATGTTATAGCCCAATGATTTAGCTGATGGCCCACATAATGATCAAAATCATGGAAATAAAATCTCCATAAATTGTACGGTAACAACACCATCTTTAACCATCAGCTGTGTGGTGAACAAGAATATTGCAGTAAACTGTTATTTGGAATGGTAACAAACCAATCAGCTGCTTTTGGACTGCTTTGATTAGGTGGTGATGTTTGGTATTAAACAATCTGAAGATTAACAACTTCGAACAAATTCCTTTGTCTCCGTTCAGACCCCTTGTGGATATGGTCACTCATGGCATACTGTTTGTAGTTTAGTTCTTGGAACTCTTTGAATTATGACGTTTTCCACATTTATGATTTACTACAGTTCTTCTGATTTATGAGCAGACAGCATTCCTGAGAAATGGCAAGATACAGTTCTGTTGTCAGGTGTGTTTGATCCTGTTTTTTTTTTCGTAATTGCTTTTAATATTAACTAACCTGGGTCAGAACAGGATTGTTCATGTTGGTCTTCAAGTCATTACCATCATTTCATAAAGTCACAGCAATCTGATCTTGACTTCAGCTCCACCTGCCCCTTGAGTCCTGGACTCCTTTTGTAGAGTGAGTCTGTATATGGTTGAAGGTATTCAATAACCGAGCTTTCAACTTCGATCCAGGGAAGAGAATTCCCAGGATTAATGAATTTCTTTGAGAACGAGTTTCTCCTCTGTTGTTTGAGAATTAAACCCAAACAGTTGGCATCACTGTGCAGTGCACACCAGCCATACAGCAAACTGAGTTAACCAACCCTTAATGAACAAATATCAGTTCAGTGAAGGAAGGTGGTTTGGCTGTGTCTATTTTATACCATACAATCATTGGATACATGGGTGGCTTCCAGTGGCCATCCTCCACTTCCATCTGTGCCTCAAATGAAGCAATGATCCAGCGAATTACAGTGCAAACTGGAGGAACAACATCCTCTCTTCAACCTTCTGGGTTCAATATCAACACCTTCAAATTGTGAACCCATTCCATCCCTTCCTTTTTAGCTTTGCTTGTTCCATTCTCTGTCAGTCTCGCTCTCTCGCGCAACCCACCCCAGTGGGACTCTGTTCTTTCCAGTCTGAGTTACATTTCGATCACTTAATCTGATCAACATCCTTTCACCCCTAGCACCTCAACTGTTCTCTCACGTCCCCGCCCCCCCCCCATAGCATAAATGCTGCACCCTCCATTTCAGCTCTGACAGTCATCCAGGCTCCATGTTAACTCACTTTCTCTCCATAGATGCTGCCTGACCCACTGTGATCTCCATTCTTTTCTGTTCAGATTCCAGCAGTCTGCAATAATTTACTCCTAGCTCCAAATTAGAACTAATTGAGCCACCTCTCAAAAAAAGCTGACAAACAGGCTGGTTTGTTGTACCAGTTAGCGAAGTTGCCAGTGTTCTTGCCTTCTGGCAGTAGAATCCATCGTGGCAGTAGCTTGAAGGGGCCTTGACGTGTTTGAGACTCTTAACTGGTCACTTAGTGACATGGTCTTACAGTCCAGAATTAATTCTACTCATAAAATGGCAGGTATTTCCCTGATGCCACTTTGCCTGACTGCGTTTTTCGTTGTTGGCATCTTCCCTGATACTACTTGGGGAGGATTCTGCCCTGTGTTAATGATGGATTTTAATTCAGGGGAAACTTGGGACTGCAAATAAGTTCAATAAAAAATAAAGTTGCTGCTGTAATTTTGGGAATACCAGATCATTGTAGGTGCAAAAGTGTTTCTCTGGTTACTTCAGTTGCTTTATAAAAGAAGATGAGTGTCTGTTGAGTAACTGAGTCAGTTTGTTCACTCAAGTTTCTTCATATAATGCCCTTTTAAGAAATGACTAACAGCAGGCTGAGCATATTAAAGCATCTACCCTTTGAGAAGGTGGTGAACTGCTGTCTTGAACTAGAGCAGTGCATTTGCTGTAGATAGAACCACATGGCTTTAGGGGAAGGACTTCCAGTATTTTGAGCCAGCAAATTAGTGTTCTGTTAGGCCAGATGGAGACTCAGTCATGTGTTTCCTTTATCAGCTAAGGCACCTGGATAATGGAGAACACTACTCTGTGACTGGCTGGCTGGCTGGCTCGCTCCTGCTCCAGCTCCCCCCACCACCAACCCCCCAACCCCCGGTAGTTCATAGTTTTCCAGAACCAGGCAGTTCATTTGTTAAGCTGATGTTGCCGCCACTGTCCCTGCAATATTCTGCTCGTTTTAATGTTCAGACAAGGTGCTGGTTTTAATCATATTGTGCAGCATCATTCTTTTATTTGATAGGCATTTAGGCCTGTGAAAATCGATGGAGAAGTTAAACAACCAATGACTATTTTGTCTATCAACCTCAGTTTCTTTGATCTGTTGCCAACTCATTTATTTGAACAAAAGGGTTTCAGTCCACCCTGAAAACAACACTGCTGAACTGGAAAAGAACCACAGCATGGCAAGGTTCCACGTTCTGAGCCATATGCTGTCTGATGTGAGCATCTGTTCATGTTGGCTGTCAAGTGGAGCAGGCAAGACCCGTTTTCATCACACTGGCATTCTTGATTGGGTTCATTTTCTGCTCCTTTATAGTGAGGCAATGGGAGAGGCAACAACCTGGCCAGATCAGGTGGTATAGATTGTTCCAAAACTGAACCCAGCTGTGTTCATCTCCTGTACCTCCACTTTATAATGAGTCACGTGTTCAAAGCTACTCTAAATGTTGCAGGTTGCAGTGGTTAACAGGTAAGCAAATACAGTAATCAAATGGCTAGCAAATGCAATAGGCATTTGAATGGTTGCTACCAGTCTTGAGCATAGACCAGCCAGTCAGCCTTATTTGGAGTGTGGTCAAATGTGAATGCTTCTCGGGGTTGCTGACTTCTGTTTTGACCTGAAGTTCATAAAATTTTTGAACAGTGCACAAAATGGTGCATGAAGTGCTGAGGTCACTTTGATACAAATACATTTATCCAGAGTTTTGAAGGTAATAGATAAACAAATGGACCACCTCTGTTTCTACCCCTTTAAATCTAATTCCACCCATTTTTAAGTAGCTTGGAAGCATTTGCATTCTCTACTGATCTTCGAGTGCTATAATTAGATGATTCCTTATCAAAAAGTATTAGACTTCTGGTTTCAGCCACTGCTTATCCAGTACTGGGTTGGGGGAACCTGTTTGGACATACTGTGACACCCCTGAGGTAGGTGGGACTTAAGTCAGGACCTTCTGACTCAGGTAGGGACACTGCCACTGTGCAACAGGACCCTTTGAAGCCAGCAATCTGACGATTTTGGGGTCTGAAGGAGAGCTGGGACTGGCATCGATGTGCATATGACTGTCCTTATCCTTTGAGATAGTCATGGCCTTGGGTTTGGGAGGTGCTATCTAGAGAGCCTTAGTTCCTCCAGTGTCCTCTTGGGAATGGAGTTTTCAGTTTGTCCACGTGTGAAGATGCAGTACGCATACAATGTTCACTCATCTGATTTGCCAAATTAGACTTCACTAAGAAAGCGAATAAAATGCTTCTACATGTTTAAAATCTGCAGTGTATATTTTTGAGGGCCACCAAAATGAGGTGAGGACAGATTGTACAGGTGCCTTTCTTGGTTATGCATTACTCTCTACTTTTTTCTACTCAGCTTTTACCCAGTGTTTCATTGTGTTCACTTGCAGAATGTGGGCGTTACTGCTCGCCACCATTTATTGCCTTAAGGTGGTGGTGAGCTGCCTTGAACCACTGCAGTAAGTGTCTTGTAGGTATGCCTAGAACACTTTCAGGAATAATATTCCAGGATACTGACCCAAGTCACAATGGTGAGTGGTTTGAAAGGGAGCTTTGTAGATGGTGTTCCAAGTATCTGCTTCCTATTCCTTTTTAGATGGAAGTAGTTGTGGGTTTGGATGATGTCTAAGGATCTTTGAATTTCTGCAATGCATCTTGTAGGTAGGACACACTGCTGCTACTGATTTTGATTGGTTGTGGAGGGAGTAGGTGCTTGTGGATTTGGTGCCAAATGAGCTTTGTCCTGAATGGTGTCAAACTTGTGTTGGAGCTGCATCCATCCAGGCGAGTGGGGGGAACATTCCATCACGTTCCTGATTTGTGTCTTGTAGATGGTGGAGAGGCTTTGGAGAGGCAGGAGGTGAGTTACTCAATGCAGTATTCCCAGCCTCTGACCTGCTTTTGTAGCTACTGTGTTCGTGGTGAGACCAGTTGAGTTTCTGGTCAGTGGTAACCTCCAGGATGATAGGGATTTAGTGATAACATCATTGTCCAGATTTTGTTTTCTACTTCTGACTTTGGAGGGAAGGTGATTGAAGCAGCTGAAGATGGATGGGCCGAGGACACTACCCTGAGAATGACCTGAGTTGACTAACTTCCAACAGCTATAACCATCTTCCTGTCTGCCAGGTATGACTCCAAGCAGAGTTTGCCCCAAGATACCTATTGATTCCAGTTTTGCTGGAACTCCTTGATTCCACACTGGTCCAATACAACCTTGCTGTCAAGGGCTGTCACTCTCACTTCACCTCTAGAATCCGGCTCTTTTGTCCATTTTTGAGCCAAGGCTGTCATGAGGTCAGGAACTGGGGTGACCCTGGCAGAACCCAAATTGGACGTCACTGAGCAAGTTATTGCTGAGCAGGTGTTGCTTGATGGCAATATTGATGACTTCTTCTTTCATCACTGATCAAGAGTAAATGGGGTCGTAATTGGCGGTGTTGAATTTGTCCTGCTTTTTATGTACAGGACATGCCTGGGCAATTTTCCACACTTGTCAGGCAGATGCCAGTGTTGTAGTGTACTGGAAGAGCTTAGCTTGGGGAGCGGCAAGTTCTGGAGCACAAATCTTCAGTACTATTGCCAGGTTGTTGTTGGAGCCCACAGCCTTTGCAGTATCCAGTGCCTAAAACCATTTCTCGATTTCACATGGAGTGAATTTAATTGGCTAAAGTCTGGAATCTGTAGTGCTGGAGGAGGCTGAGATGTGTCATCTACTTGGCATATCTGGCTGAAGATTATTGTGACTATTTCAGTCTTATTTTCTACATTGTGCTGGGCTCATCCATCATTTTGAGGATGGGGATATTTGTGGGGCTGCCTCCTCTAGTGAGTTTAATTGTCCACCACAATTCATGACTGGATATGGCAGGACTGCAGAGCTTAGATCTGATCCATTGGTTGTGAGATCGCTAACTCTGTCTATCACTTGCTGTTTGTTTGGCATGCAAGTAGTCTTGTTTGGCTTCACCAGGTTGAAGCTTCATCTTCAGGTATGCCTGGTGCTGCTCCTGGCAGGCCCTCCTGCACACTCCATTGAACCAGGGTTGATTCCCTCATTTTGTGTTGGTTGGGTGGGAGATATGCTGGGCCATGAGGTTACAGATTGTGCTGGAGTACAGTTCTGCCGGTGATGGCCCATAGCGTCTTGAGTTGCAAGATCAGTTTGAAGTCTGTCCCATTTAGCATGGTGATAATGCCACACAATATGATGGAGATTGTTCTCAATGTGAAGACAGGACTTCATCTTCACAAGGACTGTGCAGTGATCACACTTAATGATACTGTCATGGACAGATGCATCTGCTACTGACAAGATTGGTAAGGAGGAGGTTAAGTATGTTTTTCCACTGGTTCCCTCACCACCTGCCGCAGACCCAGTCTAGTAGCGATGTCCTTTAGGACCCGACCAGCTCGATCTGTAGTGCTGCTGCCGAGCCACTCTTGGTGTGCAGTTGCCCACTGAGAACATTTTGCGCCCATGCCTTCCTCCATGCGTTAAAGAGTATCAATTCATTAGCTGAGGGGACAGCAGGTGGTTTCCTTGCCCATGTTAAACTTGATGCCATGAGACCTTGAAGTCAGGCGTCAATGTTGAGCACTCCTAGGACAACTGCCACCACCTCTGTTTGGTCTGCCCTGCCAATGGGAGAAGTTGCACCCAGTGATGGTGGTGCCTGGGACGTTGAAAGATTGGATTCGGAGTATGTCTGGCAGGCTGTTGCTTGACTAGTCTGAGACAGTTCTCCCAGTTGTGACACTAGCCCACAGATGTTAGCAAGCAGGGCTTTGCAGGGTCGACAGGGCTGTTTCTGCTGTTCTATTCTGGTGCCTAGGTCAATTCGAGGTGACCCATCCAGTTTCGTTTCTTTGAGACTTCATTGTGATTTGATATCACTGGATTGCTAAGCTTTTCAATAGGCAGTGCGAATCAATTACATCACTGTGTCTGGAATCATATATAGGCCAGACTGGGTGAGGATGGCAGATTTCCTTCCCTGGAGGACATTAGTGAACCAGGTAAGTTTTCCAGCAATCTATGAAGTGGTTTCATGGTAATCAGTAAATTCCTAATTCTAGATTTTTTTAAAATTCAAAATCCACCATCTATGGCAGGATTCAAACCCAGGTTCTCAGAACATTAGCTAGAGTATCTGGATTAATTGTCTCATGATAATAGCACTAGGACTTGTCTCCATCTTTAGCAATTTGATTACTACGACATTGAAAACCTTGACCTACTGTTTATTGTAGTGACTTCTTTGTGTCTGCAATTTTCTATAGTGACAAACTGCAAAGTCAGCTGTGTAGCCCAAAAAAACAGGCCATTAGATCTTACCTGCACAGCATGTTTCTAAAAAAAAAAATTGTACACTTTGCCACTAATACAATTCTATCTTACATTTGTAATAAATGTTCAGCATGGAATAAATGGATTATAAATAGGAACTGGGAGTAACAGACGGGTGAATGTATGATAAAGGAAACCTGAGAGAAATTGCTTACTGGTATATCTTGCTTCTAACTGTTCAGGATTCCGTTTTCTGTAGTATAGTGTAGACTTTTCATATAGAACAGACACCTTCAGAATCATTTCCAGCTACTGACACATGGTAGATGCTGTGTTTTACAGGCCATATACCATCATCCAGAAATAGAAGTTTGGCACTTGAAGATATTTGATTCAAACTGATAGCAGGTTGTGAGGTTAAAAACAAACTTGACAGCATCTTAAGTGCTCATGCGTCACTTGTCAGAAATGCTTTTTAAAAGCTAAAGTTTTCGTGGATGTTTGCATAATGTTGCACTGATGTTTTATTTAAGGCATCATTCGATGGTTGTTTAACTTAAACTTGGGTGTTAGAAAAATGGCCAGGTGAAACATAAGTATGCAGGTAATGAAAATAATCGCAGTAGGTCTTGAGCAGCTTGATTGACATTGCTGTGACTACAGTTAGCCAAAACTGCGTGTGGGCACAGGCTTGCACTTGGTAAAGCAATTAATTTCCAATCTGGAGTTGAACCTGATGCTACAGATTTGTTCATTTTTAAAAGAAATCTATGCAGACTGATTTGCAAGGTCAAGGGCAAGGCTGCCTATTTCATGCAGCAGGGCTATTCTGGAAGTGGAACCTGCTAGATCATGTTCCTTCAGTCTATCAATTACAGTTGGATCCCAAGGCACAGAGCTCAGCCATTCAGCTCACTACTTTGCTCCACCATGACATGGCTGATCTGATGATCCTCAACTCCACTTGCCTGCCTGGCTGCAGGGCAGATCTGGGCTGGGAACTAAATGTCCCAGGATACAGGACAGGCAGATGGGCAGTGTTGCCTTCTTTAGTAAGAAATGAAATAGCCCATAGAAGGAAATTACCTAGGGTTAATGGCACAGAATCTGTGGGTAGAGTTGATGAGGAACTGCAAAGGGTTCCTAAGGGAGTTAGGTACGGCCGCCCAGCAGTAGTTGGTGTGGGAAGAAAATAAATCAGGACAAAGAAAAGGCAAGTAAGAAATGGGGATTTCAATATGCAGGTGGACGGGAAAAGTCAGGTTGGTAGCACGTCCCAAGAAAAGGAATTCATGATGTCTACGAAATGGGCTTTTGGAGAAGCTTGTGGCAGTCACTAGGAGCAGAATTTTGGATTTGATTTTGTAATGAGGCAGACTTGATTATGGAGCTTAAGGTGTAGGGACACTAGGACATGATGACCACATTATGATACAATTCACCCTGCTGCAGTTTGAGGGGGAGAAGCTGGAATCAGATGGAATGGTATTACAGTTGAGTAAAGGTAACTGCAAAGACATGAGGGAGGGACCAGCCAGAGTTGTATGAGGGGGAGCCTAGCCGGAAACGGAGCAGCAATGGCATGTTTCTGGGGGTAATTTGGGAAACACTGCAGAAACTTGTCCTGAGGAAAAAGAAATGTACTAGGGAGAGGAGGTGGTGACGACTGTGGCTGACAAGGGACATCACATGGTGGAAAGCATACAATATGGGGAAGATATTTGTTCAGGAGATGAGGGTATCACAGGCTAGGCCAGCATTTGTTGCCCATCTAATGACCTTTTTAGGTAAGGAAACTGCTGCCCATGAGAAGGCAATTAAGAGTCAACCATGTTGCTGTGGGCCTGGGGTCACATGTAGGCTAGACGAGGTGAGGATGGCAGTCCCTTTCCCTAAAAGTCATTAGTGAACCAGGCAAATTCTAACGATAGTTGACAATGGTTTCGCAGACATCACTAGATTCTTAATTTGATATTTTTATTGAACTCAAATTCCACCATTTCACCATGGCACAATTTGAACCTGGGTCTCCAAATTAATAGCCCAGTGATAACACCACTAGGTATTACCTATGACATGCTGAACTTCAATGCTAACTTTTTGTAATTTATGGATGAGGACCCCCAAAGCCCTATGTACTGCACATTCTGCAATGTCACTCCATTTAAATAACCAGCTTTTCTTTTCTTCCCGGCCTTTTTGCATGGACTGATATTTTTGCATGTTATATTCTTCTGTCTGTCCAGTTTCTTTCCTGCTCACTTAACCTGTCTATATCCCTCTGGAGACCGCCATCCTCACCTGCATATGTTATTTCTTCTTAAATGCAGTAAACTGAAGGTTTCTAATTTGTGTTGCTGTTTAGTGTACCTGAGACAAAGAACAAAAAAACAAGTAGTTCTGAACTTTCTGTTCCCACTGTGCACCGTCCTTGAAAGCTATTAGAATTGAATGAAATGACATTTTACTGGTAGACTTCATCCTTTTTGTTTCAGAATGTACAAAGGGAATCCTAACTTGTTATAGAAATCCTCAACAGATAAGGCAATTCTGTACAATTGGTATGAGTGGAAGCTTACTGGTTAATAGTAGTTCTTTTATGTCATTAACTTGGTTTATCTGGCTATTTGCATTCCACATGAACTTTGGAGAATAATGCACCTAGGGAAACATCAACATTTTAAAGAATTAAAAGCATGAGTATTATAAGTAAATTCAGCTTAGCAAAATTATGCTACTCTAGGGAGCTTATAAAATGAACGTAGGCAAAAGATTTGGAACAAAAGGGAGCTTTGATACCTGATTGCCTTCATTTTTAAACAAAAAAACTAACTGCAGCTAACCTTTCATGATATTTCCACAGTTCCTCTGTTCTGTGGAGGTATAAGCCTTACTTGAACAACAGAAAACTGAAACACCTAAATGAAGAGCTTGTTCTTGCAACAATAACATTTTTGAATATCTTTCTTCTACATGTGTTATTGTATGCAACCCTCCTCTTGTCTGTAAAATCCCTAGGATGCAGGGGCTTTTCTGATATTGGGCAGTGATCATTTAGAACATGAGTCCACTATACTGATAAGTCTTATATAATTGTCGATTTTGAACACTCCCTGTTACATGTAGCTCTGATTTTCTCCTCGGCCTGTTGTCCAAATGCATTATGGGATGGGTGAGAAGTTTTTGAACCCTGACATTCTTCCGGGTGAAGTTTCAACACGAAATTTTATTCTGATCATTTTGTTTGAGGGGAGTAGGTATGAAGATGGTGTCCTATTTGGCCATTTTTAAAAACGTAAACCTTGCATGTGTGGTGTGGGAATTGAATGACGTGTGCCATACACAAACGTGCTGAGAAATGCACTCCAGACTTGCTCAAGTAATGCCATTTAAAATAACAGCTTCTCTGCAGCTTGACCACAGAATTGTACTGCAACATATTGACACATTCAGTCGAAGAATATTCTGGGCAAGAAAGCAAGTTTTTAGCTTTTATTGAAAATTAGTTGCTTCAGACACAGGAACAGAGTATGCCTTTTGGCTTCTCATTCCTCTGCCTTTCAGCTGGATCGTGATTGGTCATCTACCTTGATGCTATTTCCCAAGCTGTTCCTATATCCTTAAACTTATGATATCTAGAAGTCTATTCATCTGTCTTGGATACTCAATGAATTTCCACAGCCCTCTAGGGTAAATAATTTCTGCTTATCTCAGTCCTAAGTGCAAACTTTGTTCGGAGTCCCCTGATTCTGAACCCCACAATACCAAATTCTTTGCGTAAGATGACCAAAACTCCCCACAGTATTCCAGATGAATCTTGCCATTTAACTGCAGCAAGACCAGTTAAAGATGTACAGTGCGGAAACAGACCCTTCAGTCCAACTCGTCCATGCCAACCAGATATCCTAAATAAATCTAGTCCTATTTGCCAGCATTTGGCCCTTATCCCTTTCAACCCTTTCTATTCAAATACCCATCCAGATACCTTTTTAAGTGTTGTAATTGTACCAGCCTCCGCCACTTCCCCTGGCAGCTTGTTCCATAATGCACTCCACCCTCTGGGGGAAAAAATTGCCTCTTAGGTACTTTTTAAATCTTTCTCCTCTCACCTTAAACCTGTGTCCTCTAGTTTTGGGCTCACCCCACCCTGGGAAAAAGATCTTGTCTATTGACCCTATCTATGCCCCTCATGATTTTATAAACCTCTATAAGGTTTATAGTCTCAGCCTCCGATGCTCCAGGGAAAATAGCCCCAGCCTATTCAGCCTGTCCCTATAGCTCAAACCCTCCAACCCTGGCAACATCCTTGTAAATCTTTTCTGAACCCTTTCAAGACTCAATATCTTTCCTATGGCAGGGAGATCAGAATTGAACGCAGTATTCCAAAAGTGCTCTCACCAATGTCCTGTACAGCTGCAACATGACATCCCAACTCCTATACTCCATGCACTGACAAATAAAGGCAATCTATTGTTGTAGAAAACAATTTGATATATGTGCCAGGAATTGATTGTCCACACCATTAGTGTTAATTGGAACCCAGTCTATAGGTAAATCAAGTCCCCCAAGGTTACTGTATTGCCGTTGTTACGTGTACCTCGTGTTCTGATCTGTACTGTACCCTACATTACCACAATTATTAGGTGACCTTTTAATAATTTGTTTGCCTGTTGCTGTTTCTTGGTTCCACCTAAACTGGCTCTACATCTTGATCTCCTGGCCTAAGATCCTCTCCCACTAATCAACTGATTTCTTCCTTTCTTACCAGTGCTACCCCACAGCTTTGCCTTTTTTGCCTATCCTTCCTAAAGGTCAAATACTCTGCACTCAGTTCCAAGCACTGATTGCTCTGCAAGCATGTTTCTGAAACAGCAATTACTCATACCTGTTTATGACCACTTGTGCTGTGAATTCATGTACCTTGTCAGATAAGGTATATTACATTGTCTTTTTGTTTTTTGACAGCTTTGGCTTTGTCTGCTAATGCACTCTGTCTCCCTGCCTCAGTTTATTGATTCTTCTGTTCTTTCTACATTGTTTACTTGTGTTCTCTTTGTTTACATCCTTCCTCACATGATCCTGCCCCTCCTTAATGCCCTGTTTATACAACTCACCACAACACTGATTCCAACATGTTTCAGGTGAAGACCATTCCAGTGGTACAGTTTCCTCTTTTCCCCAACACCAGTGTCTGCCCCATGAAACCCATTTCTCTAACAGTAGTTACTGAGCCACATAACTAGCCTACTATCTTTTTACCCTATGTCAATTTTCTCACAGCTTGGGTATTATCTTTAACCCCCAGCTGCTCATGTATTCCTAGTTGTACAATTGTCATCGTTACTTACCTGATTATTCTACTGCAATAATCTGGAGTGAGTGTTTTTATTCACTCCAGTTGTGGGTGCCTCTGGCGAGGCCAGTACCTGTTGTCCGCCCCTAATTGCCCAGAGGGTAAGAAAGAGTCAACCACATCACTGTAGGTCTGGAGTCACTGGTAGGCCAGATCAGATGAAGATGACAGATTTCCTTCCCTAAAAGATATTAGTGCACCAGATGGATTTTTCTGAGAATTGACCATAGTTTCATGGTCGTCATTAAACTCTTAATTCCAGATTCTTTATTGCGTTCAAATTCTACCACTTATCATGGCGGGATTTGAGCCCAGGTCCCCGGAACTTTAGCTGAGTTTCTGGATTAATAGTCTAGTGATAATACCACCGCACCATTGTCCCTTAGTGGAATAATTGGTTAGTAAATAATTTCTTTGAATATTTTTTTAATTTTCCGTATGCTAAACATATGAGCAAAAAGTTGCTGAACTGGTGGGCAAAGCATTCCAAGTAATGAAGTATCCACGTTGGGAATCAGCAGCGCTTCCTAATTGACTCGTCTCGTATTGTAAAATCAGCTGTAATGAAATGTGATCTTGCACACAAAAACAGTATGTCCTTAACTGAGCTTCCCAAACTCGTCTCCTGCAGATTGCAATGAAGTTTCCCACTAATTTTTATTTCACTTATTTTCCATCATTGTTCTGATTTTTCAGATGTTAAATCAAAGTCTTGTCAGAACTGGCATTCAGCATGCTGTTGAAGTTTATCCAAAACAAAAGTCACTAAAAGTCATGGAGAAGAGCTGTAATAGTGCAATTGTTAGTTAACTTAATGGGCGCATTTTTAAGTTTTACAGTTTAAAGACAATGCAGTTTTATTGACCATTGACTTCATGGCACAGTGCTGGGAATGGATTGCAAAGTGGCATTACTTGGTCAGAGTGGAGAGTTTTATTATTTGTACCTCTTGGTTTGGATTCAAATTGTACAGCTGTCCTTTTACCCTAAGCTTCCTCTTTACAATCCTGCAGCTTGTGTTTCAGGACCTTGCATTTCACAGCATTGTGGTTTCAAAGAGCAATTCTATGTTGATGCAGTGAAACCTTTCCTAAGCAAAACTAAAGCTCCTATTGAAGCTGTAGAAACTGGGTTCTTTGACAAATTTTCAGAATTCAAAGCTTTGTATAGTGGGGGCTTCTATTCTGATTTTAGTTCTTTACTAACTTACCCCACAGACCAAATTAACTGCAAACCACTTGGACATTATAGTTTCAAAGCCCAATAAAAGGGAATTGATATCACTCAAATGCTGGCCGTGGAATTCTGAGGCTTTTCCTTTATTAAAAAAAGAAAGAAAAATACTAATGGATCTCCAGTGGCATTAGTGGATTCACCGCCCACGGCTCATTGTAGAGCCCTGAGAATGAACCCAGCTGGGCAAATAGAGTAAGAGACCTGACATTGGTTATTGGCAAAGATGTGTGAAGAGCAGGGGCTGGGATGTGAACAAAATGGGAAAAGGTATACCTACATCTTGTCTTTGGTTTCTGTCACATACTGAGTGCGGAGGCCGGGAAGAAGGATGCAGGGGGCTTGAACTTTGATTAAGGTACATTCAAATGGTCAATAATTGGACTTAATCAAAGCTAAACAAGACATTCTCTATATTAATAATAGATGGCTGTTGATCTTTTTCAAAAATTGTAAATTGAAAGTGCTTGCTTTTGTGCTTTACGTGCTTGGGATCCTAGTCGGGAGAGCAAGTGAGCCTCGTTCGCTAGATTACCACTAACTAGTATTTTGCAGGTCATTTCAGCGATTCTTTTATATTCCATCATGGGACGTGAGCATCACTGGATGAGCCAGCATTTATTGCCCATCCTTGGCTGCCCTTCAGGTGGTGGTGAGTTGCTTTCTTGAGTTGCTGCAGTTTCACATGGTGTAGGTTGACTTGCAAGGCCTTTAGGGAGGGAATTCCAGGACTTTGACCTGGCAAATGTTTACAATTCAGCAGCAACCTCATTGATTTTGTTCTTAATTTAGTATATTTCTTTGCCCAAAAATTAAGTAGATAGTTTCAGTTAGCGAGCAATACATTTTTTTGGGTGGGGGGAGGTGAAATGCTCAATTGTCTGAGGAGGACAGGAAAAAAGATGGTCATGAAAGTGCTGAAAACAAAAATGGTTTAGCTAATAACTTCAGCTGTTAGTCATCTTTTTAAAATGCTATAAGGGCACTCTGGAAGTCTGTGCTGAATCCAAACACTAATTTGTGCAGTGCATGGAATAGAATTGGTCTAGTATTTCAGAAACATCTATAAAAAGACTCAAAAGCCTAATGCTCAACTGTATTCATGAACTGGAAACGAGAAATCATTATATAAGAATCACTGAGTTGCCTCAGCTGAACTATCAACTTGCTCCCTTCTGGCCCTTGTAAATAACACGAGCCTTGCATCTATGTAACATTTAAAAACATTTGAGTAAAAAATAGCTAACATCTTTATACAGTATAGAGTTTGAAAGAAACAAATGCTTAGAACCTTAAAAATTAGATACATCAGTGTTATCCTCCATGCTTCTAATTCTCTTATACCTTTCATCTAAATTTGCTGAATCTGTGACCATGTAGATTATGAAGGTTCTCTCCCCCTCTTCCCCTCT
>NC_063332.1:24603613-24648423 GCF_021869965.1 Rhincodon typus | reverse complement strand
CTCCCTTTCTCTCCCACTCAACACATTCACAGCACAGAATATCATTTGTCAAAATATGGTGGTGTGATCATGCTTGCGTGACAGATCATATCTGGAGAGACTGGGGCTGTAGTAAACCTGACCTTGTGGCTTGATTTGAAGCTGGATCTTATTAACATAGACACTATTGCATAACCTTTCTTGACCACTGCAGTTTGTTTTGCTGGTACTAGTTTAATACTGGTAATGCAAGCCGGCAGCAGAATATTCTGGCTCACCACCCTGTTTCCAACAGAAGAAAAACAGTGTATAACTGCACATGAATACATTTAGTTCTGTAGTATCCAATACTTAAATGCTGGTGATGTTAAAGAGCAAACAATCTTAACAACAAACTGACTTGGAGTTTCAAAATTACTAGTTTTTAGTTTTATTTCTTATGTAATCTAGATTCATCACATCATCTGATTTTTCTGACAAAGGGTCTAGGCCTGAAACGTCAGCCCTCCTGCTCCTATGATGCTGCTTGGCCTGCTGTGTTCATCCAGCTCTGCACCTCGTCTCAAATTTTCCAGCATCTGCAGTCCCTACTATCTCTTCACATCATCTCACTGTTTTCTACTTAACTCATTTGTTCTCCGTGCTACAGTTGTCTTTGACAGTTTTCCTTTGTCCTACAATCATAGAACATAGAACATTACAGCGCAGTACAGGCCCTTTGGCCCTCGATGTTGCGCCAACCTGTGAAACCAATCTGAAGCCCATCTAACCTAAACTATTCCATTATCATCCATATGTTAATCCAGACTTCTAAACTTCAAGCTTGGTCTCATCTAATCGCTACTGTTTGATTTACCTATTTTCTCTCTTTACCTCAAACATCTTTTATGTTTGGACCTACTTTTTGGTCACCACTGGAATCCTTCTGTAGATGTCTGAAACTAAACCAGCTACAAATGGCTTTAGCTCAAGTCAAATTGTTTTAAGCATGAATGCAAAACAGCAATAAATTTGTGCTACCACCAAATCAGTGCAATTAGTTTATTACCTGCATCCCCCTTGTGTATTTGTGTGGTTTTCCATTGAGCAGATGGCAATTTAAGGCAAATTCACTCATGAGGCCTCTAGCCTTGCTGTCTGTGCTAGCATTTATTGCCTGTTCCCAGTTGCCGTTGAGAAGGTGGTGAGCTGCCTTTTGAACTGCTGCAGTCAGTTTGGTGTAGGTAGATTCACAATGCCGTTAGGGAGGAAATTCCATGATTTTGATCCAACAACTGAAAGAACAGCAACACAGTTCCAAGTCAGAATGGCAAGTGGCATGGAGGGGAACCTGCAGGTGTTCCCATGTATCTACTGCCTTTGTCCATCTAGATGATAGTGGATGTAGAAGGTGTGTCTAATGAACCTTGGTGAGTTTCTGCAGTGCATCTTGTAGATAATGTGCACTGCTCCTACTGAGTGGTGCTGGAGGAAATGGTTGTGTGTGGATGTGACGCCAGTCAAGTAGGCTGCTTTGTCCTGGATGGTGTCAAGCTTCTTGCATATGATGCAGGTCCGGATGATTGAAATCTGCATGAATTCTTTTCACTTCAATGCCAAGTAAAGTCATTTATCTGGAAAGATGTGTTAAGTAATTAAAATCTGCAGTTATACATAGTAAGTAAATGCGGATGTAATCACAATAGCTGACCACAACCCTAATGTGGCTAAGATCTCATCATAAATTTTAATACTTTACTATTTTTGACAAAGGTATCTAACTCTGCAAAGCGCAGTTTTGTGTACCCATGCAGTGTGAAACGAAGTAAATGAAAATTCAACAGTATGTATTGGTTTGTTCTGGGGTGTTGCAAGATGCACCATACAGTACAGGAATAGAAATTGACCATCTGGTCTGCTCTGCCATACAGTGAAATAAAGGCTGATTTAATAATCTTCAACTCCACTTTCCTCTCCTTTTTTTCTTCTCCCCACCCCCCAATTCCCCTACTAATTAAAAATCTGTTTATCTCCACCTTGAATGTACTTAATGACCCAGCCTCCCCCACTCCAGTAAGGAATTCCACAGATTCACTATCCTCAGGAAATCCCCCTCCCCAGCAATGTGCTCTAGTCCTAGACGTTTGCATAAGGGGAAGCAACTGCTTCGCTTTGTCAAGCCCCCAAGATTGTTTCAATAAGCTCTGTTTCATTCTTTTACACTCCAAAGAATACAGGTGCAACGTAATGGATTGCTCATAAGAAAATCGCTCCATCCCCAGGATCAACCAAGTGAGCCTTTCCTGACTGGCTCCAATGCCAGTATATCTTCCCTTCAATAAGGTACTCCAGGTGTAGTCTGACCTTGTATAGTGCTTTGTATAGTTTACACAAGACTTCCTATTTCTATACTTAGCAGCTCACCACCACCACCTCCTTGAGTGCAACTAGGGGTGGAAAATAGAATTCTGTCCCACGAGTGAATTAAGAAAAAAAGATTACTCCATTCCCTTTTGAAATTAAGGCCAGTGTTCCATTTTGCCTTCCCTATTGCTTACTGAACATGGATGCTAGCTTTGTGTGATTTATGCACAACGGGCTCAAGAAATTTCACAAGTTTCAAGTTTTAGCCTTTGGTTAGTTTTGTTTTTTGGGAAATGACTGCCCCTGCGCAGACTGACATTTGTTATCTATCCCTAATTGCCCTTCAAGGTGGTGGTGGTGAGTCATGTTGATCTACTGCAGTCATGTGATAGAAACTTGGGGAGAGTCAGGTTTTTTATCTCATTACACTGAAGGAACAATGATTTATTTCCAAGTCAGAGTGGTGTGTATCTTGGAGGGGATCTTACAGGTGATGATATTTCCATACCACTGCTGCTAGGTTCTAGAAATTAGAGTTTTGAAAGGTGCCGTCAAAGCACTCCTGGAAGAGTTGGCCTGCATTTGACTTTAGACTGTCAGTAATATGGTGAGAGCAAGGCGGTTTATTGAAATGGCAAGCAACTAGGAAGTCCGGGTCATTCCTACTGGCAGAACAGATGTGTTCCGCAAGATGGCAAAGCCAAACAGACAGACTGGGTTACCAATGTAAAGGAGACCTGATAGTGAGCAGTGAATGAGATTGAGAGAAGTACGAATGAAATGCTGCTTCACCTGAAGGGTGTGTTTGCAGCCTTGGACATTGAAGGGGATTGGGGGGAGGTGAATGGATAAGTATTCCATGTTCTGCAATTGCCTGGGGAGGTGACATGGTGAGTGAAGAAGCCTGAAGAATGATATTGCACTGGCATGTCATAAAAGGAAAAGTACCTACAGAATACTGAAACTGGGAGTGCGGCTAAGAGGTGTTCATCGGTGGAGATGGCAGATGGTTCTGTCCTGGGCCTGCTGTAATCTTCCAAAGAAGTGCAGCGCAAGCTTGAAGCCACTCATTTTCTGTTTTAGGCAGTATAAAGCCTCATGGTCTCAACATTGAATTCAATAACTTCAAACCTGACCATGTTATGTCTGTCTGTTTTTCTTTCTTTCTTCTCCTCCCCTCCCCTTCCCCCACAGCTGTTTCGTGTTTGTCTTGTTTACGTTCTACATAGTAGAAAGAGCCAACTGTTTCTGTTTTGCACCTTAATTTACATTTTTTTTAGTTTTTCTTTCTCCACTATTTTTTGTCATACCTGGGCCCCTATACCACCTGCCTTTGTGTTTCTCTGCCTCTGTCAAAACTGTAAAAAGAATCTATTTTCCAACACCTTCAGTTCTGAAGAAGTCATACCAGACTCAACGTTGCCTCTCTCTTTTTATCCCTACATATGTTGCCAGATTTGGAGTTTCTCTCGCATTTTGTTCAATTCAGATTTTCTGCATCTGCAGAAAAGTTGATTATGCTGTAAGAATTGACTACTGTCTCTGGAAACTGGCACTGCTGACTGTGTTGGAATTGTGAATTGGTTACAATGCACAGTTCTGATTTTTGGTGCTTTCTATTCAACCCTTTGATAGCAGGCATTGCATGCTGTAGGCACAATCCAGTTTCTGGCAGCCTTGTAATTTGAAATTATGATAGATGGTAGGAATATATTGATTTATCTAACCCTGCTTAGTTCTGTCACAATTTTCAATTAATTTGAATTTGGGTGGGTTCGCCTTTCTTCACTTGGTATAATCAATTGTAGGACTGCACCTTGTGATCTGACAAAGACCAGTTGAGTCAAATCGCCTGATTCTGTGCTGTAAATACTTTGATTTATGATTGCTTACAAAATGAATCTAGAATACTTACAGCAAACTACTGTCTGATTGCTGTTATCAGCTTTAATTCTTAGACTTTCTATGTAGCTGGAAATAAGCTTTATTTGTAAAACCTTGCTGCATACCATGCAGAGATACTATTGTTGTATGTACTGTGTTCTTAAGGTACCACTGCTACTTGCACAGTAATATGACTTTGGGGTATTAAAACTTGTGGTTATAGTCCAAGTGTAACTTGGTATGTGAGCTATGCTGCATCACTGTTTCACTGAAATGTGAATGCTGTTGTTGCACACTTTTACAGAAATGAATTACTACCGCAGTAATTCTATATCTTTGTTAATGGATGATAAATTGTTAACAGAATTCAAGGTATGGTTTAACTTGTGCTTTGTATAATTTTAGCAATACTTTTCTATTTTTGTACTCTATCCCCTTTGAAATAAAGGCCAGCATTCCATTACTTTACCTATTACCTGTTAGCTTTTCTTTGAACTATGTACTGAGTTCCCAGATTCCTCCTGGTTATGGCAGTGTTTCTCCCTTTAAATAATATTCATCTCCTCTATTCTGCTTGCTAAAGTGTGTGACCTCTCATTTCTCAACATTATATTCCATCTGAGTTTTTGTCAATATCCTTGTGCAGACTGTCATCCTCAGCGCTTGCCTTTTATCATTTGCAAACATGGCTATAGTATATCCACCTCCCTCATCCGATATAAAATTAATATATTGCAATTGACTAAGTATGGGGAGGGAGACGGGGGAGGAACGAGGAAACGGAAGGCCACTGATCCCAGTGGCACTCCCGTAGTTACAGGTTGCATCCTGAAAATGTTGCCCTTATCCCAACTCTCTCCTGTCAATTAACTAAACTGCTGCCGTACAACCTATTATCCCACAATACCATGGACTGTTGCCTTAGCAGCCTGTTGTATGGTATCTTATCAAACACTTGGAAATTAAATATATTACATCTGCTGGTTCCCCTTTATCCTGCCTGTCGTCACCTCGTTGAATTCTAATACATTTGTCAGGTGTGCTTTGCTTCTCTACTTGATCATATGGAGTTTTAAATGTTCTATTTAAATCCTTTTATAATAGATGCTAACATTTTCCCTATAGCAGATGGTAAGATAACTGGCCTATAGTTAGCTTTTCTCTTTCCTTTTGAGTAAGGGTGGTACACTTGCAGTTTTCTACTCCAAGGCATGGTCCAGAATCTAAGCGTTTTTGGAAGATTGCTGCTATATCCGTTATGTCCGTAACCACTTCCTTTTATATTCCTAGGATGCATTCTATAGCTACGTTCCGTTTAATTTCTCCACATCTGTGTGGACTTCCAAGGTCTGTGCAGAGCAGTGCCTGGAGAAACCAAAAGTGAGTACAGCATCACTGCATTGGCATTAAAATTCCCATCTACAGAAGGTCAAAGTGGCTGTTCTCTCTGTCTCCCTCCCCACTTCCAAAAATATCATCTGGCGAGATGCTTCATTTGCAGCTGGTGTACTTGGTGACTGCCTTGGTTCCCTCAGTCGGTGTGTTTGGCAAGCTCGCTAGGCAGCAGCAGCAGGCAGAATGTCTTCTGACTCTCCTGGGAGGAGATAGTCGCTTGCTGTAGCGGATGAGGTGGAAGACTTCGCAAGATGTTGATGACACTCCTCAGCGGGGGAGGAGATGCTGGTGTACAAGTAGACCTGCTTCAGCACCTTTATAGGTGTAGATGCTGTCGCACGCTTTCCAGCTCTTTGCGCTTCTTGGTTGCTGCTTTCTCGGGTCCCTGTTTTGAGCACAAAGCCCTTGGCTGCTCTTTCAGACATTGTAAATGAAGGTGAAGCTTTGTAGTGCTCAGCTTAGAGGGAGGATTGCCTAGAGAGGACCTATTGACTCCCAGCCCCGTCGGGTTTTCCTTGCACTTTCTCTTAAGTGAGTGTTATGCGTAATTCCCCTTCTCTATTCCTTACCCCTTTCCCCCACCCTGCTGTGAAGACTGAGTATTCATTTAGCTCTTTTGCTGTTTTATAGTTACCCATTACTATTTCCCCTCCTTTATTCTTTGAGGTTCCTATCTTCACTTCTTCTATTTCTGTCCTGTTTTATCTGTTTAAAGAAGCTTTTACTAATTTGTTTATCGTAGGAATTACTGGTGAAACCAGCACTTTTGACCTTTCCTAATTGCCCTTGTGGTGAACTGCATTTTTTTGAACCTCTGCAGTATTGATTGTAGGTACAACGCTATTAGGAATTGAACTACATTCCAGGTAATGACTCCGCAACTCTGAAGGAATGGCAACACCATCCAAAGTTGGGATGATGTGTTGCTTTGAGGGAGGCTTGTAGTTATACAGCATGGAAACACAACGTCTGGCAACTCATTCTACATATGAGCTACTGTGCGGAAGATGTTACCTCAAGTCCCTTTTTTAAATTTTTCTCCTCTTGCATTAAAAACATTCCCCCTAGTTTTGAGCTGCCCCACCTTAAGGAAAACTCCCAGCCTATCCAGCTTCTCCTTTATAGTTCAAACCCACCAGTCCTTGGAGCATTCTTGTAAATCATTTCTGAACCCCCTCCAATTTAATAATATCCTTCCTATAACGGGGTGACCAGAACTTTACTCCAAAAGTGGCTTCACAAATTTGCCAATGATGTTCCCATGCATCCGCTGTTCTTATCCTATATTGTAAGTCATTGGTTTGGAATGTGCTGTCAGAGAAATCTTGGTGAGTTACTGCAGTACATTTAGTAGATGTTATGTACTGTTGAGCTGTATGTTGTTGGTGGTCATGGATGTTGAAGATAGTGGATGGTGTGCCAGTCAAGCAAGTTGCTTGACATCATCCAAGACCAAGCTTCTTGAGTGTAATTGGAATTGCACTCATCCAGGCAATTGGGAGAGGATTCCATTATACTCCTGATTTGTTGCTTGCAGATAGTGTACAAGCAATGGAGAAATACAGGTCCTACTCCATAAACAGTGTGTTTCATGCAGTTCACTTTCTGCTCAGTGGTAAACCCAGGTTGTTGTTAGTGGGGGATTGAATGAAGAATAATACCGTTGAATGTCAACAAGTGATAGTTAGATTCTTGCGCTTTTGGGATAATTATTGCCTGGTGTTTATGTACCATACTACACTTTTTTGATTTTAATGTTTTGAACTTGCTAATTTTACACTTGACTGTTTTTGTTAGAGGAACAAACCAACTTTCTAAATGTTTTCTGAAGAAGGGTCTAGACCCAAAACTTCAGCTTTCCTGCTCCTCTGCTGCTTGGCCTGCTCTGTTCATCCAGCTCTACACCTTGTTATCTCAGATTCTCCAGCATCAGCAGTTCCTACTATTTCTAAATGAGTCAGCCTACTTCATGAATTGATAGTTGAACAGCTGCTTAATTGGCACCACCTTTCTTATTGAAACAAAAACTCTTTTGACAATAAAATGTAAGACTGCTACATTTTGATCTTTGGAGCTCCAAGACTGTTTTATCTTTATGAAAGATTTTTTAATGCAACTGTCCATTAAGATAACAAAATCCATTTGTTGGTTTAGTCAAGTATCTCGCTGTGTGCAGAATGACCCCCCACCGCCGCTGCGCCCCCCCCCCCCCCGTGTCGTGTGTTACACCCTAATGAATGGAGGAGTCATCAATGCAAGAAGAGTTAATTTGAAGAGTCTTGGGCCCAGATCTCATGGCAGCTGCAACTCCAGTCGTTGACATCATCTAATGAGTGTGGGGGTGGAGTGGGGTGGTGGGGGAGCGGGGGAATAAAAAGACTGGCGGCAGCTGCTTCCACTTTTCATTTCCCTCTATAATTTAGTTTGGTTTAAGAGTGATTATTTATTGTTGTCACTTGCATTTTACACTGAATAATAGTTAAATAGTGAAAAGCTTCGACTGTCACCACAATCCAATGCTATTTTGAATAGTTTAAGAATAATAAGATATAACTGACACTTCAAAGCCACCACCTGCGCTGGACCCACCAGCGTAGGAGTTGTTGCTCTCTAAATGCCATCTCTTTGACATGGGCAGACCTTGCTGCTGAGTCCCATACTGAACTAATACTTGCCCCACAACCAGGAGTCCCTGGTGCTGCTGCTGCTGCTGCTGCTACCTCACCAATAACCTGTGGTGCCTGCTCCGGGCCTACTGTGACCAGGAGTCCCCGGCTCCGCTGCTGCCTCTGCCAGGAGTCCGCATCACAGGCATACTAAGCTGCAGCTGCCGCACCTCCAGGAGCCCCTGCTATGGGCCTACTGCAACCAGGAGTCCCTGGCTCCACTACTAGGCCAGGCTACCGCCAAGCCAAGAGTGCCCCCACTCCACCCACAGATGTTGCCTCACCCAGTGCTGCCATCTTGCATCCACTGCCACCTCTGATTGCTAGAGGAGCTTTGCTGCCGCCAGCCCCGCATACTGAAGCATGTCCTTGCTTTTGCTGCTGCTGCCTCTGACTGCCTGGAGGTTGCTGTCGCTCTGTGCATGGCCCACTCTCTCTCGCTGCCTCACTGATACTAACTATTTAAGCAAAACAAAGAGCAGAAGTAAAAAGAAGGAAGGGTGAGATAACAAGATGTAGAGCTGGATGAACACAGCAGGCCAAACAGCATCAGAGGATAGGAAGGCTGACATTTCAGGCCTAGACCCTTTTTCTGAAGAAGGGTCTAGGCCCGAAACGTCAGCCTTCCTGCTCTGATGCTGCTTGGCCTGCTGTGTTCATCCAGCTCTACACCTTGTTATCTCAGATTCTCCAGCATCTGCAGTTCCTACTATCTCAGAAGGAAAGGTGGTTGGGAGCAGCTATGCTATTCTGCCATTTTAATGATATTTTGTAGCAAGTTTACTCATGTTTAATGAGCCTGAAACTTGGCAAGCACTTCTTAGATGGAGTTGCCAGGACTGATTGTTTTCAGCTGGCTCATCGTGGTTAGCATTTCTACACGAGCATTGCCTTCCTACAAATGCTCAATCTTTCATTCTGCACTGTTCTTTGACAATGCAGTCATTGATTAAGATAGTGAGAAATTCAATTTAGTGGCTGAAATACCTTAAGAATAACTGGTTATGTGTTGATTTTGTTGGTTTGAATTGTTGTCAGGGTATTTCAGTTAAAAGGTTTCCCAAATTAACCTATCAAAACAATCAACGTATAGAAAAGTAAACTATTGGAATAATGTGCATCCATCCAGGAAGTTAACTAAGTGCCAAGTAGAATCCCAACTTTAATCAACAATCTTGATTGATTATTCTACCCTAAACCTATTGATATCACAAACCCAAGGGCAGTTGAGCATTTAAATGTGGTTGGTGTGATAGTAAGTAAATTCCTTCAGCCAGAATATATAACAAATGTATGTCGACAGTGCCAAGCATTGGTTTAGTTCAGTTTGAATCTCTGACTGCTATCAGTCCATGGATCAGGTTGAATGCACAGTTCAAGCTAGTGTGTAGCACTGAGTGAGAGTTACATTGTCTGTGACTTGTGACATTGGAACTGGAGGCAGAGCCTATGTTTTAAATGCATGTTCAGATGATGCCAGTTGAAGGGAAATAGAGTTCCCCTGATATCCCAGCCTACACCAAATTTTTGATGGCTTAATTTAGTAACTTTGAATGCAGTTTGAAGTTTATCTCTCCAAGTCACTGCGGTTTTGAAACCATGTATCCAGTGATGATTCTTGGGATGTTCCAAAGAAGTTGACTGTTAGTAGACTTGTTTTTTCATTGAATGTTAGACTCCTTTTCAAGTTAATTAAGGGGCGTGGTCTTTGCACACTTTTCCTGTCCCTAGGTGCCCTTGAAGATTGCAGTACAGTTGTCGTAGGGACACCCATAATGTCATTACAGGGGGAGTTCCAGGTTTTTAAGTGACACTGTTGGAACAGTAATATATTTTCAAATCAGGATGGGGAGTGCCTTGGAGGGGACCTTGCAGCTGGTGGTGTTCCTGTCTATTTACTTAACTACCTACCTGCTCTTGAGAAAATATTATGCGATGTTTATTCCTACTATTTATCATTGTGTTATGTGAACCTAATTATTCAGTTAGCTGGTTGAGAATTACCTTTGATCTGAAATTATATCTGATTTCCTGTAAATTATGGACTGTGGCCATTTTTCATTTTAGTTGCATTGTGGAGACTGTTTAGTCATAATACCATACTTGCTTTTGACCAGTTCCTTGCTGAATGTATTGTGCTAATTTGAGCTACAGCTTGTCTTCAGATATAAATTTTCAGTGTGAATTTGCAACAAAATTGATGTTATATGGCCCTTGATTAGAATTTTGATCAAGAATCAAGAGTCTCTGCATTTTAAGCTGGGCCTGATATGTATCAGGCAAGCAACATATGGTGCAAATATGTGGTAGCTAAATCCAGGCACACCTGTTTTATAGATGCTCAATTTGTAGAGATGTTATTTTAGCAAGGACATCAGGAGTGTTTTCCAAACAGGCATATGTTCAATAGTATATCCAGAGTTAAGATGACCAAAACCTGTGCCAATACAGATACAAGCACTTTACTGCTGCCCTGCACTGAGCTTAGTTATTATTCACCACCAAATCGCATATGTGACTTGAACATACAGTCTATGCCAAGGACTGAGAGTCAGCAGAACTGCTGGAGTTTCATTTTTAAAATTTAAGCTCTCTCTGATCCAAAGGTCACAAGCTTGCTGATGAGTTCCTAGGAGTGTCTAGCACTGATCAGAAAAAGAGTACTTTTGCCATTAGAAATGGCAGCAGAATAGAGTTTTGGTTAATTCTCATGTAGCTTTTATACTTGAAGCTTATTTGTTTGTACACAATAACATAAGAATCCTTTACTCGGTTGTCTCTTAAAAAATATATTTCCTGTGGTTGTATAAATTTCAGTGAGGCTTAAAATTAGAATGAGACCTTACCATCAACAATTATTTTCAACTGAACAAAGTATTTTTGGAGACAACAAGGTGCAGAGACCCTTGGGGTCTAGGCCCGAAACGTCATCCTTTCTGCTCCTATGATGCTGCTTGGCCTGTTGTGTTCATCCAGCTCTGCACCTTGTTGTCTCGGATTCTCCAGCATCTGTAGTTCCTACTGTCTCTGATTCAAAGTATTTTTGGAATTTTGTTTTCAAAGGTAAAAGTCCAAAAATATTTCTTGAAATCCGATGTTTAAGAATAAGATGGAATTGGAGATAAATGATCAAATTTGGTGCTTGTTATTCAATTAGCTTTTGTTAAAACTTGCTGTTACAAATAGTAAATGCATTAATGGGAGCAGCCCTTTTAGAACTTGATACTAACATTTCATAACTTGTTACTGCAATTGCAGTAAACACCAAACTCAACAGTTGTGCTTACTTTGCGCATGTCTGTCGACTGATTATTTTTTACTACATAAATAGTACTCGAAGTCCAAAGTTTCCCATTCCTTTGTTCATAGTGTTCTAGAAAGATGGTTCTTGCAATACTTGTCATCAAAATTGCTATCTGTTTTTAAACTGGCAATTCATGCACTCTTAAATTTTGATTTTCTGTTGGTAATAGTTTTTGAATACTAAGAGCAGCAGCTCATGGCAAACTGGAATTTCGAAAATCTTATTTGAAGTGATGACCAATTTTGGCAAAAAAAAACTTCTTTCCTTCAGTTTAAAAAGTATACTCGCAGTTGTGAAAGAAAACAAAGATACTAATATTTACTTGCATTCCAAATGATTGCATGAGAGGAATTGAAATGGGCTGCCTCTCATACATTTGTACATGTGCATGATTAAGTTTGAAACTGGCTGTGTACCAAAATAAAGACGACTCGATCAGAGGAAATATTCTGACTAACCTGAGGTTTTTTAAATGGTAGTGAATACAGTAGCTACAGGCTACACAGAATGGGAACTAGTTAATGAGTTCTAGCCAGGCTAAACAGAAGATGGATCTTAACCTTTTCGTTCTGAGTAATGCATGAACAATCAAAAAGCCTTTTTATCTATTGTGCCGGAGAAGAGCATCCATTTAAAGTTCAAATTCCAACGGGCTTGGGAAGAAGGAAAACCGATAGTAGTCGGCTGGGTCCAGGAGATGATGATCAACTGTCAAGGCTGAACTGCAAACAAACTAGTGCTTTGTCCTATGACAGCAGATAACAGGCTAACAGGCTGGGGTACTTAGCACTGAATAAAGGCTAGAGGCATTTGGTGCAATGAAAGAGCACTACTAAAGTAGTAAACACTGAGCATCTGGTATTCTGCTTTTGGATCACAACATGAAATTAGGACTGTCGTGGGCTTTAATGAAGTAACCTTCTGTATTTGTAGATTATTCTTAGCCTGACTGTAGGTTGTTCTAAATGGTGGTCAGAATAAGGCCTGGGGAGGGGGAGTAATGTTGAACAAATTTAGTTTATTTTAAATTTTCTTTTGACAGGAAATAATTTCCATTTATTTGTTCAGCCCATTCTAGTTTATTTCTGTCATGACAGGTCTGTAATGAGCCTGGGAGAGAAATCATAGGCAATGGTGTTTCTTCTACAGTTGTGTACATGCGACGCCCCCCCACGAAAACCTTCAATCATGCATGACATTCTTCTGCTCCCCCCACCTTCAAATGCACCAAGTAACCACCATTCCTCATAAATGATGCTCAATGTTGATATGAAGTTACAAATATCTGAAAAATGCAGCATGTCATTAATATTTAGAATGGCAAGGATACAATGCAGTGTTAGTTTGTGTACTTGACAGGGATTCAACCAGAATTCTAGACAAACCAGA
Source organism: Rhincodon typus (assembly GCF_021869965.1). Lineage (NCBI taxonomy): Eukaryota > Metazoa > Chordata > Chondrichthyes > Orectolobiformes > Rhincodontidae > Rhincodon > Rhincodon typus. Next base: position 24,635,463 of record NC_063332.1, on the reverse strand, counting down.
GAAACTTTTATCTTGTCAAATGCACAATGATGTCAAGAGGCTATCCCATTTGCTGTTTAGAACACTCAGCAGCAATAACACATTAGTGATTACCATGTACTGTACATTGCACTGTTCATAACACTGATACATAAGCAAAATACTGTTGGTACAGGATATCTGAATTAAAATTTTGAGCTTTTAACAGGTCAGGTAACATCTGTGGACCGCAAGTTTTGAGGTTGACCCTCCAGAATGGTAGACACATTTATTCAATACCTGTAACCCAGGTTGGATAAACACTTTTTTTTGTTGTGTATATTTCAGTAACTACTTCTGTATAAAGAAAAAGACAGTCTCCATGCAGTAGCTTGCATTGCTTTATTGCTTGCACTCCTGTGCACCGCCATACCCCCCCCCCCCCCCCACCTGTCAAAATAACCTCCCAGAGAGGAGTGGTCAGTGAAGAAGTGGCTTGCAGCTTACCTCTGTCAACTAACTCTACCCCCTGTGTGGGGCTGATGGTGTGGGCCGGCTGCAGTGCTCAGAGGGAGAGAACAGCCTGTTTGGCAAGGGTTCCCTACTCTGGACACGTTCTGGGAGGTATCAGTAGAAATTACCCAACAGAAAAGATGGTAGCATACTGTGAACTTCTCAGGGAGAGGGGAAAACTCCTCAAGGCCTCTGAACCTACTGCAAAAGCTCATTTCATACTGGCTAAAACCACCTGTGTAAATTCTCACCTGTTCACAATAGATTAGCTTTAAAAGCATGAACTATGACTAAATCCAGTTTTGTAATTTACAACTCTTCTTGCTATTGCATTAGATTTGAACACTGGTAAAAGAGCTACTTTACAAATCTTTGCAGAACATTGAGTAATGAATTCCTGGAGAGAATTTCCTGATTTGAACATTGTTGTTTGTTCAGAGGAGAAATATACCCCTCTATTTATAGAGCGAATGTGACAATTTAACATGATGTAAACTCTCAAAGCCAGATTGTACTAAATTGCCCAGAGTGTTGTGTTGTCTTAAGGCAGCAAAACAATGCTTGAAATCACGTTGCATGACTCAGCAATGTCACTAAGTCACATTGCACATTGTCTGTGACCTGCATTCAGAGTGATAGCATAAATTTCAACAATTCATTAATTCCATCAGTGTATGAGTGTCCTGTGTAATTTCTGGCTGTTTTCGCTCATCAACATAATCGGCTCATTAGTATCAGATATTATTGATATCATTGTACCTCTCATTCCTAGTTTTCCTTCCCTGCTCTAGGTCGAGGATTAATATGAGTGAGGAAGCAGAGTGTGCAACCACTTCACCCCCCTCCATTTTATATCAACAAACTGCAGACGTTAGCAGATCTCAGTTTTCAGTGTGAATGGCCAGCAGCAATAATGGAAGAGGAGGAAAGATGTTGGACCAGAGACCTATAATTGTTCTAAATCAACCATTGCTCAATTTGGGCAATGACCTGAGCACAGTTTTTTTTCTTACCACAGCTAGTCATGGTCCTTCATACTGGATCTGGATCTGCCCCTGTTTTTCCAGGGCCCTGGGTGTGATTCTCATCTACCACACCAGTGCCCCATGCCTCCTTAACCACCCACCCCCATCATGTGCGCACGCACACACCTTCCCAGCCTTAATCCTTCCAAAGCTGACTGTTACATGTGGAGTTTTGCATGTTCTACTGTACTTCCTATCATGCAAATATTAAACATTGCAGTTCTACATTATTTCTTTTACATTTATGCTGCTGTCAATTGTTTCCGTACGTACGGTGCTACCAGATTTTGGTTTGCAGCCCATGGCTTTCATATATTGTGTAAACAATGTGCAAAGCCTCATGAGTACCCAGTGCATAAGGCTTAATTTTTAATTGTTTGCTTTAGATTTAACACATCAAATGATGTAATAACTTTGATCACCATTTACTTTACCTTATTCCTGGAGCTTCAGTTGCTTTTTTAAATTTAAAAAAAAAGCTACAGCTGAGCTAGGATAGGAAAAAACTATTATCCCGAAAGTACCAAAAATCCAAAAAAAATTGCAGCAAGGCCAAGTGTCTTAATTTGTTGTGCACAGTTTTTATACATGTTTTGTGCAAAAGTGAAAATGCACCTTTCTATGGCAGTTGCATTGCATCTGTGCGAGTGCCATTGTTTGTTTACAGTGTGTTTACTGAGGTTCCTGAGGTTAGCATTTTAAGTACAGCCATTTTATACACATTTCATGTATGTCCATATGTAAAATAATAAATCTTGTCTTGAGTGCGTAAGTTAGAGAAATAGCAAGTGAGGGCAGTATTCCTCATACTGGATGTGGCAGTATTTGAATTTATCTATTTGTATGTGGGATAGGAGTTCCAGAATCATTAGCTGATAAGGACAGGATCAGGTTCTGTACAAGGTCATTATTGGGATGAATGATCAAGTTTGAGAGAAGTTCCATTAATTACAAACCAATAACTTGACTGAATTTTTTATTTGTAGGTGCCATCTTGAGTTAGAAAATCATCCTTTGGGGAAAGGATCATTAATGTCATTATTACAGTATTTGTATCCATTTAAAGCTTGTAAAAATCTAAACTGCACTTGATAACTTTCTCTTGAAATTGTATTTTAACCCTTCTTATCTCCACAAATTAAATATCATTATAATTAGCCTTATTTTTAAAAATGTTAAGTTTGTGCAAGATGAGTTGTACCCGTAAAAAAGAAATCTTGACTGACAGATGTAGTGAGTTTTTTGACTATCTCATCAAGCTCACTTGCGGATGGATTCTCTACGATTGAGCACCCTTTACCATCAATTCAACTGAAGTTGTAACTAAATTATCAAGTAGTGTAAATGCAATAGGTTGGTCGGTGTATAATTGTTAAAAGTCTAATATTACTATATTGCTGACACCAGTAAATGCCCTTAAAGTCTATTCTGAACAGGATGTTGCTATAAAGTGGATGTGGTGATAATGAAAAGAACTGGAAGGGCCTTCAATTTTTTGGAGAGACTAATTGACTCCATTTTATTTTTGACTTTTTAATATTTTTGATCACTGTCTACCAAACTGTAGCGTTCTGCTGGAGGAATCTGACCTGTTTTTCTCTTCACCCTGCTGTAAGTTGTTCTCAAGTTCAAATAGTCAGTAATTAATAGGTTGGCAGGTTTGACCTTCAAACGGACTATATTTAATAGCATGAGAAACTTGAGGTTTCAGACATTTTGGAAATTCTTCTAATTGAGTGAAAGTTTCATACTATAAATGTGCTGAAGATCATTTAGTACATTGCAATTGTGGCTGTTTTTGCCAGAGAAGTTTTTTGAAGTAGTCTTTTGCTGTCTCCTCCTATCCTAGCTTCAATTCTTGCTTTGCTTCAGAAGTTTATCTAGTGTCTGTTAAGATGCAGTCGTCTTGGTCTGAGCTGTTTCTTGTGTGGGAAGAAAAAGGATTGAGTTTCTTACAGTTCCATGTTTAGTTTAAAAACAAAATCTCACCTCCTGTATGTGATCTCTATCCCAATTTAAAATGCTAACCTTCTGGTCACTGACTCCCCAACCAAAGGAAAAAGTGTGTTCAGTGTTTTCAAAGTTGTTCATAATTTTAAAAACTAATGGAAAAAAAATCAATAGTTAAGTGTTCAAAGCTGAGATGGACTTTTACTCAGTAAGGGATCTGAGTTACAGAAAAGTGGAGTTGACAGTTGTCAGATCATTGGCAACCTCAAAGGGCTGAATGGCCTACTTCTGCTCTTGTGTTTTATGGAATCTCGAGTTGCTTCCTGGTCACTCTTTAATGGCTTTAAAGCTGTTTCTTTGTTGGACTGTGGACCATCTTTTGCCTCATCTAAATTATTATCTGCATTTGTAGATAGGTTCATGAAAAGGAAATGAGCTGCTTCACGTATTCCATTGTTGTGGATTCTATTTTAACCACAAGTAACCCGGTAACACGCATGATGGGGAAATTCACAATTGAAATGTATTTTTAAGATGCAGAGGCGTGTGATTTTTTTGTAACTACTGTCATTAAGAATCAACTTTGGGCCAGTTTATGTAATTTACCAGTATTCTGACTGGTTTGCAAATGCTTCAGCGAATGCCCCATTGGAATGTAAATAAATGAAGAGGAAGCTGGCTACTCTCTATGCAGGACTATTTGCTTTAACAGCAGCTGTGTTGATTGCAGATAGGAAATAGCCTTGACTTGTTTTCAATAGCTTGAGAAGCATTATGATAAAATATGATTTTGTCTTCCATATCTCTACATTCAATCTGGTTCAGACTTGTCAGGTAAAATTTTTAAAAAGGTGTTTAGAATTATTTGGAACTGCAGTACTGAAGAAAAGCCAAAACTGCATCCATCCTTTTAGGTTTTAAAACCAAAAACATGCTGCTTTGACAGACAATGAGTTTTCCATCACTCTATCATGAGACTGTTATCTCCTTGGTATTTATGCGAATAATGTTTCATTCTTCTGGGTTTAGTTGCTCTTTTTGTGATGCACCAAGTTCTCTTCAGTGTCGGAGTCTGATACCAATTGGATTTGCTTGTCAAACTAAAACTGGGAAGCAAATTTTAAAAACAACTTCCTGTTCCAATGTAAATTCTAGTACAAATGCTGATTTATCATTATTCATGCCACTGACTTTCTTGGAGTATTGATGAAATTATTTTTCTTTTTATGCCTTTCAAAGATACAATAGAAAATCTTGTGACTAAGATCACTTGATCCTGGTTAACAAAAGTTGTTTTACCTTTTTTATATTGTCTACTAAATTGTTCTCTTGAAGCATTCTTAAAAATAATCATTGTCTGCTTGTAAATTTTATGAGCAAAGAGCTCATTAAGTCTGTGGTCTACTTTACAAATCATGTGGAGGAGCTAAAGTATCAAGAGTGAGATCATGAATGATTTTTGAACTCTTCCTTTTTCTCACGATCTGTAAGCCTGTGGCTACGGTGTTTACTCCTTTTGTTCTATCAGGCAATAATTTGCATTTATGTATTGCACAGTTGCTCTAATAAAGTGGTCAAAGGCACCTCTAGCATTAAACAAAATTTGACACTCCACTATGAGATTTTAGGACAGGTTAAAAGTAGGGACTTGAAAGAGCGAAGAGTCAGATGTACAGCATGGAAACAGACCCATTGGTCTGACTTGTCCATGCCGACCAGGTATCCTATATTAAGCTGGTCCCATTTGCCAGCATTTGACCGATATCCCCCTCAACCCTCCTATTCATATACCTATCCAGATGCCTTTTAAATGTTGTAATTGTACCAGCGTCCTCCACTTCCTCTCGCAGCTCATTCAATACACACACCACCCTCTGCGTGAAAAAGTTGCCCCTGAGGTGTCTTTTATGTATTTCCCTCTAACCTTAAACCTGTGCCCTCTACTTTCGAACTCCCATACCCTGGGAGAAAGACCTTGGCTATTCACCCTATCCATGTCCCCCATGATTTTATAAACCTCTACAAGGTCACCTCTCAACCTCTGCTCCAGGGGAAATAGTCCCTGCCTTTTCAGCCTCTCCCTGTAGTTCAAACCTTCCAATCTGGGCAGCATGCTTGTAAATCTTTTCTGTGCCCTTTCAAATTTAACAACATCTTTCCAAAAGCAGGGAGACCAGAATTGAACACAGTATTCTAAAAGTGGCCTAACCAATATCCAGTACAGCTGCAACATGATATCCCAACTCCTATATGCAATGCACTGACCAATTAAAGGCAAATGTATCAAACACCGCCTTCACTATCCTGACTACTTATGACTCCACGTTCAAGGAACTATGCACCTGCAACCCAAGGTCTCTCTTCAGCTACACTCACCAGGACCTTACCATTAAGTGTAGGAGTCCTGCCGTGATTTGCCTTGCCAAAATGCAACACCTCACATTTATCTAAATTAAACTCCACCTGCCATTTCTTGGCCTATGAGCCCATCTGATCAAGATGCTGTTGTATTCTGAAGTAACATTCTTCACTATCCACTACGCCACCAATTTTGGTGTCACCTGCAAACATACTGACCATACCTCCCATATTCACATCCAAACAGGTCATATAAATGACAAAAGCAGTGAACCCAGCACTGATACTTACGATTTGAGGGTAGGAGACGGGTGACGGTGGAGGGTTGTTTTAGGACTGGAAGCCTGTGACCAGTGGTGTGCCACAACAATCGGTGCTGGAAAGTGCAGGGCTGAAGGTTTAGGCAAGGAATTCTAGAGTTAAGCATGCGGACAATTGAAGATACTGCTTTCAATGAAAGGCCAACAAAAATTGGAGATGTGGAAGCGCTTGGTTCTCGGGTTACAGGAGGTGGGTTACAAGGGTTCGATCAGGGAGGGCTGCAGAAGTGATGACCGTGGGATGAGAACTGTAAATTTCAGTTTTGCTCACAACTGAAATTTCATGCAAGTGTTATACAATTGTGTTGAAAGGGTATTCATGATGATTTTGTAAGCAGGGAGGCAAATTTGAGGTCTTGTTAGCAATTTAACTTCCTCCTTGTTCTTGCAGATGGGGAAACCATGATGTCATTAGTAATTAGCTTTATTTAACTACAAGAGTTGTACTAAGTGTTTAAGTTGAAATGTAGATCAATTGTAAACAGCCAAGCAAGTTCCCTTTAAGTAACTTACAACTTTTGAATTCTGTTTGGCTTTGGGTTGTTTCCTTACGACAATTTGAGCCTGTTCCTGTGTTTACAACCAAACTGGAATTTAAGAGCTTTGGGGGTGTTGACTGCAGGGTGGAGGAATAATTCTTGCAACCAGAACCTGAGGAATGGGAAGAGAAAACACTTTTTTAGAAACTCTAGCATCTGCAGCACTATCTAAGGAATAGGAAGTTTGAAGTAGTTGTGAAAAGGTTAAATAAATCTTGGATAAGATATAGTTTGAAACCGGCTATCCATCAAAAAGACTAAAGTTGACTATTGAAGACTTAACACAAACTCCAAACCCTTACCATTGACTCTTCCCTCCCTTGGCTGTTTCAGGGAGGATTGGATTGTTCCTACTCTTGATGTTGTATTTAACACAAGTTGAACTTTCAGCCCCGTATTCAGTGCACTACAACAAAAACTATCCCCTTCAATCCAACTGCCTTTGAATCCTTTCTGTATGCTTTTTATCCAGATACTGCTATTGCAGTAATGTCTTCACTGGCCTTGAGCTCATCTAAAACTTTCCTCATTGCACATCACACCAGCTCCTACTCGCTTTGCTCACATTTGGTGACTTGCAGATTTCCCAGTGTCTTGAATTCTAACGTTCCCACTGTGATTTACATCCCACCCCAGACTGGCTTTGCTGAATGAAAGCAGAAAGTGGTTGAAATATTCAGTAAGTCAGGCAGTTGCTTTGAACAGAGAAACAGAAGTCATAAACCAGTAACTAACTGAGTCATGAACTCCATTTCTCTTCCCAGAGTACATACTTGCTTTTCAATGCTGAAAAAAACTATAAAAAATAAATTCTCTCTTCCTGTTTTTGGCCTTTAGTTGCCTTGTGTTGACACACATTTGACAGTTATTTCTGCAGCCAACTAGGGTTTATGCTCTGGAACTTCCCCTTACACTCCTCTGTCTCCATTTTTAAAATTTCCCTAAGACACAGGCTTTTGATTTGCCTTCCTAATTTCCTCCTGATTCATCTATCCAGTTTTCCTTTGTAAAAGTCGTTTCTTATATGTAGGTGGTGCACACATGTAAAGGCCTTTAAGTATTTTTCCATGAGGTCTGTTGGAAAGAAAGCAGTTTTAATTTTGATATTTTCCATGTTTTCCCAAAAAACTAAAATGAATGTGTTTATAATAGTGTAGGATTGAACTGCAGGAAGTAACTCAACACAGTTGCTTTACTTGTTCTTTGCTTCTGTGTATAGTTCAAGGCTCTTAGATGTCGACTTATGCATTAGTAATAGCTTCTGACTCTGGCAAGATTGCTAACCCCATATCATAGACATGAGTGCATAATTTATGCTGAGAAATTGTGCTCTGTGCAAACTCTTCTTGGGTAATTTCTGTGCTGGAAAATTGAGATCCAATGGGAATATTCCTAGTGCTTGTTACTTGCAGGATTCACTTACTGTCCTGTTTCATCTCATTCAATCAGCATAACCTTTGCTTTTCTTCGCCATGTACTTGCCAAACTTCTGTTCAACGCACCCATACGTATTTTATTTTTCTGTTTATCAACACCCTTCTTTCATTTTCAAAGGTGTGTAGAGGAGCTGCTACAATGGGACTTAGCTTGTTATCTGATCTTTCAGAAATGGTTCTAATGTGAATAAATGAGCAACTGTAAGTGCAATGATTCAGAACTTGTGTTCTTCATTAATCAAGCTTTTTCTTATTTCAGACATTAAAGAACTCGAAAAGCCTTTGCTCTCTCGACTATGAAGATGATGATGACGATGAGCATCATATGAAAACTATTGTGTCCTCACCATGTGACTCAAATGATCTGTTAATGAACATCACTCCGGGCTCCAGTCCAATCAAAGAATGCGACTCTGCAAGATATCATGTCCCTGGGAGCCGAGATGGCTGCCATCCAAGGAATTATGGGAATGAAGTCACTGTGAGCGAAAGTGAGGAAGATACAAGTGATTGTGAAAGCACTGAAGAAGGAATATTCCGGCTGGACTGTGGTGATCTGGATCTAGAACAAATCGAAAATAACTAAATGCTGCAACAATGTTCTAGATAAGACTGGTTGTTTTTATACTTTTTGTTGTGGTAGAGGGTTACCTTTGCATAACTCATGTCCATTAAAAAAAAATCTATTTGTTATTCTGGACTGCTTGAAGGTTTTTTTGTGCAAAACATCAGTAGTCCATCTTATGTGTGCACAGAAGATAGAGGGTTCAGCAACTTGATCTTGGATACACAAGGTTGCCAATTTTTAGGTTTTGAGAAACATTTTAGAGGAAGAGATTTTCTGTAAATTTGTCTCCATTGAGGATATTTTGCAACTTGTAGCTTTTGAAATGGAGAAAGCCGAACCCTGCAAAGATGTGGATTTTTTTAAAAAGGGCATTCTACATTCAACTACACAGGTTTAACTACAGTGGTGTTGGTGCGGGTATAGTGCTGCTTTTTGTGGGGGAGGAGGGTGGGGGGAGTCAGTGTTAGAACTAAAAAAATTGACGTTTTACTTTTACAAAGAAAGCTACTGGCTTTGATAAACCTGAAATGGCCAAATAGATACAATGGACATCTCGTACTACGGTCACAAGAATGTAATAAGCACTTGAGGTTTGGAAAGAGACTGTGATCGCCTGTTGTGATCGATTTTTATTTTTTTTTCCCCCTGGAGTCAAATCCCTCCGCAATATTAGAAGGAAGACTTTTATAGTCTTTAAAAAAAATAAATGGATTTTTGCTTTGCATTTCCTTGTGTTGTATGCCTCCTTTATTTCCTGGGTCTTTCTGCATTGCTTTTTTAGTAATCTGTGTTCTATTCAGTAAAAGAAGTGGCTCGTGCAGAAAGTACCCTTTACTACCTGAGCTGTTTTGAGCCAGACGTTTTTGGAGGAAGACTTATTCTAATGTTGTGTAAGTTGACTTGAAAGAAGCACTCCACAAAATGCAAACATTTTCCAAAAGAAGAAATTCTTCATTCTTTCCTTCCAGTTAAATGCCTGATCCTTTTAAAATAACAAACGTTGGGTTCCACTTGTAGCAGAACATTTTATCTTTTGAATGATGTGTGAATTCATCCCAATCGACCTGTCAAATTTCAGCTGCAGGTTAATTTATATATGGTATTATATGTAAACTAAGTTAAGTTTGCACCCTTCACAAAATAATAAACTAATCACAGATCACCTGCCTGCTCCTTGGCAGTGAATCTAGTGAATATGGGATTGAGGGAGTTAAAATTGTGTCCAAAGTACATTGCTGTCAAAGGGTGCATGGTTTGTTTGATGGGAGGAATTAGCAATGTAGCATCAGATCAGCCAGCTGGACTGTGGTGCAGTTGGCACCAGCTTAATTGATTATGTAGCACTTGAGACACCTGCATGAGTGCCCTTCTTGAGAGGGTGCAATGTTCCACACTCTCTAGCTAATGGCATAAACCAGTCTTTTGAAGAATGTGCTTTGGATATGAATTTTGTATCTCATCCACTGAGTTTAGCACTGAGGAACGAGTAGGTGACCCATGATCATTTTGCTTCCCATCTACAAAATAATAAACTAATCTTCATGACCATGCACATAAGGAACTTTAATTAGCCTGCCGTTGAAATTAGTCAGCTGGAGCAATTCTCGGCAAATGGTAAACTATATATATAAACAGAGGAATGGAAAATAGATATGTACGCACCCAGTTTAGAATAGTATTTCTGTGCTGTTGATGGGACAGTCTGAAATATGCTGTGTTGACAGATAACTTAAGAGAAACAGGAGGCTTAAATTTATGTATCCTTGACTGAGTGCACTAACATATTTTTAATTGACCTAGTCAGACACGTTATTACATACCTTCAGGGTAGGTGGGACTTGAACCCTGACCTTCTGACCTAGAAGGAAGGGCACCACTATACCACAAGATTCACTCAACAGTTTACATGTAGGCAAAAGAACATGAGCTACATTCTAAACTGATTAGTCAAATCTAGATCACATAAATTATGTAGAATGGTTTTAGCTGGCAACAGTGAAGTATCAATTTTTGTATGGTATTATTTTACACTATCTGTCATAGTGACATGAAATATTTAATCAGGGTGTAGTTGTTTCCCAGACCTGCCTTGAGAAGTTCAGTAGCACAATTGCTTAGAGCAGCTTTGATTGAGGTCATTGCTTGCACCACAATTGGATGGTGAGGTCATACTTATTGGAAAGCTGCTCTACAAACCAGTGTTTCAAGCTCAGATGCCCCTTTCCCAGTGAGGTTTTTGTGGAGTATGAACTAGGTGTTTATAGGTTATTAACACTAATCAGTGTGAAAGATGCTTTGAGAATTTGCCAAGATTTATTCATTGAAGCAAATATGTTTGGTACAATTACAGACAATGAGGCCAATTTTTGTGTACCAATTGATGCTCAGTTTGGCTACACTTGGGGCTAGTTGGCTCCTGACTTCATTACAGTCTCATTCCAAACACTGAAAAAAGAGCTGATCTCCAGAAATGAGGTGTGTGTGACAGCCTTGACATCAAGGGTGGCACGGTGGCTCAGTGTTTAGCACTGCTACCTCAGAATTGGATAAAGGAAGAACTCTCCACACACTTGCCATACTGAGCACAAGGGAAGATGTGATTTTTGAAGGTCATCCATTTTAGGTCATTAAAGGACAGTTGTAGCATTATTCTAGACAGTCATCTCCAGCTCCTTATCAATGGCCTTGCCTCAATCACAGGTGTAAAGTAGTGACGTTTGCTGATTGCATAATATTCAACCCTGTTTGGGATTCCCCCAGTATTGAAGCAGCCTGTATCCGTTTGCAGCAAGACCTGAATAATATTCCAGGATGGATTGATAAGTGGCAAATGCTTGTGCCACAAGTGCAAGGTAATGACCATTTTGAATAAGCAAAAACCTAACCCCCTCTGATAAGCATCTTGGGGAATTATAATTAACCAGAAGCCAAACTGGGCCTGCTGTGTAAATGGTATGTTTGCAAAAGCCCATTAATCATAAGTTCTGTGGTGAATAACTGTCTCCACAAATGCAAGGCACGTTATCAGGAATGTGGTAGAATATGCTCCTTTTTTTTCCTGTTTATTCATGGGGTCTGGGTGTCACTGGCCAGACCAGCATGTATTTCCCCATCCCTAATTGTGCAGAGGGTAGTTAAGAGTCAATCGTGTTGCTGTGGATCTGGGGTCACTTGTAGGTCAGACCAGGTAAGGATGGCAGTTCCTTCCCTAAAATGCATTAGTGAACCAGTTGGGTTTTTCCAACAATTCACAATGGTTTTATGGTCACTATTAGAGTCCTAATTCCTGATATTTATGGAATTCCCATTCCTCCATCTGCTATGGTAGGATTTGAACGTGGGTGTCTGGATTAATAGTTAGTGATAGTACCAATAGGCCATCAACTCCCCCTGGACTACTGAATATCCTTCAACACTTTTTGTCCTGCATGATGGTGAGCTAAGCAGCCTGTTTGGCACCCATTCAGCACTCACTTTGCTGATGTAGCAGCGGCATTGTATACTATCTACGAGATGCACTGCGCTAATTCCAATAGGTGGCTCTGACAGCACCTTCGAAACCTGTGAACATTGCCGCCTTGAATTACTAGGCCTGTAGATGCATTGTAATGCCCCCGCCTACAAGTACCCCTTTAAGTCCAACACTGCACTGGCTTGGAATTACATTGCCATTCTTTCACTATCATTAGGTTAAAATCCTGGAACGAGGAACTACCATCCTCCTAGCTCTGTCCAAGGATAGGACTGTTAGAGAAGGCAACTAAGTAGAACCTTCTCTGGGGATGTGGATCACCTCCAATTGCCCATGAGCAACAAAAATCTCCTTGACCCTGTTTCACGTTTGTTTCATTGCAATCTTGCTTGAAAGTTAATATCAAATTGCTATTCAAAGAAGGAGGGGTCTACTGTTAAGGAAGTCTTAATGCACTCAAAATGTTTTAATTATTAGGAAGATAGTTTCACTGAAAGGAAATATTGGTTCAAAAATTTGTCTTTGAGGATGTAACAAATAAGGATAGATCTGGAGTACTGCAAGGATCAGTGTTAGAGTTTCAACTATTTGTAAACTGGTCGCTATGCTTAGCGATGAATAATCATGGATCCAAGTTTGCTGATACAAATCTAAATTGAAGCCCAAGTTATGGGGAGGATGCAAGCTGCAAAGCAATATAGATAGGCGGAGTCATTGGACAACAAGGTGGCAGATGAGCAAAACATGGGGAACGGAGGGTTTATTTTATCATATGATTTGAAAATTGTTGTTTAAAAGGCAGAAAACTTGATGTTTTCAGAGAATTGGATGTACCCACATAAGGAACACATTGCCATTCAAAATAGCAAGTAACAGGCTGCTACTGGGTTCCCCATTACTGGTCTGCCATAAGCCCACCTTCGCCAGCAGATATACAGGTAGCTACTTGTATTACTCCACATATTTTAATAGCTTTATCAGCAATTATGTAAAAAGGCCCATGCCATTTATTCACCTTGCAAGCTTGACAGAAATCAACTGCATCAAAGCACACCTGGGAGAAAGTCACTATCCCAGTCAGATCATTACCCACACTTGTGAAATTTTGTAAATATGCCAAAGGCTGCCACTCTTGGTCTTGAAGTGACTCATCTACCTCAAATTACCTTGGAAAGGCAAAAATTTGAACTGGTTAAGGAGACCATTTCACGTTCCTCCTATGTAATGGCAATGAGCATGATATTTTTCACTAACAGGATGCTGCTGTTGGTCCAAAAAAATACTGCCTACGACATAATAGAGCAGTGTTGAATGTGAATACTAGTGTTGGTATGGTCCCAGGTACACTGGCTTGGAATCCTGAGCCTTTGTTCTATAGTAGGCAGATTATAGACTGTATCGTCTAATCCATGCTTTCAGAATTCTTATTAGTGGATATGATTGGCTGAACAATCCTGAATGTGCTAAAACCTAGACTAACAACTAATTTATGATCAGACGAGCACAAAACATATCTTATTTAGGGTTGTGAGAAGTGATATGGATTCATATCAAAATTCTGTTTACTGCAAATAAAGAGAAATATGTCTGAGCACCTTTTTTAATTTGAGGAGTGTAGCTGTCATTTATTATCCAGCTTTAGTTGCCCTGCAGAATATGCTGCAAGCTAGCTTCTTGAACCGCTGCACTCCATTTACATACACCTACAATGCCATGAGGGAGCATGTTACAAGATTTTGACCTAGCAATGCGGAAGAAATGTCAACTTGTTTCCAAGTCAGGATGGGAACTTGCATAGAATCCTTACAGTGTGGAACGAGACCATTTGACCCATCAAGTCCACACTGACCCTCCAAAAAGCATCCCGCCCAGCCCCAGCCCCCCCTCCCCTACCCTATCTCAGAAGGCCCGCATTAACCATGGCTAGTCCATCTAACCTACACATCCCTGGACAAACTATGGGTAATTTAGTATGGTCAATCCACCTAACCTGCACATTTTTGGACTATGGGAGGAAACTGGAGCAGCCGGAGGAAACCTGCATGTACAGGAAGAATGTGCAAACTCCACACAGTCAGTCACCTGAGGGTGGAAACAAACCTGGGTCCCTGGTGCTGTGAGGCAGCAGTATCACTCATACTGCCACCGGTGCTGATGTTCCCAAATATCTGCTGCCTTTATAGTAGGGTTTGGAGGATGCTATCAAAGGTACTTGAGTATCTGCAGTGTATCTTGTGTGTAGCAACGTTATTGAAATGTTCAAGATTCTTTGAGAGGCTTGACAGGATAGACATGAAGATGTTGTTTTCTGTTCTCAGAGAGTGTAGAACCAGTGGGCATTGTTTCAGAATAAAAAGTTGCCCATTTAAGACAGAGGAGGACGAATCTCCTTTGAGGGTGGTGAATCTGGAATTTTTTACTGTAGAGAGCTTTTGACGCTGTGTTGTTTATGTTCATGGCTGAGAGATTTTTAATCAGCAAGGGAATCAAGGATTTCGGGGAAAAGGCAGGAAAGTGGTGTTGAGGGTTCTCAAATCAGCCATGATCTCATAGAATGGCGAATCAGACTCGGGCTCTGATTCTATGTCTTACGGTTTAATGGAAAATTTTATAACTCTGAGGAGTAAGTTATTTTAGAATAATAGATTTCCAAGGGCATTCTAAATCTTGATATGTGGTATATGTGGACAACTACTTTCCTATGTTTACGGAACATTGGTTTCTTGTGTAAAAAAAAATCTTATTCTGTAAGAGAACAAATATTATTGTTAATAATGTAGATTAATAGATGCCATAGTTATTCTGAAAGAGAACCATCATATCTATAGTGATGAAAATAAGACTTGTGGTTTTTTGCAATGGCACCTGCAGCTCGTATGTATTGCTGACCGGAAGTTCATTTCTTCATGTTATTTAGAATCATAGAATCCCTACAGTGTGGAAGCAGGCTATTTGGCCCATTGAGTCCACACCGACTCTCTGAAGAGCAAGCCACCCAGACTCACTCCCCACACAACGTATCCCCACATTTCCAAAGGCCAATCCACCTAACCTGCACATCTTTGGACTGTGGGGGGAAACTGGAGCTGCCAGTAGAAATCCACACAGGCAGAGGGAGAATGTGCAAACTCCACACAGACAGTCGCCTGAGGGTAGAATCGAATCCAGGTCCCTGGCACTGTGAGGCAGCAGTGCTAACCACTGAGCCATTGTGCCACCCTTTTCTCAAATTTTTCTCAATATTTATCGAATTCCAGACTATCATTCCATTTAGAAATCATCAACATGCATCATGAAGGTGTTTGAAAATTTCCTTTATGGTACTAATAAACTTTAAAGGATTTACTTTTAGCTGAGCATACCGACTTTCATTCGAAGTGATCTGACTGAAAAGTACCACTCCCCGGAAATAACCTTCACAGCAGAGATACATTTGTTTAACTTCTTTACATGACCATCCCAAGTGTTGACTCGTGAGGCAATCACAGAAACTTCAGTACATTGTCAAAATGTTACACACAACTGTCGCCACTGAGCTATTGAGCTATTTGAGTGGAGCCATCCATAATCCAGCCTGATCCTGCTGTCATTCAATCTGCACCCATTATGTTGCAGATATTCACAAATTTGAATCATCCTTAGCTTCAGAATTCTGAGATTAGCTATAATAAGTACTGTGATGATGGACTCACTGAGTTCCACTAAAACAGTTTGGGGACCAAATCTGCAAACTTCCTTATTGTTTATTAAACTGATTTATTAATTAATGGCTAGTTTTTTTCTGAATTTTGCATTCATTGCCTTTCAGAGTGAACGTGCTGTTGGCATGTTATGTTTGAGTTTGATGTTTTGCTTCTTCCTCACTGTCTCTGAGTTAGCATCCTGTGTGTAATATGTGCTATTTCAGAATCTGGTAGATATTTTCTTATCTCACACCTCTCTTGTGCTGCATTGCATGGGATCAACAATACTTTGAAATTAAATCTCAAGTAGCTTTGTTGCCAAACTTCTTGGTAATTCAACAGTCATGTATTTGAAGATAAGAGCTTTTTGTTTCTTGGTGAACTGGCCTTTAAAAATAAAGCTTGGTTTGGAGTTAACTGAGGCATGTGAGGATTTGTTGTTTGTTTTGGACATGCTTAAAGTGCTAAAATGTCAGCTCAGGGCCACATCCATCCATCATTCATTTCAGTATCATCTATTAAATCTTCTTACTCTGTTAAGCTTTTGAGATGGTGGAGAATATAATATGTTCTTTTAGCTAAGAATGAATTTTTCCCAATTATTCACGAACAAAAACAGAAGTTGCTGGAAAAGCTCAGCAGGTCTGGCAGCATCTGTGAAGAAAAAATCAAAGTTAACGTTTTGGGTCTAGTTACCCTTCCTCAGAACTGAGCTTTTCCAGCAACTTCTGTTTTTGTTCCTGATTGACAGCATCCACAGTTCTTTCAGTTTTCCTCATTTATTATTTGTTCCATAATTTGCAATCTCACTCTGCTTATCTGAGAGGCTGAAATGCAAACTGATTTGTCCACTCCATTGTAATATCAACCCTGGTAGGTACTGGAATGGAATAAGTCCTCTGTTTCAGGCAAAATAAACTACTAAAGTAGCATTTGTTGACATAAAGATTTGAAGATGAATTGGGGAAATAGGTCACCAAATCCCAACATTAGCAAAACTACCATAGACATTGGAGTCTAGTGGAGGAGGAATTCAACTCCTATCAATTGGCTTGGTTTGTGAATGATACCAGCTGCTGACAAATGGGGGCAGTGTAGGGAGGGACAAAACTTAGATTGCCACTTTGATGCCCAAGGCCAGCCTCGTTGAGAAATTCAGAAAGGTGAATATCTCGTCTGTTTGACTAGAATCTTCAATCAAGCTTCTTGTTGTCCCTTGGCTTGTGACTTCATTGAAGCCTTTGCCCAAATATGGACAAATTGCTAAACTTAAGAGCATCTGCCTTAACATCAAGGCTTCTTGGGACTGAGTATGGCATAAGGAGCCAGCAAAGTATTTGCCTTGGGAATTGGAAGAGAAGCTCAACGCTGGTTGCACTCATATCTAGTGCAAAAGAAATGTTGTGGTCGTTGGAGGTCAATTATCTCAGTCCCAAGATATTACTGCAGGAGCTCCTCAGCTAAATATTTTCCTATGTAACCTGTTCGCAGATGTTATTATACACCTCCGGAGCATGTGGGACTTGGGCTTAGTGTTAAAGACCCTGCATTGTGGCATAATAGCCCTTTGAGCTCCGCTGGTGGTGTCCTAAATTCATAGAATCCCTACAGTCTGGAAGCAGGCTATTCAGCCCATTGAGTCCACACTGACCCTCTGAAGAGCGTCCCACCCAGACTCGCCCCCTTACCCCATCCCTGTAACCCTGCATTTCCCATGACTAATCCACCTAGACTCCCTGGACACTTTGGTTAATTTAGCACGGCCAATCCACCCAACCTGCGCAGCTTTGGACTGTGGGAGGAAACCAGAACACCCAGAGGAAACCCACGCAAACACGGGTAGAATGGGCTTAGGAGTTTGCATAATGATCTAACAGCTGCGTCATCAATGACCGTCCCATCATCGTAAAGTCAGAGGAGGAGATGTACACTGCTCAACATTAGCACGTTTGTAGAAACTCATACTGAAAGAGCCTAATTCCATACGCAGCAAGCCCTGGGCATTATCTAGTCTTAGGCTGATAAATGGTAAATAACATTGCCTAGCACTTCTGTGGTGTGAATGATCTTCTCCAACAAGAGAGAATCTATCCATCCCCATGATATTCAATGACATTATCATCACTGAATAGAGGTTAGCATTGACCAGAAGTTGAACTGGACCAGCTATTCAAGGCACTCTTCAGGTGTGTCGTTTCATGGCTCCTCTCAGGATTCAGTGTAATCCATAAATGGATTTCAACCAACCACTGAATTAAAATTTTTAGCCATCTTTTGGCTTTCTTTTAAGAAACGTGCAATTAAGAGGTTAGCATATCTAAGTATTTTCAGATTTTGATCCATTCTTGTGGCAATACCATGTCCAGATTTCACTGCCCCTACCATGTAGAAGAACAACAGCAGTAGATACGTGGAAATACCACCACCTGCAAGTTCCTCTCAAAGCCATCCACCATGCTGACTTGGAAATATAATACCTTTCCTTCACTGTCGCCAGGTGAAACTTACGGATCTGCTTACACACACGTCTTCAGTTCAAGAAGGTCGCTCACCAACTTCTTGAGGACAATTTAGTGATGGGCAATAAATATTGATGTGACTTGCAATACTCACATCCTATGAAAAACGAGACCAACAACTCATAGAACTCAGAGGGTGAGGCTTGAATCTGGTGTAATATGTGGCCCAATGAGGGATCCTCAGAAAGAGATCTTGAGGCAGCTCAAGAAATTGTCAAAAGATGATTAATGGCTACATTTTTGGATTTGGGATAAGCTGAAGAGCCCCTGCTTGACTCCACAAGGTTAACCTTTGGGAGGTAGATCCTCTCAGGGCGTTCTCATGCCTGACCTGACTGGCCCCTTCACACGAGCAGGATGGTTTTCTGATGTCCTCATCTGCTGTTTACAAACAGCATTTCAGTGAGGCACTGAGCCTTGTCTGGCTTGGCCCACTGGGTGCAACAACCTGAGGTTTGGAGCCAAAGATCTAGCGGCCTTACTGCTGTTTGGCCTCTTGAACATCGTCTCTCCTAAGGTAAAGGATCAGGAGTACTCAGCACTATCAACTACATTCTGAAGCTGTCGCATATGATCTTGAATATAGGTCACTGCAGTACATCACTATAACTGTGAAACTGCAATTGTCACGCATGGGAGTGAAGAAAAATCTGACCGCATCAACAGGGGTTGAAAATATATGGCAGCCAGCAACGTTGAGCGTTGTTGAGATTTCTAATTTCTTTCAACCCCGACTAAACCCTGTTAATCATATTTTAAAGGTTTTTTTTTGCAAAACAATTTTTTGTCTTCTGACCACCAAAACACACCCAACTTTAAAAAAAACTACACTGATTAACATGTCCTGTGTTTATGTGGAGGTGTTGTGTGTGAAATGTGTGCCCTCATATTGGGCGGTGAAATGGCTGTCAGGAGTTCTTCAGCATCAGGAACACAAGGAAACTGAATCGTTACCAACAGAAAGGTACCCAGTAGCTCAGACATGCTTTGACAGTCCGATCATTTCCAGTTAGTGTGTGTGCATAATTCTGAAGGAGTGGGAAGGATGGGAGTGAGGACATGTGTGTCAGGTTGGGGTGGAAGGGTTTGCGTATTTGCTTTTACATGGAGTACTGTGTGGTGAGGGGTTGCCTAGGCCAGAGAGATAACAAGAACTGCCGATGCTGGAGTCAGAGACAACACAGTGTGGAGCTGCAGGAGCACAGCAGGCCAGGCAGCATCAGAGGAGCAGGAAAGTTGACATTTCTGGGTCGGGACCCTTCTTCAGAAAATGTGAAAATGTGAAGAATTCAGAAGAGGTCCTTTGCAGGTCTGGGAGAGGGAGACTCTGAGCTGGGGTAGGGTTGATTGTAGGGCCAGAAGATGCCGGCGCATTGCTGAGAGCATGTAGTTGAGGATCCGTAGAGAAATCCATTTTTGGAGGCTCTGTTGCTCTGTAGGTAGAGGCTGTCGCTGTTAATGCCTGAATGTTGTTTGGAGTCCATTGGGGATGATCCGGCTGCATAGGCAGGTACTGAGAAAGGAGACGTGGCTGTAGTACCGGGTTTGTTTAAGTATGTGGTTGAACGAAGAGTGTCAGGCCAGAGGAGATTACCAGAGGGTTGCAGTGGGAGAGAGATCCACTGAGGTCTTTCCGGAGAGAGGAGGACAACTTCTTCAAGGTAGGCATCCTTGGAAGAGGCTTTGCAGTGGGGTTATAACTCAGTCAGAGATAGTAGGAACTGCCGATGCTAGAGTCAGAGATAACACAGTGTGGGGCTGGAGGAACACAGCAGGCCAGGCAGCATCAGAGGAGCAGGAAAGCTGACGTATCAGGTTGGGACCATTTGTGAAGAAGGGTCCTGACCCAAAATGTCAATTTTCCTGCTCCTCTGATGCTGCCTGGCCTGCTGCGTTCCTCCAGCTCCACACTATAATGCCTAGGCTAGAGAAGCACTTCTACTCAAACAATGGTTGATGTTTGGAACTCTGTTCCACAAATGGCAGTGCATGCAGGATCAGTTGTTAATTTTAAATCTGAGATAGATGCATTTTTATTAAGCAAATGTATTAAGGGATATGAGCCAAAGGCAGGTATATGGAATTAGGCCACAGATCAGCTGTGATCTCATTGAATGGTGGAACAGGTTTGAGGGGCTGAATGGCCTACTCCTGTTCCAATGTTCCTGTACCTGTGTATGGACGCACATTGTGGGGGTCTGAGTGGATGTGGGTGGCTCGCTGGGGGATCCACTAATGTGCTGGGTGAGAGTAGAGGGATGTGTGTTTGGCAAGGGGGTGTTGAAGCTGGTGGTGTGGCATGTGACTGTGTTGTGGGTGCATGGTGTGTGTGTGTGTGCGTGAGAAATGGAGACATGTTGTCACCATGCATAAGAGGAGTATGTTTGTGAGGAAGGGCTATCTGTACAATGAGTTTGTATGTGTGAGATTTCTGAGAGGGATGGGGTGTGAGTGGGGATGGAGTGGTGAGAGAGTGTTATTTTGAGCTCTGTGATTTTTTTATAAAAAAGGATCAGTTGAAAGAGAGAAATCCCACATGGCAGTAAAGTTGACTATACTTCTATTTCACTTCTTTTATATGGATGTGCATATGAGGGTCCAGAGTTAAAAGCCTCTTTTAGACCTGATGAGTTATTGGCATTGACTGAAAATTGTGAAAATAACCTAGCAACCCAAAACCCATTAATTTTGATTACTTGGCATGGTTTCTCCCACAAGTATTTCATCAAATGTTGTAAAATGCAAGTTTGTGATTCAGAGCAGAATGATGTGTTTTTGGTAACAGGGATGTGACACTTAATAGCTGTGGAATGGGCAATGGTTTTATCTCCATATGGAATCACGCATTATAGAGCAAAGCAGCTTCTTTTAAACAAAATTCCCATACCTCAGGCTACCATCTGAAATATGTATTAAAACACTTTACAAATATGGGATATCAGTTGTTCTCACTGAGCCACTGTTCACAGTACTGCAATGAATAAGCAAGATCAACAGAGGAGCTATATTCAGTACCATATTACTGGCAGACAATCTTATTTTGATCTTCTGTGTCATTTCTTACAATACCAAACCAGGTCAGTTGAACCTGGTTAAGATTTGCTCAGGGTTTCATCTTCAATGTAAAAAACAGGATACAGTAATCAGTTCCTAATTTTGAACATGTGAATGACAACAACGCCTTGCATTTGAAAAGCAAACTCAGTGCCTAAAGGATTTTAAGATGTAACCAAATAAATAAATACTGAACCACATAGGACGAGACATTAGTGCAGGAAGATGTGGGTTTGAAGGATCGTCTTAAAGGAGGAGTATAGTACAGAGGAAGAGAGCTTTAGGGTGGGTATTCAAAAATGTAAGGACTAAGCAGTTGAAGACACAATTATCAATGATGTGGTGAAAGCAGCAGGAGATGAGCCTGGAATGAGAGATAGGGGAATGTCAAGCCCCTGGAGTGTTATGGGGCTAGTTAGTTACATAGAGAAAGTGAGACAGATGTTGGAAGAATTGACGAGGACAATGAGAATTCTAAATCATGACGTTGATGGTTTAAAAGCAACGTAAATCAGTCAGCTCGAGGGTGATATGTAAACGGGACTCAGTGAAAGCTATAATGCAAACAATAGATGAGCTCAGGTTTGTAGAGGTGGGAGATAAGAAGCCAGTCAGGAGAGCACTGAAATAATTGACAACAAAATAAAAATAGTGTTGCAGGTACTAGAAATCTGAAATACAAAGTGCTGGAGAAATTCTGGTTTAGCAGCATCTGTGGAGAGAGAGATAGAATTAATAATCGAGTCCAATATGATTCTTCTTTGGAACTTAACTGTCTTGGAGTAAGGGAATCTGGAGGTAAGAAAAGTATGAGTGAGGGTTTCTTCAGCTGAAATGCTGAATTAGTGTGTGGACATGCGGTTCTGGTCTTCGTTATGGAGACTCAATCCAGAGACAAATTGGTCAGAAAGATTACAAACAGTCTGACTCAGGGAATTGCAATCACCAGGGAAGGAACAGAATTTGTGGCAGGTTCCGAAGGTTATGGCTTTAGGCTTCCCAGTATTTAATTGGAGTAAATGGAATGTTTCCTAGATTTTTTTTTGCTGGTGCCCATCTTCTGTTTGTTAGAAGTTGTAGTGTGACACCAGGCAAATGAAGCATTCTAGCTGATGTTAGGAAGTGACAGCCACCATTGGCTAATTCCCGATGTCCATGTAGACAGGACCTCCAAATTTGACTTTTAGTTTTGTATACTGATTGCAGAAACTCAGGCAGGCAATTCTCCCAACTTGCAGCCCCATCCTGTTGTCTCTGACAGAAGCATCAAAGAATACCAAAGAATGGCAGGCATCTTTGAGAGTTGTGCAAAAAGACTAAAATGTTACCAGGGTCCACCTCGATTCAAAATCTCTGATTGAGCCGCTCTGTGTTTTGTTGATAATTATCCTAGTAGCCCCATGGCTTTGACTATATCCATGTTGCTCTGAAAGTGATTGTATGGGGAGCTGCCATTAGTCAGGAATGTAGGACAGGTCACCCTTGTCTCCCAGCAGCCATCCTGTTACATTGGTGGAAGAGTCAAACATTGGGGGAAATGATTGAGTATTGCAAGATAAAACCATGTTGACAGATTCATTGTACAACCATGATCAGAGACTAGCTGGTATTGAATGGAGTGGTAGTCCTTTATATTCTCAAAGGCTGCTTTTGTTGTTCGAGCACCTTTACAGTAATGTGCACAGTCGATGCCTTCGCACAAGAGGAGCCAGTCATTGCTATGAATTCTAGATGTACTGATCTTCCAATATGTCCAAGTAAGTGACTCTTGGTATGTAAATATTGTGTGCAGTTTTGGTCTCCTTTTCTAAGGATGGATGCTCTTGCTCTCGAGGAAGTGCAGTGAAGGTTTACCAGGCTGATTCCAGAGGTGGTGGGTCTGACGTATAAGGAGAGATTAACTAGGTTAGGATTGTTTTCACTGGAGATCAGACGAATGAGGGGGAATCTCATAGAGACTTATAACATTCTAACAGGACTGGACAGGGTAGGTGCAGGGAGGATGTTCCCAGTGGTGGGTGTGTCCAGAACCAGGGGTCATAGTCTGAGGATTTGGGGTAGACCATTTAGGACGGAGATGAGGAGACATTTCTTCACCCAAGAGTGGTGAGCCTGTGAAGTTCATTACCACAGGAAGTAGTTGATGCCAAAACATTGAATGTACTCAAGAGGCAGCAAGATATAGCACTTGGTATGAATAGGATCAAAGGTTATGGGGAGAAAGCAGGATTAGGCTATTGAGTTGGATGATCAGCCATGATCGTGAAGAATGGCAGAGCGGGTTTGAAGGGCCGAATGGCCTCCTCCTTCTCCAATCTTCTATGTTTCTATGACCTCCAGGCTGGGTATAGACTCAAATCAATAACATTCCACGTCTTCATCTGCTCTAAGATGTTTGCAGACTGCTGCTGTAAGCATTCAGAAAAATGGAAATTTAGGTAATATTGCAGAAACCAGTTATTTCATAACAGGCAGAAATACGCTCTGCAGAGTTATTACTCTTCAGCATCAGCTCAAATAAAATCAGTTCCAAGGTTTGGAAGGGAAAACATACTTTTTTCACCAGTGCTACCTCAGGATCTATCTTGTTATCGCTGTTTGTTCAAAAACATTTGAATTGAGTTGGGGATACTGAAACTATTGACGACATTAACAAGTATAAGTGTTGTCATTGGCATTTTACTAAAAGGAAACCAACAATGTTTTATCTACAGGTGAAAGTAACCATAGCCCTGCTCTCCCATTAGAGAGAGACAACTGGAGGTAATTTAATCTGAAAGTCACCACACCTTAGGGAAGGGGAAAGGTTGAGAAGGAAAGTCTATCACGGCAACTCAGCTGGTGCAGGAATTAAACCCATGATGTCAGTGTCACTTTGCAGTGCAAACCAGCTGTCCAGCCAACTGAGCTAACTCAACATATTGGCCTTGGAGCAAATCTAGTACAGATTTACTAAATTGTACATGGACTCAGAGGAATAAATCATGTGGTGTGATTACACAAACTGGGTTTGCATTCTCTGCGTTTACAGGGTTAAAAGATAATTTATAGATGATCATAAAGTTTACAACATATTATGGGGAATGAATAGGATAGATAGAAAGAAACCACTTTCAGTGCTTAGAGAGTCCAAACTAAAAATTAAAACAGACCTCTCAGGGCTGAAACTTTGGGAAACAGTAACAATTCCCTAACTTTCAGTCTGTGTAAAAATGCTTGAAAATGTAAAATAATATAATATAATATAATATAAAACAAAGAAATCCAAATACTGGAGATGTGAAACAATGTCACATCCTGTTTAGGTAAAACTGGACTTAGAACCATAAACATGATTCTTGTTCAACAACATCTCTGACCCTGAAAAACTAATTTTCTATTTGGGGCATTTCAAATTTCTTCCTTCCATGACTCAAATTCCATAGATTATTAGATCATGTGGATTCATTTCTTTTTTAAGTTTAGTTATACTTTCATTTCTGCCACAATCTCCTCCAATCTGTATTTTGCATTTTGTTAGATTATAAAGAAGTGAATGATAAAACACGCTGTTAGCGGTTTCTGGTTTAGTGTCATCACTATTAGATAACCCTGTTGTTAGATTAAACTGGTGACATACAGCACCACACACATGGATGGCATATCTGTTGACCATGTATTCCATGGAACTGAAAAGAGAAGCAGCGTGGGGGAACTGGGATGGGCCAGCTCCATGCTTCACTGACCATGGCCTTTACACCATGGTCCAGACAGTTGGACGGGCGTAGTCTTCCCTGTGGGTCACAAAATGTCTCTCATCTTCACCAAGAGGGGGCGTACCTGGACACTAATCTGGTCAGCACTTTGGAAGCACAGGTGAACAAGTGCTTTGGTGTCCTCCTGCTTTTATCATGGTGAGTGTGAATTCTTTCTCCTAGTGTTTTACCTTGCACCCTGTAACATGCAACCCATCTGCTGGGTCCAAGCATTGAGCCTAAGGATAGGCAAGTTATGCTGCAGCTTTATACAACTTTAGTTAGGCCACACTTGCAATGTTGCATACAGTTCTGGTCACCACACTACCAGAAGGATGTGGATGCTTTGGAGAGGGAACAGAAAAGGTTTACCAGGATGTTGCCTGGTATGGGGGTTTTAGCTATGAAGAAAAGTTGGATAGACTGGGTTTGTTTTCACTGCAACCCAAGAGGTTGAGTGGCGATCTGATAGAAATTTATAAGATTGTGAATGGCATGGATAGAGTGAAAAGTATATGAGGCTTTTCCCCCAAGTGGAGGGGTCAGTTACTAGAGGACACAGGTTAAAAGTGCGAGGGGGGCAGATTACGAGATGTGTGAGGCAAGTTTTTCCACACAGAAGGGTGGTGAGTTCCTGGAACGCGCTGCCAGAGGAGGTGGTGGAAGCAGACAATAGCAGCGTTCCAGAAACACCGGGACAATTATGTGAATAGAAAGGGAATAGAAGGATACGGATCCTGTAAGTGAAGACAGTTTTAGTATGGAAGGGCAAAATGTGTTAGTGCAGGCTTGGAGGGCCGAAGGGCCTGTTCCTGTGCTGTATTGTTCCGTGTTCTAAACCACGTGATACTCCTCAACCTTAGACCACTGACGTAGTGACAACTTTGTAAAGCTGCTAACAAGATGATGCAGTTTGAAATCAGATGGAGAAGATATCCTTCTCTCTGCAGTGCAGAACCTCCTCAATCTTAGACAAAAGGTCAAGATCAAGAGGGCACGCTTTTAAAGTGAAAGGCGAAAGGTGAAAATCTTTTACATCCAGAGGGCAATGGGGGTCTAGAGTACACTGTCTGGGAGGGTAGTTGAGACAGGAAACCTCACAACCTTTAAATAGCACTTGGCTGACCATTATGTATCAAAACATTCAAGGCTATGAGCCTAGTGTGGGAAAGTGGGACCGGTGTAGGTACAGTGTATTTTTGGTACAGACTCCATGAGTGTCTTTTGTACTGTATGATTCTATGAATGTCTCTCTCTGCAAGCCCGCGATCCCCAATGGTTGTCTCCTGAATGAAATCCACACTGGAAATGAAGAAATGCACTGTATTTGCCAGTTGTGAGTACTGTGACATTGCTGCCAACTGCAAAATCCAGCCCATGATTATTTGGATGATAGATTTTGGCTGTTTTCAATGAATAATCGAAGGAAGCGACATGATATAGTTAAGTGTACAATATAGAAAATGTGCATGCACTGTGACTACTTCAACTAAACAAACAAAATGTCAGCCATTTGCTTGTTCATTTTTCAGGGCAATCGTCAACCTGCCTGGTTTAACATTCAAACAAAGCATGGCTGTTAATTGTAAATCATCATTAAATGGTGTATTCTCCATTGTAATGCCTGTACCAAACAGAGTCCATTTGCCAACTGACCGACACTCTCCTCAGAAACAGTATCAATGTAGTTTTTCCTGCTAAATTGATATTATTGTGAGTTGTCCTAATCAGTGGTACCATGCAATTATTAATATACAATCTCATTGTGATCATGTTTCTTGCATACCTATCATTTAATGGGTTGGAAGAACTGTACCTTCTTGTGGATTTGTCCAGCCAAATTAAAACAGATTTACTTTGGGGCATTTATTAATGAAAAATTTCTCTCTTGTGCTGTGAGACTCTTCACAAATAATCCCTATCAGCAACTGGATTTCCATTATTCCCATTCATCAGAAACTTAATTACGTGCAGCTGGATTCAAGATGCTGGGGATTACAATGATCAGAAACGCAAGCGAGTTAATAATATATTAACAGTAAATATTATAGCCACAAGAGCAACTCAGAGACTGAAGATTCTGTACTGACTAGCCTGTCAAAACCATTACCTACAAGGCACAATTCAGGAGTATCGTGAAATACCTCCCACTCGCCTGGAGGATTATTTACTCTGTACCAGAAAATACAATTGTAAAGCACCTCACTAAATATCATCGACAGCAAATTGAAGTAATTTGGGTGAAGGGAAGAACCAAGCCTCGCAATGTACCTCTGATACATAGGGTCAGCACTTGCAATAGCAGGGCTTTTAGTAACCTCTCCTGTTGGTTAGATTCACCCCTGCTTACTTTAGCTTGAAGCGTTTTTCCCGATCAGACTTGTATCAGTGTGAGCTGGTAATGGTTCACCAGGTGATCACGGCAATCAACAGGGTTGCTTTCTGGGCTTAATAAGGAGTTTAAAAATGTTAGCACCTTGAGCACCTTTCCCTGTGCTTCCCTCAACCCCACACACCAGGCCTATCCCCTCCCTAACTCCCCACATACACTCACCTTCACTGGCTCCATCCCCACCTCTTCGACCTGTCTGTTTCCTCTCCACCTATCTTCTCCTCTATCCATCTTCTATCTGCCTCCCCCTCTCTCCCTATTTATTTCAGAACCCCCTTCCCCTCCCCCATTTCTGATGAAGGGTCTAGGCTCGAAACGTCAGCCTTTCTGCTCCTATGATGCTGCTTGGCCTGCTGTGTTCATCCAGCTCTGCACCTTGTTGTCTCGGATTCTCCAGCATCTGCAGTTCCTACTATCTCTTGTTATCACATGGGCTGTTACCACACGCTACTCATTGTCAATCACTAATAATCCCATTAGCACCTATTCATTTCTCCCAGACTGACCTTTAACCACCCCTTTGTCTGTCCAACTGTCTCTCTCTCTTTCTTTGGGGTCTATCTCCACCTATAGTTTACTCTCACCCCACCTTCTGTATATTTTCCAAGCTACCATAATCAGTTCTGAAGAAGGATCACTGGATCTACAACGTTAGCTCTGATTTCTCTTCACAAATGCTGCCAGATCTGCTGAGCTTTTCCAGCAATTTTTGTTTCGGGTGAGGAGGATTAAAGTGCATTAGTGGAGCAGGTGACAATCATTTCATGGTCATTATTAGACTCTTAATTCCAAATTTTTTAAAAATTGAATTCAAATTCCACCATCTGCCATGGCAGGATTTGAACCCACATCACAGAACATTATCTGTGTCTCTGGATTAATGGCACTAGCCAATCACCTTCCAGAAAGTTTCTCAATTCCTTTATAACAGTGGTGATACCAATGAAGTGGTATTGGGTAATGTTTGTAGACCATTGCAAGATTCTGTGAGCTGGTTAGTGTTTCTTCATTTCCTTTTGACAGAAGTGCATGTGGAAACTAAATATTTAAAAGCATATAGAAAATAGAACTTCAAATGCATTTAATACCCCACTAGTATGAGTCATGCTCCAATCTCTAATTTTAAACTCTCCTGCACAAATAACATCAATAATATTTTTTACAACGTCTTTAGTTTTTTGTAAGTAATGGTATGGTGATCGCCTGGTTTGGTTTCAACATTGCTGTGTTTATTTCAAAATGGTGCTACTCTGGTTTATGGTTATAGTTTCTCAAGGGGCTGGAGGGGAACTGGTAGGGTTATTCAGGAATCGTTGGGCTGATCTGATTCTAACTGCCTGTAAACAAATCTATCAAAATGAACTGCAATTTTATCCATTTTATTCAGAGTGAGATTGCCCACCTACTTCCTAGCATTCCAACAGAGTGTTTTCCTGTCCGTCTGCAACTGGGTACTGGCTACTTAGTAATTTAACATTCCTTTTGCTTTTTGTGTCATCTGCAAACTTGGTTATAACACATTCACTTTCCCCATCCAAGTCATCAAATGATTAAACAATCATGTAAATGTTAGTGGCCCCAGTACTGATCTCAGTGGCAGACCACAAACTACCTGTTGCCATCCCGAAAATGCTCCCCTTATCCCAAACCTTTGTCTTCTCTTAGTTAGCTAATCCCCAAAACAGAGTTAATATATTACTTACAACACTATGGGACAGCTTGGAGAGGAATATGAAAGCGGTGGTGTTTCCAGGTATGTGCTGCCCTTGTCCTTCTAGATGGCAGTGAAGTTGCATTTGTCTTTGGTGAATTCCTGCGATGTATCTTGTACACACTGCTGTTACTGAGCGTTGATGGTGGAGGGAATGGATGCTTGTGGATGTAGGGCCAATCAAGCGGGCTGCTTTGTCCTGGATGGTGTCAAGCTTCTTGAGTGTTGTTAAAGCTGCACCCTTCCAGACAAGTGGAAAGTATTCCATCACACTCCTGACTTGTGCCTTGTGGATGGTGGACAGTCTCTGGGGTGGGACAGGAGGTTAGTTGTTTGTTGCAGTATTCCTAGCCTCTGACCTTCTCTTGTAACCACTGTGCATATGTGGTGAGTCCATCTGATTTTCAGGCCAATGGTAACCCCCAGGATATTTTATAGTTGGGTATTCAGCGATGGTAGCAATGTCAAGGTAACAATGTCTAATCTGGTGGTTTAGATTGTCTCTTATTGGTGATGGTCATTGCCGGGCATTTGTGTGGCATGAATGTACCTGACATTCATCAGCCTAAACCTGGATATTGTCCAGATCTTGTTGCATGTGAATATGGACTGTTTCAGTATCTGAGGAGTCACGAATGGTGCTGAACATTATGCAATCGTTAGTGAACATCCCCATTTCTGACCTTATGAAGGAAGGAAGGTCATTAAAGAAGCAGCTGAAGATGGTTGGGTGTAGGGCACTACCCTGAGGAACTCCTGCAGAGATGTCCTGGAGCTGAGATGACTGACCTCCAACAACCACGACCATCTTAATTTGTGTCAGGTATGACTCCAACCACTGGAGCATTTGCCCCCTGATACCCATTGATTCCAGTTTTGCTACAGCTACTTGATGCCACCTTCAGTTGAATGCAGCCTTGATATCAAGGGCTGTCACTCTCACCTCACCTCTGGAATTCAGCTTTTTTTATCCAAGTTTGAACCAAGGCTGTAGTGAGATCAGGAGCTGAGTGGCCCTGGCAGAACCCAAACTGGGCGTCATTGAGCAGGTTATTGCTGAGCAGGTGCTGCTTGATAGCACTGTTGATGACACTTCCCATCACTTTACTTATGATCGAGAGTAGACTAATGGGGCCGTAATTGGCCGGGTTGGATTTTTCCTGCTTTTTATGTACATGATATACTTGGGAAAGTTTCCACATTGTCGGGTAGATACCAATGTTGTAGCTGTACTGGAACAGCTTGGCTAGGGGATCGGCAAGTTCTGGAGCACAAGTCTTCAGTACTATTGCTGCAATTTTGTCAGGCCCCATAACGTTTGCAACATTCAGTGTCTTCAACCGTTTCTTGATATCACATGGAATGAATTGAATTAGCTAAGGACAGGTATCTGTAATGTTGGGGACCACTGGAGGAGGCAGAGTTGGATCATCCACTTGGCACTTCTGGCTGAAGATTGCTACATATGTTTCACCCTTAACTTTTGCACTGATGTTCTGGGATCTTCCATCATTGCGGATGGGGATATTTGTGGAACTTCCTCCACCAGTGAGTTGTTTAATTGTCCACAACCATTCACGACTGGATGTGGCAGGACTGCAGAGCTTAGATCTGATCCATCGGTTGTAGGTTCGCTTAGATGTTGAAGGAACAGTGACATGTTTCTCTGTCAGGATGGTGTATGGCTTGGTGGGGAACTTTCAAGTGGTGTTGTTCCCGTATATCTGCTGCCCTAGTCCTTCAAAATAATAAATTGGCTGATTGGCAAAGGAGGCTTGATGAGTAGCTGAAGTGCATTTTGTATATGGTACTCACTGCTAGTTATTGAGTGAGTTTATGTTTATGTTGGGGTTTTGTCCAGGACAGTATGGAGCTGCACTCTTCCAGGCAAGAGAAGAATACTCCATCACCCTCCTGACTAGTACCTTCTGGATTGTGGGCAGACTTTGGGGAGTCAGGAGGTGAATTACTCGCTGTAGAATTCCCAGCCTCTGTCCTGCTCTTGTGGCCACAGTACCTTTCCCACTGGCACTGTTCAGTGTTTGGTCAATGGTAATCCCCATCCCAATCCAGTTGTTAACAGTGGGGGACGAAGTGATGGCAATGCCATTGAACATCGTGGTTGGTGGATGGGTGCAGGTGACTGTGTACCAGGGAGAAACAGAATCTGATGCAGCTGTCATGTGCCTGAATGTCCTGTTGGCACTTGATGTATCCAACACAAAGAGTGGCCGCCTGGTTTAGTGGGTGAGATAACCAGTTCTCACAGAACTAAGCCCTCGCATGTCTGTTGAGGTCAATTCCAGTTTAATGCTGGGGCATAAAATGAATGTTGCATTTTGGGCACCACTCATGGAACTGTCCAATTTTCCTCACCCTCTTATCTATTGGAAAAGCTTGGTCACCTTCTATAATGAGCAGCCAGTCCAACAGATGAGTAAATGAGTCCAACCATGAGTTGGAGATTTCCCCAATCTCCTCCATGAAAATTGACCAGAAGGAATAACATCATATGTTATGTTAAGGAGATAGTAGGAACTGCAGATGCTGGAGAATCTGAGATAACAAGGTGTAGAGCTGGATGAATACAGCAGGCCAAGCAGCATCAGAGGAGCAGG
>NC_063332.1:24556624-24603213 GCF_021869965.1 Rhincodon typus | reverse complement strand
TCTTATATGTTATGTTAGTAGCTTTTTATTATGGAGTAAATGTTAGTTGCTCTGTTGTTTAGCTGTGGCAACTCCTTAGGTTTCCCCCTCCCTATTTTCTGTGTATAAACCGACGTTTTCCTGGCTACCAACAGTTCTGAGGAAGGGTCACCGGACCTGAAATGTTAACTCTGATTTTTTTTCCTTCACAGATGCTGCCAGACTTGCTGAGCTTTCCCAGCAACTTCTGTTTTTGTTCCTTAGGTTTCTGTCCATATTTATCATTTGGAGGTCACACAGCAATGTAATAAAGGGCCCATCTGTTTAATAATGTGTATATTTCATGCCTTATGCTACAATTTGCTTCAGTCATTTCTAATCAAAATGGCATGCATCTGACGGGGTCATGTGGGTGCACCTTATGGGCTGTTAGATTTCACTCTCCCCAAACAATCTGGTGAAGACTTGGCTCTGAGGGAGCTGGAAGCACAAATGTTAGTGGGAGCTGTGACTCCGACATGGGATTCTGTGGTTGACATTCCAGTGGTGTAGCAGAGACTGTAGTTCCCAGGTTGCCATAAATACATTTTGATTGAAGTGAGATACACAGCGTGATACTGCTCTATCTCATTCTGCGAAATTGCCAACCGTATATTGAAATGTAATAACGCCACTGAATGTCAAGTGATGGAATAATAGTTAAAAGAAAACAGAAGCATACACCCTTGCATGCTTCCTTCTACGCCTACCAGGGAGCTAAAGCCTCTGTAATAACAGTCACAAACCTGCCCTTTGTAAATGTGTGAAAGGTCAGAACTGAATATTTGATAAACAGCTAATTTCTCCAGTAATAAAGTCATACTGATAATTAGGCAGCTGTTACTTACTGCACTAACATAAGGTCTGGTTGGAAAGAGTATAAACTTCTTTAATATCAATGTACTGAAGTACTGCATAAGAGCTTGTCACTAATATTAACGTGTGATTACAACCCACTGATTTCTACTGTACCCCCTCAAGAATTTTTTTTTAGAACTGATCCTTAGTTGCAGTGTTTACTTGGGAAACTAAGCAAAAAAGAAATGACAATATGACTCATTTATGGCAGGGTGGAGATAACTTTATTTTATGCTTTGTTTGATTGGAACATAACATTTGAGTTCACAAGTTTTATTTTGGGATCCGGTGTTAAAATCTACAAGTTGGTATGCCATCTTATCAGAGTGACAGAGATAACAAGGTGTAGAGCTGGATGAACACAGCAGGCCAAGCAGCATCAGAGGAGCAGGAAGGCTGACGTTTCGGGCCTCGACCCACACCTCCTTATCAGAGTGACAGACTTATTACAGCCCAATATATCTGCTGTCCACATGAGCAACGCACCCTAGTGCCATTCCTCTGCCTTCTACCTGTAACCTTGCACATTCTTCCCTTTTTGGATAACGTGTGAACTGATTATTTATCCAAGTCAATAATCAGCTGCAAATAAGCAGAGTACCATCAAATCAGACAGGAGCCTAGAACTCTCCATCCACAAACAGAACTGCCTCTTCTTGTTCCCAATCACATTTTTCCTTAAGTACGTTGAGATGTCTGGTAGCTGTGAAAGTGCCTCATAAATATGCATTTCGTACTGAATCAAGCCTTTCAGTTGTACTTTAAGAACTTTTGAAAGAATGGAAAGACTTGCATTTACATAGTACCTTTCACAGTCACAGCATGTTCCAAAGTGCTTTATACACAATGGAGTACTCTGTGTAGTCATCAAGATAATGGCGGGCTAGGATTCCTGAGCTGGGCTTGTCCGCTTCGACTGCTTTCTTTTTCTTTCTTTGCTTTCTTTTCCTCTTTTCTTGTTTTGTTTTCTTCTCTTTTCCTTTACCTACCTCTTGCATTTTGTCTGTGTTTCCAGCAAGATGGTGGCAGGGTAAGTCACTTCATTTGGAGCTCCCCTCTGCTCACCAGTTCTCTTTTTCTTTCTTTCTTTGTCCTTCCTTTTCTTTTTCTCCCTTCTTCTTTCTCCCTCTGTAATAATTCTATTCCCGCCCCCGCACCCCTTTTAACTACCTACCTAAGGAGTCGGGAAGGAGCTGGGTCACAACCGGGAACCATATGGCTGGAGCTGAATGGGTGGGTTGTGTCCTGCAGCGACGGCGGATCAACAGTGGGCCAGTGAGAGCGGGGACGGCGAGAGCGGGGACGGTGAGTCAGCGGCGGTGAGAGCGGGGCTGGTGAGGCAGTGGTGGTGAGAGCGGGGCCAGTGAGGCAGCGGCAGTGAGAGCGGGGACAGCGAGAGCAGGGATGGTGAGGCAGCAGTGGCGAGAGCAGGGCCGGTGAGGCAGCCTGGTGGAGGCATGGCGAGGGCTGGAAAGGTGGAGTGGGACTCCGGCAGTGGAAAGTTGGAATCTCTCAAGTTATCTTCTTCTTTCTTATTCTAAGTTAATGTGAATGGCGCCATGTATGTACGCCGAAGGTAAACACTTCTCACTGTATTTTTATACTGAATACACGTGCCAATAAATGATTCAACTTGTCCTGAGCTTGGACGTCACCAGCAACAGTGACGATCCCTGCAAGGGCTCACAGCATTGTGAGGGAGGCGA
This sequence comes from Rhincodon typus, assembly GCF_021869965.1. Lineage (NCBI taxonomy): Eukaryota > Metazoa > Chordata > Chondrichthyes > Orectolobiformes > Rhincodontidae > Rhincodon > Rhincodon typus. The sequence goes on along the minus strand of NC_063332.1, from coordinate 24,600,631 downwards.
CAGTGGACTCAAATGAGCCCTGACTTCCTTTTCCAGGAAAAGCATGGAGCCTGACATTGGAACCAACGGCTGCTACATCGGCGGAGACAGTGTCGGTGAGCTAGGCACAGCGGTGAAAAATAGCGCCTGAAGAATGGTGACTTCGATATTGGTTGTTGTTGATGATGTCGAGCTGGGGGAGGACGGATGGTGGAGGGGGACATTGTTGATGATGAGCTGGCTCAGGACTGGTGCCCTCTGTATAAGCTACATCTTTCTATTCTTTTTCTTATTCTTAAACTATTCAAAATGGCGCCGCATCAATTCAATGGAAAAGGTTTTCACTGTCTTTTACTGTTCTTTCTCAATGTGAAATACACGTGACAATAAAATCACTCACTCATTCATTCACTGTTGCAATGCCAACTCTTACAAACAGCGATGTAATATTGAACAGATCTTCAATTTTCAATGTAGATTAAGAGATGAATATTGGTCAGGATGGGGCAGATAACTCTCCTGCTCTTTTTCTCAATGTGACATTTAGCATTCACCCGAGTCAGTAGAGTGGGAAATGGATTAGCGTGTCATTAGAAAGACAACACCTCCATCAATTCAACAGTGGAGGTTTAACTGTGATTGTTGCTCAAGGCTGAGAGCAGGATAACCTTCTAACTCAGCAGCAAGAGTGCTGCCTTCTGAACCACAAATGTCACTGAAGTACTGCCTTTCTTTAATAAGCCTTCATTATCTCCCAATTTATTTTCTGTTGTACAGAATAGCTACCATTAGGGGCCTGTGGGCTCTTCTCACCAGTGTCGTCTTCCCCATGAAATGTTGTTCTACCAGCTGTACGGATTCTACATCTTCTTATCCAAGGTCATTTCCTGCTATCGTACTTATTCCATCCAGTGCTAACAAAGTACCTTACCACCCTTTCCTTCCTGCCTGTCCTTTTGAACAGTTACATACCCCGAAATAGTTAGTTCCCAGATTTCTTCTCTTTGGAATCATGTCTCAATAATGACTGTAAGATCATTATGCATTAGTCTATATATGTGCCATTAATTAATTATTTATTGACTTACTAAATACGTTTTCATTAGGATCAGTTCATCTTGCCTTTTCACCATTTTTAAATGTTTTTTCTATTCATTGACTCTATTTACTTTGTTTTAGGTTTGTGCATTCTGTTCTTTCCTGTCTTACTCTGGGTATATTTACCTAAATAGCTACCTTGTTATGCTGCCATACTCTTTGGTTTGTAAGACTATTGATCCTCTCTGCCCCCTACTTTAAAGCCCTTTAAGTAGGCAAGATGGCAGCAGGGTAAGTCAACCCATTCAGAGCTCTACTCTGCTCGCCAGTTCTCTTTTCTCTTTCTTTCTTTGTCCTTCCTTGTTTTTCTCTCCCTTCTTCTCTCTCCCTCTGTAGTCATTCTATCTCCACACCGCTCACCCCTTTTAATTACCTACCTAAGGAGTCGGGAAGGAGCTGGGTCACGACCGGGAACCATGTGGCGGGAGCTAAACATGCGGGTTGTGTCCTGCAGCGATGGCAGATCGAGCGTGGGCCAGAGTGACGGTGGTGGAACAAGAGCGGGGCCAGTGACGCAGCCCAGTGTGGGACTCTGAAGGAGGCATGGTGAGTGGAACAGTTGCCTTCTACCCCAGGACTAGTGCCAGTGTCCCATGAACTGAAAACCATTCCTCGCCCACCAATGTTCAAGCCATTCATTTAACTCTTTGACAGTATTTACCAAGGAGTATTGGGTCTAACAGAATTACACTGCTAAATAATCTCCTAGGACTCTTCTCAAAAAATGGGGTTCTGCCCAATCTCACAACTCTCTATTTTAATTGCTTAAATTGTTTTTCCATTTCTATGGTCCGCTATTTATTTTTCTGTTTGAGTGAGATTGCTAGTTTTGCACCAACATTGCGGAGTAAGGCTTGTGCCCATTAAATGTTGACGAAAGATTTTAGTGGTGTCGTCCAATGATGGTGGCTATGGTCTTCAGTGTTTTAGTGGAAGAGATGGTAGCTCTGCCAAGACTCTACATCAGACAAGCAGTCTGACAGCACACAGTCAGTGGAAGGGTTTGGAGTTAGTGGAGAGCTAGAGTTGGGTTTTGTCAGCTCATACCTTCAATAGATGTTGTTAAGTAGCAGCATGTAGATAAGAAAGAGAGAGGGCCCAGAATCAATTTTATTGGAGATCTACTGAAGTAACGGTGCAGGATTGGGAAGGTACAAATTGAACCAAGCGAGAGCAGTTCACCTGTGATGAACAATGGACAAGAGGTGGTTCAGGAGGTGTAGTCAACTGTGTCAAAGGTTACAGAGGGAGATGACAAGGGGCAATTGTCCCTATGGAACGGGTGATGGCATTGTGGTAATGGTTAGCAATCCAAAACCTCAGGCTTAGTTCTGAAGTCACGGGTTCAAATCTCGTCCTGGCAAATGGTGAAATTTGAAATTGATAGAATTGAATTCAATAAAAATCCACAATAAAGAAAAACTTGCCTAATAGTGATCATGTGACCACTGTCAATTGTCATAGCAGCCCACTTGATTTACTACTGTTGTTTAAAGAAGGAAATTTATCATCCTTACCTAGTTGGCCTCCAGAAACACAGCAATGTCCAGGCTGCTGATTGGTTCCTGTCCCTTTAATGGGCTTGACAGGGTGGAGGTAAAGAGATTGTTTCCCCTTAGGATCAGAGTAAGGGGGTCATTACTTTAAGACAGAGGTGAGGTGTATTTTTTCTCTGAGGGTAGTCAATCTGAGGATGGGCCATTAAGAATATTTAAGGCTGAGGTATACAGCTTTTTAATCAGTAAGGAAATCGACGGTTATGGGGAAAAGGGAGGAAAGTGGAGTTGATAATTATCAGATCAGTCATGATCTCTTTGAATAGCAGAACAGTCTTGATGTGTCAAATGACCTACTTCTGTTCCTACATCTTATGGTTTTATGGTCAATGTGGTTACTCTTAACTGCAATAAATGCTGGCCTAACTAATGAAGCCCACATCCCATGGATGAATAACAAGTACGAGTCACAGACGATATCATTTGTCGCTTTGACTAGTGCAATTTCTGCACCGTGGCTGACAGTTTGCAATATATCAGGATACGCAAAGTCTTATTCTAGTTTGGATCTTGTGGATTAACATCATTTAGTTAATCAATCTGATGTTTGTTTGTCTTAGAGAAGTCTCATCATTTTGCTTTGGTTGACATGAGTTCAATGTGTTGTACCTGATCTTCCCAATGCCGGAAGATCCCTTGGCACCTGATCAGCTTAGCCTTGACTAATTTCTTGAAACACCTACAAATGCAGTCCTCACTATGAATCAAACCAAAGAGTGAAAGTGGTAAGAATTGGACAGATGTCTTTCACATTGACAGCCTGAAGAAGAACAAGGAACAATCTGGCACATCTCGGAATGATTCACTTTGGAAAAACTGTGGGTGGAATCAATAAGGCAACCATCATAAAGGAGGCTGGTATTGGAGATGGGGAGATGTCAGTGATTACTTTGTCGGGAGATTGGGGAATTTGTGGACAAAGACCAATCATTTCACATTGTCCTCCCGGTGTTCACCTCTTATTGCTGCTTCCTCGCTACTGAAGGATTTTTAGGATTTTTTTCGCTTTGAGAGGGACTTTGAAACCGCGTCATCCCCAACTGATTAATAAAAAGGCAAAGCTTTAACTTTTACACAACACATGTTCAAACTACAGTATCAATAAACAATTGAGCCCCAGAAAAATAGTTACGATTAGTGTACACAAAATAATCATATAGTTCCTTTCACAATTTTAGGATACACCAAAGTGGTTTAAACACAATCAAGTATTTTTTGGGGTGTAGTCATGGGTATAGTTTGCACACACTGAGGTTTCACAGACAGCAACGTGAAAATGACAAGATTTTGTATTATTGCCTGAAAGCAAAATATTGGCCAAAAAGTTCACCATGGGGAGAATTCCACTGCTCTTATTTGAAATAGTGCTATGGAAAATTTTATCCAGCTCTGAGAGGGTAGCTGGGAGCTCGGCTTAATGTCTGAAATCTGGCACCCCTAGCAGTGCAGCACTCCCTCAGTACAGGAGTGGAAAATTACCCATGAATCTTGTGCTCAAGTCTGAGAGTGGGATTATAGCACAGGCCTTGTGACTCAGATGAAAGTGTTGGCAGCTGAACACCCTCAACATGGAAACGTGGTTAGAAACAAAACCTTGTTTTGTCTCTATATGGCACAACATAATTTCTTTAAAGGGTGTGATGTAATAGAATTCAATATCTAAATAACAAGCCCATTAACTCTGTAGAAAATGGAAATTTATATCATGCAGTATTTTTAGAAGATGCTGTGTTAGTGCAGCTGTCAAGGGGGGGTCATCAAAGAATACATTATCCACATGGCTTGATGTCAATGTAGGTGTCATAAGCAATTGCTTTGTACTGTACATTAGAGGCACACATGTTAATCCACAGTCAGAGGAGACACCTTCCTGCAATGTATACTTTTGGACTCACTTTTTAATTAGACTAAAGATGGTTGCAAATAAATGAGAGTTGCTTTCTAAACTCCTGGATTTATTTTCTAATGATCTTTTTAACAGCTAAGCATTCTGACTACAATGTGACCAAGGAAGCATTGTAGAAATACTCTGTAATGACCTCATAAACACGTGGATATTCATTTTATTCATTCACAGGATGTGAGCATCACAGGTTAGCCCAGCATTTATTGCCCATCCCTAATTGCCCAGAGGGCAGTTAAAAGTCAACATAGGTTAATATGGGTCTGGAGGCTAGACCAGCTGCAGATGGCAGTTTACTTCCCTAAAGGACAATAGACATTTGTAAGTACGAGATCCCCATTTTAAATCATTTTGTTCTTCTTGTAAAGCTCAAATACTTGATCATCCCTGAAACACTTTTTTTTTCTTTATTTATTCATTTATAGGATGTGGGAGTCACTAATTACACCTTTTATAGTCAAGACAATTCCTGAACCCCTGAAGTTCAAGGACTAGGAATATTTGAACAGTGCTGTTAGGTAAGTAGTTCCTGGATATTTTGGTTTCAGGAACCATGGAACAGTGACATAGTTCTAAGCCAGGATGGTGTATGATTTGGAGATGAACTTGCAGGTGGTGGTGTTCCCACTTCTCTGCTACCCTTTTCCTTCTAGATGGTAGAGACAGTGAAATCTGGATGTACTATAGAACAAAATAGATCAAAACACCAAATTATTTCTAGATGTATTGAACTTTTAAGTACAACATGTGTTTCTTAAAAGAAAACCCCATAAAAAGGGCTAAGAATGTAAATTCAATGTCTGCCTAAAACCCCCGTATTCATCACACTGAGTCCTGAGGGGAGCAGTGTAAGGTCACACCTGAAAAGTGTCTAGTGAACTTCAGATAGCAACACTTCAAAAGGAGTGATGCTACTTAAAAACAAAACTGAGCTGTGGTATTCTGTGGGTTGTGCCCAGTCTGTGGACACTGATTTCAAAGAAACGCAGTTCCAGATAAAATACATCTTTATGTTGTACCATTCCATGTTGTTTTAAGAGCCAACTGCAGCCCCTGGTCTCCATATGTTTGTGTGCTAGACTGCTGGCATGCTTGTTTGTGGTTTCAATTGCACCATGCTGGCATGTGCTCTGCAGGGATTTCCAGTAGACACCCCTGTATGTGCAGGTTGAAAGAAATACAGTCTTTCTGACTGCTGAAAACAAGTCATCAGTTAAGCCACTGATTAAAAACCTGGACAAATCTGTTTCAGTTAACTACAGGACTAAGAATCCCCAAGCAACTAGTTTACTGTCGGAGCCAGACTTACCTGAATCTTTAATAGTCACAATCTATTTTTTGATGGTCCAGTGGTATTATCACTGGACTGTTAATCCAGAGACCCAGATAACGTTCTGGGGACCCGGGTTTGAATCCTGCCATGGCAGATGGTGGAATTTGAATTCAATAAAAATATCTGGAATTAAGAAACAAGTGATGACTATGAATCCATTGTCGATTGTCAGGAAAACCCCATCTGGTTCACTAATGTCCTTTAGGGAAGGAAACTGCCATCCTTACCTGGTCTGGCCTACATGTGACTCTAGACTCACAGCAATGTTGTTGACTCTGAACTGCTCTCTGGGCAATGAGGGATGGGCAATAAATGCTCCCTCGCCAGCGATGCTCTCATTCCGTTAATGAATAAAAAAATCCCAGACAAACCAAAGACTGTATTATATCACATTTTTTAAATGTTTTGGTTTTTAGATTCACCTGATATTTCTAATCTCCGTGTATGTACATTGCACTTTATCATCTGTTCTTACATTCTGGTAGCAATTAAAACTTCAAAGACTGGCTAAGATAACAAGGTTTAGAGCTGGATGAACACAGCAGGCCAAGCAGCATCAGAGGAGCAGGAAGGCTTAACAAGGTGTAGAGCTGGATGAACACAGCAGGCCTGTTTGGCCTGCTGTGTTCATCCAGCTCTAAACCTTGTTATCTCAGATTCTCCAGCATCTGCAGTTCCTACTATCTTTCAAAGACTGGCTCCTTTTTTAACAAAAATGTATCAGTGAAGGAGGGGAGTCTTTTTAAATTAACCTTGTGATCAACCAAGGGAGTGGAGTGAGAAAGAGCCATCAGTTCCATCCTTCTCATCTGGGGATGTAGCCATTTGAGTGTTTCCCATCCACAATCCTAGCAGGTTTAGGATTCTCGCCTGCGGACTGGTCATAGCACTGTGTGGATGTTATACACAACAGCCCCATCGTTTCAGAAGAAGTGAATGTTTAAGGTGTGCCAATCAAGTCAGTTGCTTTATATCAGATGGGCACATCTTGCGAGCTGTACCCATTTGGACACGTTGACAGCATTTCATCACACTCCTGACTTGTATCTTGTAGATTGTGGATTAGGCTGTCGTGAGCTAGGAGATGAATCACTCATTCCACTAGCACTCTGACCTGCTCTTGTAGCCATAGGATTCATGGTGCTAGTGCAGTCAAATTGTTAACAATCGTGACCACATTCCCCACCCCCCCCGCCAGCCCAGTGACGTTGCTGATCGGTGATTTGACTGTGGCAATGCTATTGAATGCCAACAGGAAGCGGTTGAAAGGTCCAGGCCCGAAACGTCAGCCTTTCTGCTCCTATGATGCTGCTTGGCCTGCTGTGTTCATCCAGCCCTGCACCTTGTTGTCTAGGAAGTGGTTGAAGATGTTCATTTTTGTGTTGTGAATTAAGAACATAAGAACATAAGAACTAGGAGCAAAAGTAGGCCATCTGGCCCCTCGAGCCTGCCCCGCCATTTAATAAGATCATGGCTGATCTTCTTGAGACTCAGCTCCCCTTACCCGCCCACTCACCATAACCCTTAATTCCTTTACCGTTCAAAAATTTATCTAGCCTTGCCTTAAAAACATTCAGCGAGGTAGCTTCAACCGCTTCACTGGGCAGGGAATTCCACAGATTCACAACCCTTTGGGTGAAGAAGTTCCTCCTGACCTCAGTCCTACATCTGCTTCCCTTTATTTTGTGGCGATGCCCTCTAGTCCTAGTTTCACCGGCTAGCGGAAACAACCTCCCTGCCTCCACCTTATCTATTCCCTTCATAATCTAATATGTTTCTATAAGATCTCCCCTCATTCTTCTGAATTCCAATGAGTATAATCCCATCCTGCTCAGTCTCTCCTCATAATCCAACCCTCTCAACTCTGGAATCAACCGAGTGAATCTCCAGTGCACCCCCTCCAGTGCTAGTATATCTGTTCTCAAGTAAGGAAACCAAAACTGCACACAGTATTCCAGGTGTGGCCTCACCAGGATCCTATACAGCTGCAGCATGGCCTCCCTGTTTTTAAACTCCATCCCTCTAGCAATGGCAAACAATTACCATATGAATAAGGAATAAGAGTAAACCACTGAGCCCTTCGAGTCTGCTCCACCATGCAATGAGATCATGGCTAAGCTGACTTTAATATCAACTCTAGATTCTTGCATATCCCTGATTAATCTTTCGACAATCAGCCAAATTCTGGATGTTACCAGGTCTTGTTGTGAGCTGATGTGAATTGTTTCAGTGTTAGAGGAGTGTGGTGGTACTGAACCCTCTGTGAACATCAATAAACATCCCCAATTTCTGACCTTTTGATGAAGGAAGATAAAACAGCTGAAGATGATTGGATCTAGAACTTCTGCAGTGAGGTCCTGGGCCTGAGATAATTGCTCATCAACGTTTGTCTTTTGTGCTCAGTGGGATCCCAACCAGCGGAGAGCTTTTTCTCTGATTTCCATTGACTTCAAATTTTACCAGAGCCCCTTGATGCACCACTACACCAGCTGTTAGCTCGATCTCAGTTTTACCCCGACTCCTGAAATTCTGATCTTTTGTTCATGTTCTGAAAAAAGCTGAAATGAGGTTTGGAGCCATGAGCGTAAGTGAGAATGTGCAGACATTTGAGAATAAAGGGAAAATGCTCCAAGATTCTGTTTCTAATCAAGATTGCAGAAAGGAACAGATGTTTGCTAAAGCACCTTATTTCAGATATTTCTTGATCACAGGAAATGCAAAAAAGGACCATTTGGCCCATCTCTCTCTTCGATGTAAAATGTAAGAAAGAGAGAGTGTGCCTTTTTTTGTACCTTTCAGAAATAATAAATATCAAATTAAGCCTAAAATTGCATAAGAGTCATTCTGAAGACTCTTAGATGATGTGTGCAACTCAAATTTCTACCGCTCATGTTACAAAAGCATCATATCCTGAAAATGATGCTGAATTTAGCAAGTTATCAAATTGCTCAAGTTTAACCACATGCAATATTTAAGCAAGTGCAAACCTATGTAAAGCTACTTTCGAACTCATAAACATTCCCCTTTTCTTCTATAATAGTTGGAATAATTGACCTTTGTCCCGCATTTGACATAGTTGCTGTTTGGTAGTGGATTATGTGTACAGTCTCCTTTCAATGTGATCTGGCTGTCAATCCAGCCCAGGCTGGTGCAAAAAGAGTTTTGCCAATCTACTGATTGAAAGAGCCATGAATCTCAATCTTTAACCATTCAAATTGAATCATGACTGATCTGCACCTCAACACAACTGGCTTAATATCTCTTAAAACTCTCAACTAATAAAAATCAATCTTGAAAACTTCAACTGACCTGAATACTGCTTAGGACTAAGGTAATGGAAGGCGGATCTTTTGAGGTACCTAAATGAGCAGCTAAATTGTTATTTATGTAAATATACCTGTATCTTTTTGCTTTTGTCTAAATTTCTACATTTTAAAAATGAAATGCCAAACTCCCTGGAACTGGCTGTTGCAGTTCAAACATTTCTCCTGTGCATATCAAGAGTAGATTGGTCATAGACCAGTATCAGAACTGATAGTTAATGCAAACATTAACCCAGGCCATTCAGGATGCACAAACAACATTCATAGCAAGAATGAGGTAACTGTTGTTTCTGATGTACTTGATACCTCTGAAACTGATATTGTGGGTAGCAAAACTGAGACTGCAGCACTAATGCAGCAGCTAAAGTCAGAGAGGCGTTGGGAGTTTGTTGCGGTTCAACTTCTGATAGGCTTTTAAAAATCTGATTCTAAATGTCAAACTTTCCAAATGCCTGAGCTTCTTGGCTACTGAATATTCGATGACTCACCTGTTTGTGGTGGAGTGGATTGCTGTTCTGGCCAAAGATCTGAGCTGTGCTTTCTAGTACAAATCAGCAAATTGATGAGGAGATAGTAGGAACTGCAGATGCTGGAGAACCTGAGATAACAAGGTGTAGAGCTATATGAACACAGCAGGCCAATTTTCTGAAGAAGGGTCTAGGCCCGAAACGACAGCTTTCCTGCTCCTCTGATGCTGCTTGGTCTGCTGCGTTCATCCAGCTCTACACCTTGTTATCGCTTATAGCAAATTGATGAGCCTAGTTCTCAAAATATGTCAGTCTTACAAAACCTCTTTGCGAGTACAGTGGAGCTTCCAAGTTTATGGCATCTGCCATTTGTGCCTCCAATGCCCCTCCCTGTCCTCTTAAAGTGAACCAAGAGCAACAAAGGAGAACCTAGCCACAACAATAAGCACAGAGCTGTACCAACAAAGGGCTGAAACACAAAGGCAATTGAAGTGTGGGAAATACACACCACAAATTTTAATGCTGGAAATCAATGGGACCACTTACAGTGTGGAACAGAATTGATGAATGGGGAGGGCTAATAGACAATTCTTTCAAACAGTACAGGCAAATCTAATGGCTATGGCATTCTTTACAATACTAGTTCAGAACATTGACAAAAGTAGATTCTTCTGTGCATACTGATTGTTGTGGGGAAATGATCAGTTCAATTGAAAGAGTTGTTCCTAATGCATGAAGACTGGAGAGTGCAAGGCAATAGAAAATTTCCCTTTGTTCCCCTGGTTGCTGTGAAGTAAATTTAGTTTGTCGTGATGCTAAGATTACATGCAGCCAGTCTTCAGTGAGATAAATGATCACTCTCCATCTAATTCTGAATGAATACACACCCACATGATCAAACTGCCCGGGTTCAGCAAAAGCTAATAAATCTCTAATAAAAGTGAACAACTTCATATTTCCCCAAATGACACACCATCTACCTGATTTTTGTCCACTCACTCGGCCTATCTATCTGCATCCCTTTGTCCCTTTGCAACATACTTCCCTATCCATCTTCACCTCATCCGTCTTCATCTCATTTGCAAATTTAGCTACCATGCTTTCACTGCCCTCATCCAAGTCATTGATATAAATTATAGGAAGCTGGGCTCCCAGCACAGAACCCAATATGAATTCAGTTGTCACATCCTGCCAATCAGAAAAAAAACCCATTGATGTTTAATTTTTTTTACCAGTGAGCCAAATCTTCTATCCATGCCAACATACGTTACCCCTCATATGTTATTGAGGATGGGGATATTTGTGGAGCCTCCTCCTCCAGTGAGTTGTTTAATTGTTCAGCACCATTCACAACTGGATGTGGCAGGGCTGCAGAGCTTAGATCTGATCTGCTTCTGTGGGCTTGCTTGGCTCTGTCACTTTTGCTGTTTGGCGTGTAAGTATTCCTGTTGGGTAACTTCACCAAGTTGACACTCCTTTTCGGGTATGTCTTGTGCTGGTTCTGGCATGCCGTCCTGCACTCTCCATTGAACCAGGGTTGATCGCCTGGCTTGATGGTAATGATAGAGGTGTAGTTATGCTGGACCATGAGGTTGCAGATTGTGGTTGAATGCAATTCTGCTGATGGCCCACAATGCCTCATGGATGGCCAGTCTTGAGCTACTTGATCTGTTTGAAGTCTATCCCACTTAGCACAGTGTTAATGCTACACAATGTGTCCTTGTTCTTTTAAATGTCAATAAGAACAGGCCAACCCTATGCAAACATTCCTCACAGGATAATTCTTTCATCCCAGGGAATCTTCTCTGAGCGTCTCCAATGTAAGTATGTCGCTCATTAAGGAAGCCAAATCTATACACAGAGATAGCAAGAACTGCAGATGCTGGAGTCAGAGACAACACAGTGTGGAGCTGGAGGAACACAGCAGGTCAGACAGCATCAGAGGAACAGGAAATCTATACACAGTGTGTTCTCACTAATACCTGGTACAGTTCTAGCAAGACTTCCTCACTTTAATACTCCAGCTTCTTTATATTAGGGCCAACAGTCTATTTGTCTTCCAAATGACTTGTACCTGCATGCTAATATTTTATGATTCATGGTTAAGGATATCTAGATCTTTCTGTATCATAGCTGTCTGCAGTTGAGAAAGATGTTAATAAAGCATATGGATTCATTAATAGGGGTGCAGAAAACAAAGCCAGCAAATTTTTCACAAACATTTGTAAAATATTTGCCTGTCCTCATTTTAAGTTATGTATCTGATTCTGGACATTATACTTCAGGAAGGGTCTGTGGTAATTATTTTGAGGATGAGAGGTTTTGGTTACATGGATAGGCTATGTTGAGCCTTCTCTTTAGGGAAGAGAAGGTTGAGAGGAAATTTGATTGTGGTGTTGAAACTATAAAAGGGCTGGACCGAGTAGACAGGGAGAAACTGTTCCCATCGACGGAGAACTTGAAACCCAGGGACATAATTTTAGTTGATTGGCAAAAGAAGTAATGGTGACATTTGGACAGCGATTGGCTGGGATCCAGAATGTGGTGGGAGGCAGATTCAATTGTGGCCTTCTAAAAATAATTGGAGAATTATCTGAAGGGAACAAATTTGCAGGGCTAAAGGGAAAGGACAAGGAAGTGGGACTAGCTGAGCAGCACTTGCAGGGAGTTGGTATGGATCTGATGGACTGAGTAGCTTATCTTGTAACCATTCTGTTTGTAGGTTTAAAAGGCTATTACCTATGCCACCATAGTTAACATATGGTAAAAGTGATAAGTACAATTGTTGAAAAATATGACATCCCCGATTGTGAACAATGTTTCAGTGGGTTATGTGGTAGCCCATCACTTGATTGCTCAAAGGCTGATTCAGATTATGGAACTACAGAGGTGCTAATGAATCTTTATTGATAAAACATTATCTGCATTGGCTGTAGTTTCATTAGAATTAAACAGTTTCCAGAAGTGATAGTTAAACTAGATAGACCTATCGTGCCCTCAGTTCACAGAGGGGGGCCATGTGGCCAAACAGTACCAATTACTAAATAAGTGGTTTGGAAACAGAGGCACAATTTTGAAAAAATGTGTATTTTGATTTTCTGATGCATGGTTGATCTGCCTAGGCTGGACATATGTTCTTTTGGGCCTTATTGTAACCAGACTGCCAAAAATTGTTGCCGCCAAGATAAAAATGAAAGGAAATTCTAATGACTCGCATTCGAGAAATGGTTGCTCTTTAGTGCAGCGCAGGATGTGTTGCAAATATTGCAGTAGTCAGAGCTGATGTCAGTCACAGATGAATCTGTACATTGACATTTTCCAAATACATTGGTGCAGGTGGCCTTCCCTGTGATGATAACAGCTGTAATACAATATGAAATCGCTGCTGTCTGAAGGCATGGCTCACTTGCGGCAGTGATTTCATCACTTTGCTACCCAACATTTTGTTGCGTTTCGTTACTACAGAAGTGACCTTTGTTTGAGAATAACTTTAATGGACCCAAGATTTTATGGTAGAAATGTGCTGTAACCAATTCTGGTGTAAAAGAAGTCTGTTTCAAACCAGCACTAACTCCACAGCCTTGCTCTGTTAGCTTTTACAGCTAGTGCTGGTATTACAGTTAATTCCAACTGGTTACCTTGCTGAAGTCCAAACTAAATGATTGCTAGTATTATGTCCCTTGGATTGAGTACCCTTCAAACCAAACACCTTTGTGATGATTTCTGCTGTCTCTCTTCAGGATATTGATGAATGATGTTTCTTTTGCAAAACCTACATATGGCAGTGTTGGAAGAAATACTTTATAGAGCTGCACGTGGCACAGAGTGGGATAGGAAAGATTAGTTTTCAGAATTACTTCATGTTAAATTCCTACTGTAACACAAGGGACCTTAGGTACAAATTAGCAAAAGGCAACTTCAAGACAGATATCAGGATATTTTGCAGAGGTGCAAAATCTTGACATGCCTTAACATGTTATCTGCATCCAGTCTGACATGTTCTTACAAGGTGTGATAGGGTAGGTGGAATTAAAATATTTTGCCTGGCTAGTGAGTCTAGAACCATGGACATAACCTCAGAATAATTAGCAGGAACATTTAAAGAGACATCGTTTCACTCAGTGGACGGTCAATCTTTGATATTCTCTATTCCCAGAGGTCTGTAGAAGCTCAATCTTTGAGCAGACTCAAGACAGAAATCAATATAGCTCTGGAAAAAAAACAACACCGAGGAATATAAGGATAGTGGGGGAAAGTGCCATTGTGGTGGCTGATTGATGGGCCGAATGGCCTATTGTGTTTCCTACATTCCTAGGTTTCTATGTTAAAATTGTTTTGAGGCAGTGTAATGGAGGTAAAAAACTCTGCAACCATTAACAAGGCTGGAGCTGAACTGAGGTCTTCTGGCCCAGAGGTAGAGACAATACCACTGCACCCTCCACAAGTTATTTAGATGCGCTGATTTTGGGGCAGTAAAACCCGGAGTTTCTATCTTTCTGATTTTCAGCTTGAGGGTGGAGGGGGTGGTCGGGGAGTTGGGGGTGGACTTGGAAGTGAGTTAAAATTGAAATGAAGAAAAACGGTTACATTACAGCTATACGTTGTACCACCATACGTCAGAAAAAATAAAGAAGCAAAATTAAAAAGACAAACATCACAGTCTCTCTCCAAACAGCACTCCACAGCAGACCAGTGCAGGGAGTCTCCATGTGGTCTGACTGCTCGATGCTGTTGCCGTGCTCCTGCAGCAAGCTGCTCAGAACCACACTCCTGCATTGGGTTTTAGTGATATTGGTTGAGAAATAAATATTGACAGCACACCATGAAAAACACGTTGACTCTTCTTTGAATTAGCATCATAGGCTGTCTTTCACCTCTACCTGAGGGGACAGGTGGGGCTACAGTTTCAGGATTTTAGTCAGAAAATGAATCCCTTTAACATGGCTGCACCCCTTTAGTCGTGTCGAACTAGGTAGCACAGCAACAAGTGTCAATCTAACCTTAGAGAGAGAGAGAGAGCCCACGTGCAGTTCAGCAGCTCAGCTCAGCCTAGCAGACTCTGTTTTCTGTTAGCAATTACTTTGGTGACTTGGGCAGAGAGGACGCACAAATACCACCCCATTCACTTTGTGAATTCGCCACTGAATTCAGAGCCCACCGTTAACTGAAAAGTAAGAATATAGCTACACTGTTAACCTACCAAGGAGAGGTCATATTTAAGCCAGTCATGGGTCAGAGTTGACCCCTGCCTATTACTGTGCTGATATATAATGGATTGCTGGCTTGTTATGGTAATTCAACACCAGAAACCAATCACCGCTTTAAAATCACACACAACTAGTTCCCTCTGTGATCTAGTCTACATTTCTCATGAAAGTGTAGAAAACTTTAAACATCCTGCTATTTTCAATTCAACAGGATGTTTCTAATTATCATACATTTTTGAAGATTTTTTTGAAACCACTTTAGCTGTAACCTATTTTCTCTGTTAGGGGAGCTGGCTACTCAGACTCTGAACTGGCAGCTTGCTACACCCACAGCAGAGAACTGGAGCATGACTGAATAATCAACACAAGGTCCAATGGCATTTCCTACCACCATTTGTCCCCATTGTTTTCAGTGGGACACAGCTGGATGTGTTCATTGGGTCTTTTCTGAAATTTCCCCTCATATTCCCTCCCTTAATCTTGAGGGTTCATCACCTTCATTTGTTTAAGTTCATTCATGGGATGAGGGTGTTGCTGGCTGGGTCAGCATTTATTGCCCATCCCTAATTGCCTAGAGGGCAGTTAAGAGTCAACCATATTGCTGTGGGACTGGAGTCACATGTAGGCCAGACCAGGGTAAGGATGGCAGTTTCCTTCCCTGAAGGACATGAGTGAACCAGATGGGTTTTTCCAAACAATAGCTTCATAGTTGTCATTAGGCCAGTGTTTGTCCCCCTTTTAATTCCAAAATTATTTTTAAAAGTGTGTTCAATTTTTTTTTAATCATCTGCCATTGTGGGATTTGAACTGCTGTTCCAGGATCATTAACCTAAGGGTTCTGGATTACTATTCCAGTGATGTTATCACTACACCACCACCCGTGTCTGTTACCTAATTTGCATTAATGCTGCTCAAATATGTTGTCACCATGAAGTTCCATGCCCATCCTGCACCAACAGTCTTTTCGAATCCATCTAATGGGATTGCACCGCCACTCACAGAAATCAACAGACTCAAATTATCCCCCTTCACTCTACTCCATTGGTCTGCAGTTGATCCAGCCATCCCTTTCCAATGCCTTGCTTTCAATGTTCCTCTAAGTGAGTCTTCCCTCATTTGGTTCTGCCCTTACTTTTGCTCCTTCAGTGTTTTCCATTCCTACACAGTTACCTCAGGAGAATCATAGAAACATTGAAACATAGAAGATAGGAGCAGGAGGAGGCCATTCAGCCCTTCGATCCTGCTCCATCATTTTTCATGATCATGGCTGATTGTCCAATTCACTAGCGTAATCCTGCTTTCTCCCCATAACCTTTGATCCCATTCATCCCAAGTGCTATATCTCGTTGCCTCTTGAATACATTCAATGTTTTGGCATCAACTACTTCCTGTGGTAATGAATTCCACAGGCTCACCACTCTTTGGGTGAAGAAATGTCTCCTCAACTCCATCCAAAATCGTCTACCCCAAATCCTCGTACTGTGATCCTTGGTTCTGGACACACCCACCATCAGGAACATCCTCCCTGTCCAGCCCTGTTAGAATTTTATAAGCCTGTATGAGATCCTCCCTCATTTGTTTGAACTCCAGCGAAAACAATCCCAACCTAGTCAATCTCTCCTCATACATTAGACCCACCATCCCCGGAATCAGCCTGGTAAACCTTCGCTGCATTCCCTCGAGAGCAAGGCCATCCTTCCTCAGAAAAGGAGACCAAAACTGCACACAATATTCTACTATCCTTGGCCATCTCATCTTCACTTCCGAGTCTACATGCTGAACCTCGGCAACATTATTTGTGAAACGGAAGGGTGCGGGAGTTCAGCATTCCTCTATATGCTGAAGCTCACTTACTATTATGCATCTCAAACCCCCATGCGCTTCCTGCTATCAGACTGCCTGTCTGACATCCAAATGTGGCTCAGTTTGTACTGGGAATACTGAGGCCACCTACTTCAGCCTACAGTGCACACAGCGATCTCACAAGAACCTTCATATAGACATGATTAAAGCTCAGGATAATTGAGGGTTCAGCAGGGGCAAATGGGTTATATATAGCCATTGCCTGATTTACATGCACACATCCAAGAATGGCAGGCACTTCCACCACTCATCAACTATCACAATACCCAATTACAGGAGAAGGGCCCAAGATCAATTCTATTGTGTAACTAAGGATTGTACCAAGGTACCTTTGTACCTAAGATAGTGTTGTAAGTGGCGACTCATAAACTTTTCACTGCACTCATTTGAGCATGTGACAATAATGCTGATTCAATTCAATTCTTAATACATTGCAGTTTGTTGGAGCTTGCTGTGCACAGATTGACAGCAGAAACAATGCATACCATAAGTACTTTGGCTATAAATAGTTGTTTCCTAATGTCTTGATAGGCACCATGTAAATGCAATTCTTTCTTCAAGAATCTCCTCAAAGGTTTTAATTACATGTGTGTGTGTGTGTGTCTGTGTATGTGTGTGTGTGTGTGTGTGTGTGTTAATGTGCAGGAAGAGGAGAAGAAAGACACCCCTCCCTTAAATAAAATACCTCTGGATATGACCAGTGGTATAAACAGGTCTTCAAAGTCTTCAAACCATGTGAAGACCACCTATTTCCAATGACCAAATTCTTCCTAGCGACACAAAGAACAAAGAAAATTACAGCACAGGAACAGGCCCTTCAGCCCTCCAAGCCTGCACTGATCCAGATCCTCTATCTAAACCTGTCACCTATTTTCCAAGGATCTGTATCCCTCTGCTCCCTGCCATTCATGTATCTGTCTAGCTACATCTTAAATGATGCTATCGTGCCCACCTCTACCACCTCCGCTGGCAACGCGTTCCAGGCACCCACCACCCTCTGCGTAAAGAACTTTTCACGCATATCTCCCTTAAACTTTTCCCCTCTCACCTTGAAATCGTGACCCCTAGTAATTGAGTCCCCCACTCTGGGAAAAAGCTTCTTGCTATCCACCCTGTCTATACCTCTCATGATTTTGTAGACCTCAATCAGGTCCCCCCTCAACCTCCGTCTTTCTAATGTAAATAATCCTAATCTACTCAACCTCTCTTCATAGCTAGCATCCCCCATACCAGGCAACATCCTGGTGAACCTCCTCTGCGCCCTCTCCAAAGCATCCACATCCTTTTGGTAATGTGGCGACCAGAACTGTATGCAGTATTCCAAATGTGGTCGAACCAAAGTCCTATACAACTGCAACATGACCTGCCAACTCTTGTACTCAATACCCCATCCAATGAATAAAAGCATGCCGTATGCCTTCTTGACCACTCTATCGACCTGCATTGCCACCTTCAGGGTACAATGGACCTGAACATCCAGATCTCTCTGTGCATCAATTTTCCCCAGGGCTTTTCCATTTACCGTATAGTTCGCACTTGAATTGGATCTTCCAAAATGCATCACCTCGCATTTGCCTGGATTGAACTCCATCTGCCATTTCTCCACCCAACTCTCCAATCTATCTATATTCTGCTGCATTCTCCAAAAGTCCCCTTCACTATCTGCTACTCCACCAATCTTAGTGTCATCTGCAAACTTGCTAATCAGACCATCTATACCTTCCTCCGGATCATTTATGTATGGGGCAGTGCTGGGTTACTGAGCTAGCAAGCCAGAGGTCATAACTTCAATCATCAACACATCAAATAAGTTCAGTTAAATCAATAAATATGTAATTTTCAGTCTATGGAAGCTCACAGACTGTTGTCAAAAGCCAGCTGAACACTACCATCTGCACATTGTCCCCCAGTTGATACAAATGATCCTGACTTGAACAGCTCCTTTATTGTTACTGGATCAACATCCTGGACCTCTTTAATAGTGCAGAGGGTGTACCAAGACTGTATAGACTGTAGCACAGCAAAATCTACCACTTCATATGTTGACATCCTGAGAGTTAGCATTGACCAGAAACTGAACTGTACTTGTGCAGCTACAAGAGCAGGCCAGAGCTAGACATCCTGCAGTGAGTAACTCACCTTCTGACTGTCCAAAGCCTGTCCATCATCCTCAAGTCAGGAGTGTGATGGAATACTCCCCACCAGTCTGGATGGATGCAGCTCCAACAACACTCAAGAAGCTTGACACCATCCAGGTCAAAGCAGCCCATTTGATTGACACCACATCTACAAACATCCACTCACCCCACCACCGACACTCAGTAGCAGCAGTGTGTACTATCTGAGATAACAAGGTGTAGAGCTGGATGAACACAGCAGGCCAAGCAGCATCAGAGGAGCAGGAAAGCTGACGTTTTGGGTCTAGACCCTTCTTCAGAAAATCACTGAAATATCTACAAGGTACACCGCAGAAATTCACCAAAGATCCTTAGGCAGCACGTTCCAAACCCATGACCATTTCCATTTCTAGAAGGACAAAGTCAGCAGACACACGGAAACACCACCTTCTGTGATTTCTCCTTCAAGCCACTCACCATCCTGACTTGAAAATATATTGCCACTCCTTCACTGCTCCTGAGTCAAAATCCTGGAATTCCCTCCCTCAGGGCATTGTGGGTCTACCTGCAGCATGTGGACTACAGTGGATCAAGAATGCAGCTCATCATCACCTTCTGAAGGGCAACTAGGGACAGACAGTAAATGCCCAGTGATGAAGCCCACATCCCTGAGTGAATTTAAAATAGTCTGATTTTGCCAGCCATACCCACAACCTATGAATGAATAAATAAATGAGTAAACCTGCTACCTGATCCAGTCTGGACCACTGTGAAGTCAGGTTCATACTATGTAGCTGACTTCTAGTGTTTGACATAACTAAAACAATGATGAATTCTCAGCTGGAAAATAGCCCTGTTAGCATTTCTCACATCCTGAAAACAAATAAAAAAGCAGAAAGATAATAGAACAGATCCTATCCCAAAAGGATCTGAAGTAAATGACTGGTCAGGACACCTGTTCTAAAATTCTAGTATGAATGCTTAAGAAGGATAATATTTTCCAACTCAAAATGTGAATATTTTGAGAAACTGGAAGAATCTATGCTTAACCCTGTAGTGTGACCCTACAAAAAAAACAACATTCCTACAACAACAGCTTTTGAATTCTCTTCCGGACACATTTTTTTCAGTTCACATGGAGGCTCCTCGTCCCCAGCAATTCATGAGTTTGCATTTAAATAAGAATTTCAGCAAACAGTAGTTGTCCCTAGCTAGTTGTAGAGCAATGTGGAATAAATCATTCACACCAGTAACGTCTCTTAAACATGTGAACCCTGACCTTTAAATAACAACCATCAATATGAGTGCCACAGGAAACAATGTACGTTGCTGTGGGCTGAGAGCAATACTCTAGTCCCCTGTGTTCTTGGTCAGGTCAAATACAACAATAACGTTTTCATAAACTGATCATATCTGAGTGCAGGAATGTGGAAACAGCCAGAGACTTGACGGGCAGCCCTACAGCTGGGATCTCTTGCTGGTCAAATACTTTTTAAAAAAAGAGAAAACAGAATGGTGCCAGACATTACCAGGGAACACTGGTAGTCACAGCACAAAGGAAAGTAAACTTCTGATGAGCATAGGTCAACTGTGTCAGAAAGAAAATTAATATTAATTTGTATCAGAGGTAACAATATACAAAACTTCAAATACTGGCCAAGCAAAACTGAATCACTCATTTTAATGAGTCTGAACAGAAATGGTGTAATTCTACCTTCTAGGCTCTCAACATTTAAGTTTTAATTATTGTGTGCAGCCAGTTTCTTCAATACAGTTTTTAAGACCAAACAAGGCGTGCCAAATGTTCTAGACCATAGCATGGCAATGTGGCTGTCAACTAAGAACTCAAAATATGAATCCAGATAATCATGATTGGTTTATCATTGAAACTTGGAACAGGACTAGGCAACTGGCCCTTTGATCGCCAGCATTCAATGTGATCACGGCTGATCATCCAACTCAGTATCTTGTTCCCCCTTTCTCCCCATACTTTTTGAGCCCTTTGGCCCTAACTATTTTATCTCCTTGAAAAGATTCAATGTTTTGGTCTCAACTGCTTTCTGCGGCAGAGAATTCCACTTCATTACTCACTGTATGAAGAAATTTCTCTTCATCTCAGTCTTAAATGGCTTATCCTGTGTCCTAGGCTGTGATCTGTAGTTTTGGACTACCCAGTCTTTGGCAACACCTTTCCTACATTTATCATGTCTAGACCTGCTCATACAGTTCATGTGTCAGTCCTGCCATCCCAGGAATGAATCTGTTGAACCTTTGTTGCTCTTCCTCTATCGCCAGAACATCCTTTCTCAGATAAAGAGACCAGAACTACACACAATACTCTAAGAATGGACTTACCACTTTTTATATAAGCCCTGCAAAACAAGACAAAAAAAAAGTTAACTCTTATATGAGTTGGTTGGAGAAAACATGAAGAAATGGGAGCAAAGTGATGCAAGCCTTGTTGTAAGGAGTGTTAAGGTGTAGGGGGAAAGAACCCTACTGGAGACAAGGAATTGCACCAATTTGAGGTTCAAATCTGGAGAAAGATCTGGCCTGGCTGAGGTGTCTGCTTCCTGGATCTTTGAAATTAGAAAGGCTGAAGGATAGAGTTTTGATGGAGGGTGGGGGCAATGTAAAAGATACACCATCTGAAGCTTGTAGATGCAAAGAGAGTATGGGATAGCAGGAAGGTGGAATGTAAGAAAGGCTAATTCTGCACATTCATTGTCTATTCACTCAGTAGTAGGTTTTGCAGCATTGATCAGCACTGTCTCCCCCATGGGAATATGTAGCCCTGCTTGCCTCCTAGGGTCAGCGATTTCTGCTTCTAGTTGTGCCATCTTGGCCTTGGGGAGGGTGTCAGTGCGTGTTGTGTAATCTATCTGGTAGATGTGGCTGTAATAGCTCAATAGCTAACAGTGAGCAGCAGCTGGGAGACGAATGTGTGTGTGTGCTACACAGCAATGTTTGGAGATTGTTGATAGATAAAAGGTGGTGGGGATGTGATGCCTTGAGTAGAGTTTGTGGCCAGTGGGGCAGTCAGTCAGAAGTGGTACTTAAGGATGCTTCATTGACCTTGACCACACGTGTGAAGTAATTGAAATTCTTAGTGTATTGCATTCAGCTTGTTGGCATAGATCATCATAACTATCAGCTCCCACTATATTCTGACCATATTTCTTTATTCTTTTGTAGGATGCCAATGTCACTGCCAAAGTCAGCCTTGATTGCCCATCTCTAGTTTGGTTGAACTGAGTGGCTTGCTAGGCCAATTCAGAAGGTTGTGAAGAGCCAAGCTCTTTGTGGATCATATGTAGGCCAGACCGGGTACGAATAGCAGATTTCCCTTCTTAAAGGACATTAGTGAATCAGACTTTTTTTTAAAACAGCGGTCAATAGCAATTGACGTGGTCACCATTATTGATACCAGCTTTCAATTCCAGTTTTACTAACTGAATTCATATTCTGTCACAGTCATATTTAAAACCATGTCCCCAGGACATTAACCTCTGGATTACTGTCCAGTGAGACTTTACCATGACACCCACATCAGCCCATATGTCTGCTGGTCACCCTGGGCCACCAGAGACACAGAACATTTCTCTGTTATCCACTTCCTCCATCAGAACCTCCAGGATAGTGTCTGAAAACCATGGAGGCTGTTCCCTATTTCATGTTGCTCCCTTCCACACCCTTTTTCCAGGCCACAGACATGTTCTAATCCATCTCTTCAGATGTATTGTTACACATCTCGAGAACAGGTGGGACTTGAATCTGGGCCTCCTGAGGTAGGGACACTACTACTGAGCCACAGTGGCGCCATTTCTCTCAGGCCACATTCACCTCAACTAGACTCCCGACACCTGCTCCAGCGAGCAATAATACACTGTTCTTTTAAACATTAACTGGTGCTATCCACTCATTGTGTTGAGAATCCTATCCAGTTTCAGAATAAGATGTCTGCCATTTAAGATGGAGAGGAGGACAAAATTACACTCTCAGAAGATTGTCAATGTTTTAGAATTCAATTCCCTGACAGGAGTAGAGGCTGGATCATTGAATATCTTCTAAGTAGCTCAACCTCAATCAGAATGACAAGGGAGTCAAGCTAATAGTAGGAGGTGGGGGTTATTGACAGGTGGGAGAGTGGAGTTAAGATCTGAGCAGTGTTATTCTGTTCCAATTTCTTATGTTTTCTTAGGCGCCAGATTTACAGTGCAGTTAGCTCTTGCTGGAGGCTGAAGTGATTTAAAATGAGAGGCAGCATTAAGAGGAGGAGGTTAGATTAACCCCACACAGCTACAGAGTGTCATGAACACAGCCCAGCCCATCATGCAAACCAGCCTTCCATCCATTGTCTCTGTCTATAAATCCTACTGCCTCAGGAAAGCAGCCAACATAATCTCACCCTGGTTCCATGGTGCGGAAGATATAAAAATTTGTATACATGTATGAACAGATTCAAGAACAATTTCTTCACCCATTGTTATCAGACTTTTGAACAGACCTCTCAAATGTTAATTCTGGTTTCTCTCTCTCTGCACCTTCTCTGTGGCTGTAACACTGTATTCTGCACTCTGGTCTGCTACCCTGATGCATTTTGTAGGTACGATCTGCTTGTAGGGCATGCAAAACAATACTTTCCATTGTATCTCAGTACATGTGCCAACAATAGATTGATCAATCAATCAAAAGATGTATTGATCTTGGCAGTCCACTTCTCCTTTAAATCCATGGCCCCCCCTACTTTTAACAGGGCTGCAGGATTGGTCTTGGAATAGCATGGTCCAGTATTCTCAGACTCCCTTTTCGACATGGATATCCCATGTATAGTCAATGACCACACCGCCTGCACCCAGTGAGGTCCGGGAGTCTGGGTGAAGATGATGGTAGAGGTCCTGTTCCATCCTGACACAATCCTACCTACTCATTCTGAACTAGAAATCTTTTCCCCCTGAGAGGAGACATATTAGTTTATTCATATCCTGAAGCAAAGCAATATAGGAAAAGGGGTTGATTTCTTTCATCAGACGCACTCTTTAATGGATTACGCTCATTATGAGTTAACAGGGATTGAGAATGAAATGGAAAGTGGGGTCATTTCCCACAATAAACACACTGCTTTAAACAGATGGCAATCTCACAGCAGGCAGGGAAATTCCAGTCTCAAGGGTTCAATCATGGGAAATAGCTCCTTTGATATCCAGGAATTTCTCTTCAAATTAAGACATTTCTTAAAGAGGGGTCACACTTGAATATAAAATCAGGACAGGCTCTGTTCATCCAGTGCCAGAGTTTTCACAAATATAGTGACTGCTGACTGCTCTGTGGAACTTTAACAGTTTATTTGCAAAGCTCCTGAAGACACTGGACTTTTTCAAAGGCTGCACTGCACATCCATCATGATCTGCTTGATTCTGCTTTTTTTTGGCCTGTCTGGTTTGATCAACTCAAGGTTCTGCTATGGTTTTGTTCACTCTATACATATATGGTTGGCTGCATCTGGAATGTGCCTTAATTCTTTAAAGCTGTAATTGAGAAGGTGCTATTACTGCAGAGGATGAGGGGTTTGAGTCTAATGTTAGGGAATCAAACAGCTTCGATAGCCAAAAGTCAATTATAAACCTTTTTATGGTACACTTTATAAGTCTAGAGTGTCACAATCTTGGACCTGGTTGCTTAGAAACATTGCTAAACAAATGCCACCTGCTGGTTAAGTAGTATCATTACACCAAAAAAAAAAATTCCTGGAGGCACTTTTACATGAATGGTCATCAACAATACAGAATATGACAATAAGTAACTACATTATCATATATTTAACTCCCATTTCCAAACAATTGGAATCATTTCCAAAACCATATTGCTGATGAATAACCAGGAATAATTTTAGAACAGCCCCCAAATAGTGCTGGGCCTCATTTGAATTCCCATTAAACATATTACAGCTTTTAGCACTTGTCTGAAAGTCTTCATTTTCGTTCAGCCAGGACTGCTCTGACTCTGAAACATTAAGCTAGAGCACTGACTGCCTGCTTCTGTGGTTCTGTTGGAGGAACAAAACCCTCTTCCTCTAAGCGCGATGAGAATCAACTGGCCAACTTGTCTCATTGCTGTCTGAGGACTATTTCTGGAAATAACTGTGGCCTTTGCACACCCGCCCCTGCCGAGCCCACCACCAAATAACAGTCGCCACAATTCATTGTGTGTAAAGTACTTCTGAAATGTTTTTAAGAGATAAGCACTGCTAGGAGAGATCACTTGACCTGCTCAGCTCATTCTTTCACAGAAACCCATGATTGTAAATCCAGTATTGTATCATTTAAGTAAAAACTGAAAGAACTGCGGAAACTGTAAATCCGAAAAAAATACAGAAGTTGCTGGGAAAGCTCAGCTGGTCTGGCAGCATCTGTGAAGAGAAATCATAGTTAAGGTTTTGGGTCCGGTGACCCTTCCTCCGAACTTTGTATCATCTAACCACTTCTTGAGTCTGCAGAGTCTGCAGAGGTTAGATCTGGATCATTCTACCCTGACCATTCCAAGACAGGGATCAATTATTCTATGTGAAGGCATGGTTTATGTAGAACTTGCCTTTTGCCACTTTGTATCTGTATCCTCCTTTTCCACAATGATGGTTTACCTTGAACTTAGTTTTGGGGATGACTTTCTGTTGCATTTGACAGCATAGTCTCCCTTCTCATTCAAACTTCCCTGCAAGGCTGAATGGATAGTATAAATGCGTCTTTTCCAAGCACATTCCATCCAATTGAGTTTGTCCAATTTCTGGAATGTGCAAAATGACCTACACCTCTCTATTTTGAAGGTAGAATGGCCTTTTAAAAATAAAAAAAAGTCTCTGATCTCCTGGATTTGAATTGATGATGAAAGGTGCATGGAAGTAACTTCTTTAACCAAGTCATTTCCTTTCTTCGGATTAAAAATAAATCAAGACAGTCTGTGCAAAACTTAACCTGATGCTGATGAAAGTTGCTCCCAACAAATCAATGTTTCCTCAATAAATATGACAAGGGAGTGAGTCTGGGGAATTAATAATAGAAAATTCTGAAATGGTAGATGATTTAAACCAGTATTTTGCGTCTGTCTTCATAGTTGAGGATACAAAATAACATCCCTGAAATAGCTATAAATCGAGAGGTGAAAGAAAGAAAGGAACTTAAAACAATTACAATCTCTGGAGAGAAAGTACTGAGAAAAGTATTACAGCTAAAAGATGACAAGTTGCCATGTCTTGATGAAATTCATCCTAGGCCCTTAAAAGACATGACTGATGAACTACTCGATGCACTGGTTTTAATTTCTCAAAATGCCCTTAGAATCTAGAAAGGTTCCATCGGATTGGAAAATAATGAATGCAGCTCCACTGTTCTGGAAACAGTGAAGACAGAAAGCAGGAAAATACAGACCAGTTAGGTTAACATCTGTCTTAAGGAAAAATGCTAGGATCTGCTCTTGAAGAAGTTTTAGCAGGATACTTGGATAATCTCATCGCAATTTGCAGAGTCAGTGTGGTTTTGTGAACAGGGAATCGTGTTTGACTAATTTATTAGAGTTCTTTGAGGAAGTAACAAGCAATGGAGATCAGAAGATGATGAGATGAGATGCAGAAGTGGACCATTCAGCCCATTGAGTCTGCTCCACCATTCAATAGGCACAGTTTGATTCGTGATAGTCAGCATGGATTCGAGGGGTAGATCATGCCTCACAAACCTTATTGAATTCTTTGAAGAGGTGACCAAACATGTGGATGAAGGTAGAGCAGTGGATGTGGTATACATGGATTTAAGTAAGGCATTTGATAAGGTTCCCCATGGTAGGCTCATGCAGAAGGTAAGGAGGCATGGAATAGGGGGAAATGTGGCAGATTGGATTCAGAATTGGCTGACCCTTAGAAGACAAAGGGTGGTAGTGGATGGAAAATATTCAACATGGAGCTCAGTTATGAGTGGTGTACCACAAGGATCTGTTCTGGGTCCTCTTCTTTGTGCGATTTTTGTAAATGATTTGGATGTAGGAGTGGAAGGGTGAATTAGTAAGTTCGCGGACAATACAAAGGTGGGTCGAGTCGTGGATAGTGTGGAGGGCTGTTCTAGGTTACAAAGGGACATTGATAGGATGCAGCGCTGGGCTGAGAAGTGGCAGATGGATTTTAACCCTGAAAAGTGTGAGGTGATTCATTTTGGAACGACAAATTTGAAAGCAGATTACAGGGTTAACAGAAAGATTCTTGGCAGTGTGGAGGAGCAGAGGGATCTCAGGGTTCATGTCCACAGTTCCCCGAAAGCTACCACCCAGGTGGATAGAGTTGTTAAGAAGGCTTATGGTGTGTTAGCTTTCATTAGTAGAGGGATTGAGTTCAAGGGCCGTGAAGTTATGCTCCAGCTATACAAAAGCCTGGTTCGGCCACATCTGGAGTATTGTGTCCAGTTCTGGTCGCCTCATTCCAGGAAAGATGTGGAAGCGTTGGAAAAGCTGCAGAGGAGATTTACCAGGATGTTGCCTGGAATGGAGGGAAGGTCCTACGAGGAAAGGTTGAGAGAGCTAGGGCTTTTCTCTTTAGAACAACAAAGGATGAGAGGTGACTTGATAGAGGTGTACAAAATGATCAGAGGTATAGATAGTGTAGACAGACAGTGACGTTTTCCTAGGGTGGAGGTAGCTATTATGAGGGGGCATAGTTTTAAAGTGAGTGGAGGTAGATATAGGGGAGACGTCAGAGGTAGGTTCTTTATTCAGAGAGTGGTCGGGGCGTGGAATGCATTGCCAGAGAGGGTAGTGAAGTTGGCCTCATTTGGGGCATTTAAGCGGCTATTAGACAGGCACATGGATGATAGTATTAGGTAGGGGTGGAGGCTAGATAGACATTAGGTTTAGGGTAAAATATCGTGGGCCTAAGGGCCTGTACTGTGTTGTACTGTTCTATGTTCTATGTTCCATGCTCAATGAGATTGTGGCCGGTCTGATAATCTTCCTGTTTTTTCACACTTATTTAACCTGTCTGTATCCCTCTGCAGGCACTTTGTGGCATTCTGACTACTTGTCTTCACACCTATTTTGTGTCACCTGCAAACTTCGGTATAGCACCTTGGCTTCTCTCATCCAAGTCATTAATATATTGTAAATAATTGTGGCACCAGCGCTGACCCTTATGGCATTAGTTACAGGTTGCCATCCTGAAAATGCCCTCTTTATTCCAACTCTCTGTGTCCTGTTATTTAGCCAATCCCCTACCCATGCTAATATACTGCCACCAACACCATGGGCTGTCATCTTATGAGTAGCCTAGCAAGTGGTAACCTTATTAAATGCCTTCTGAAATTCCAAATATATAATATCTGCTGCTTCCCCCTTATCTATTCAAAATAAAAACAGAAAGTGTTACCTCGTCAAAGAATTGTAGTAAATTTGTCAAGCATGTTTTCCAATTCAAAAAGCCATGCTGAATTTGTTTTATGATAATGTATGTTGCTAAATGCTGTTACAGGATAGTTCTGCTTAAGGTGTGTTTCCTTAATGCGAATTGGCTGTAATGCGATTGATGATTAGTGGAAGCTGTTTGGATAACGCAAACTTTCTGCTGTATAGGTATAGAGATTTTCTATAGCGATTTCCCTAGAATGTGATTTTCTATGGCCAGTTTCTATAGTGTGAGATCATGCAAGAATGCAAATATCGCATTATAGGAGAACTACCTGTATTACATCCCGTCATAATATGCAGATGTCAAGCTAACTGGCCTACAGCTACCTGGTTCTTGTCACCTCCCCTTTTTGAATAAATACGTTATGTGGCTAGTTTTCCAATCCTTCAGGACATTTCCAGAATCAAAGGATTCTTGGAAGATTACTACCAGTGTATTCATAAAGAGGAACCTGTGGAGGTGGTGTACTTATATTTCCAGAAGGCATTTGTCAAGGTGCCATATCAAAGGTTATTGCCAAAATAAGTGCTCATGATGTAGGGCTACAATATTAGCACGGAGAGAGGATTGGGTAACTAACAGGATGCAGACAGCAAGCATAAATAGGTAATTTTCAGGTTGGTAAGATGTAACAAATGGAGTGCCAAAAGGATTAGTGCTAGGGTCTCAGAAATTTATGATCTATTTCAATTACTTAAATGAAAGAACTAAATATGTTGTTGATAAATACGCTGATGATACAAAGGTAGGTAAGAAAGTAAATTGTTAAGAGGGCATAAGGTGGCTGCAGAAGGCAATTAGAATGAGAATTAGGTATTTTTCACATGTACGCACATGAGTACAGTGAAAAGTTAACAAATCTCCACTTATGGTAGCATCTTAGGTATAAAGGTACTTAGGTGCAGAATCTTAGGGATGGGCAATAAACATTGATCTTTGGTCACATCACGTGAAAGAGTTTTTAATAAGTCTTTGAAGCAAAACACTCCAGGATTTTTAAAAGATTGGGCGCCTACTCATATAACCTCTAAGTAACATCTGAGATACCCAATTGGTACTTTGTGTTGGTTCTTTCTGCCTTTGTGGGTACCTGGTCCAGGTGGAAACTATTCAGTGGACACAGTTGTCTCAAAACCAGTTGATTCTTTGCCACTGCTGTCACCAGCGTTAATCTCCGAGAGGGATGAAGTGATACAACCTGAAATCAGCTCATCTACGGAAAATGAAAACAGTGCTATTTTTAAAAAAAAACATTCTCAGGATGTGGGTGGTAATGGCAAGTTGCTGTTATGGTGTTGTACAAATGCAAGCCTTTTATTTTTGCATTTTTGTAACCATTTCCTTAGGGTGGAAACTTTGAAACACGTCGACTGTAAATCAGCAATAGAATGCTGTATTTAATACATTCATCCTGAATTCATCCTGTGAGCTCCTGCCTCATGACAGACTGCAGCCTCGAAAGAAGGAACACAAACTATTCAACCCAGTGACTGGCAGACCTTTACCCTTTGCCTGTTGATGAGTTGTTTCATTGTTTTGCAGAGGTCGACTGAGGCCTTTTTCTAAAAATAAGTTTTAATCAACACCACTCGTCCTCAATACAGAACAAGAGAGCGAGGTTAGCCTGAGCCTGAGTGCTTTAAAAATAGGCTCATGTTCAGAGACACAGTGTTGTTTGGAAACACCTTTGAGAGCTCTTGAGTAGTTTTGTGTATGTCATTGTTCCAGCTCAGACCTCTGTTTACAGGGTTAGTTTAGATACACACAATACTACTCTGGAAAACCAATCACTTTTTTGTTTATTCATTCACAGGATGTAGGCATTACTGGCTAGGCCAGCATTTGTTGCCCATCCCTGAAGAGTCAACTGTGTTGCTGTAGGTCTGGAGTTACATGTAGGTCAGACCAGGTAAGGATGGCAGATTTCCCTCCCTAAATGACATTACTTGAACCAAATGGTTTGTTTTGAAATGACAGTCAACCACAGTTGTCATGGTCATCGTTACTGAGGACTAGCTTTCAATTCCAGATTTACTAGCCGAATTCAACTTCTGTCATGGTCAGATTTGTACCATGTACCCAAGGCAACAGGACTCCAGCTAACAGTTTCATGGTCATATTAGGCTCTTAACTCTAGATCTTTTATTGACTTCAAATTCCACCATTTGCCATGATGGGCTTCAAACTCAGGTCCCCGCAACATTACCTGGATCTCTCGATTAATGTTCGAACAATAACACCATTAGTCCACCATTTTCCCGATAATGATTTTAAAAGGCAACTCAGTTATGGCAATGAAAGCTATTTCTAAGGAACATATTTCCATACAGATGTATTCCAGGTAGAGGGCAATTATCCCATATTCCTCCCTTGTGCCTCCTAAAGTCCATGGATAGAATGAGGCATTGTATCTCTTATAGCAAAATAGACTGTAAGTGTATTGCAATCTCAATGAAGTAGTGCACAGACATTAAGGACGTAAAGAGGAATTGGAAAAGAGGATCCTGCCTATCCAGCTTATTCTTTGTTTAGATGCCTGGGCTCCTGTTTTTGTGTGGCATGTTTATTTCCTGTTGATTAAAACTGAGTGAGAAGATGTTGTTTTAAGTTATATTTGCATTCCATTCAATCAGCCTATATTCATGGCTTCCTTCTCTGTCTCCACTATTGTTTTGCCTTTCTTTCTTCATACTTCTATAGAAAGAAAGACACATATTTCTATAATTCTTTTCAAGACTTAAGGATATTCTAAAGCTCTTTACTGCCAAAGAAATACTTTGTGAAGTATAGTCACTGATGTAATATAAAGAGACATAGCAATCAATTTGGAGACAATAAGATCCCAGAAACAGCAATGAAACAGTGGTTGATGTGATAATGCACTAACAAATGATATATTTTCTTGGGTTGTTTACTGGCTGAGAAAGTTGTCAGGAAAATCACGCCTAGGAGTCTGCCTCTGCTGGAAGGATATAAGGACCTCATCATGGAAAACCTTGGCTAACAGGTCAAGGATCAGCTAGATTATATGTGAAGTAGCATACGGCCAGTCGACTGGTGGACTTCCTGCAGGATTGCAAGGAGCGAAGGGAAATAAAACAGGGGTGAATCAAATCCAGGTTTGTTTGTTTTGCCACCTAAAAATGAATTAGAAAACTTTCTCCCCCTCAATCTCTGTCTCTGTCCCTGAATGTCAGCAAAACTAAAGAACTCATCATTGACCTCAGGAAGAAAGGATGAGGACACGCCTCTATCTCCAACAGTGGAGAGGCTCAGGTAGAGACAGTCAAGAACGTCAGGTTCCTAGGAGTGACAATAACCAACAATCTGTCCTGGATCACCCACATAGATGCGACAGTCAAGAAGGCACAACAACGTCTCTTCTTTCTCAGGAGGCTAAGGAAATTCAACATGTCTATAAGGACCCTCACCAACTTTTACAGATGCACCATATTAAACATTCCATCCGGGTGCATAATGGCTCGTTATGGCAACTGCTCTGCCCAGGACTGCAAGAAACTACAGAAAGTTGTGTGCACAGCCCAGACCACCACACAAGCCAACCTCCCATCCATGGACTCCATTTACATTTCTTGTTGCTGCAGAAAGGCAACCAACATCATCAAAGTGCCCTCCCACCCTGGTAATACACTCTTCCAACCTCTTCTGTCAGGCAGAAGATTCAGAAGCTTAAAAACATACACCAACAGGTTCAAGAACAGCTTCTTCTCTTCTATTATTAGATTGCTGAATGTGGATCTCTCTAATTTCAAATCTAATGTTGATCTTGCTTTTATGCACCTCCTGTGCAGCTGTAACCTTGTATACCTCGCTCTGTCTAAACACCCTATGATCTGTAAGTCCTTATATGTTATGATCTACCTGTACTGCATGCAAAGCAAAACTTTTCATTGTACTTAGGTACATGTGACAACAATAAATCGAGTCAAATCAGGTCAAGTATCACACCAGAGTCTCGAGCATGTAATGCAAGTTGACACTTTGACACAGGACTGTCTTTTGGAATATGTCAAAACTAGATCTTAACTGATCTCTCAAGTGAATGTACTGAAAAATATTTTGAAGATGAGGCACAAGAGTTCTCCCCCGTGTCCTGGCCAATCTGAATTTTCCAATTGGCACCAGTAAGAATTCATCTGGTCATTATCTCATTGTTCTTTGGGAGGGGCTGGCAGAGACAGGGAGAAGTGGTAAATAAATTGGCTTCTGTGCTTCCTACAATGTAACTGGCTGTCTTTTTTGCCAATGCCATTACTGAA
Source organism: Rhincodon typus (assembly GCF_021869965.1). Classification (NCBI taxonomy): domain Eukaryota; kingdom Metazoa; phylum Chordata; class Chondrichthyes; order Orectolobiformes; family Rhincodontidae; genus Rhincodon; species Rhincodon typus. The sequence continues at coordinate 24,568,066 of NC_063332.1, read as the reverse complement.
GGTTGGACCATTGGTCTATGCTTACGGACAAAGTCGCTCAGTGGGTTGCCATTGTCTTCTGCAAATTGGCTGACCAGGAGACTCTCCCACACTTACTACCTGCCATCAGGTATATCAGAAGGATTCACATGCTGATAATTGAACTGTTTAGTCACATTACAAACACACCTTACCAGGGCAACAGGTCCAAGTGTGGGATGCGACATGGAGCTCCTGGTCTGGAGGTAGAATACACTACTACTGTGCCACAAAACTGTTCTGCATGGCAACAGTTAGCTATAAAGTGTTTTGGGATATTCTGGAGCTTGTACATCTTTCTTGTAAAAAGTAGCATTTCTACTGTCTAACTTTACAGGCCCTGTAAGCAAGGGTATCAAGGGAAAACGGCAAATGCTGGAGATCACAGCAGGTCAGACTGTATCCATGGAGAGAGAGCAAGCTAACGTTTTGAGTTTAGATGACTCTTCATCAGAGCTGAAGTGAATTGAGTCATGTAGACTTGAAACGTTAGCTTGCTCTCTCTCCATGGATGCTGTCTGACCTGCTGTGATCTCCAGCATTTGTTGTTTTGAGTACAGATTCTAGCATCTGCAGTAATTTGCTCCTACTAAGAGTAGCAAGGGATATGGGTCCAACGCAGGTACATGAAGTTACAGCACAGATACAGCCACGATCTTATTGAATGACGGTGCAGGCTCGAGGGGCTGAATGACCTACTCCTGTTCTTACGTGAGTACTTCTGTGATTTTTGTGTTCCTTTCAGGTCCTGCACCTGCTGAACAAGGTGTAGTTTGACAGCCTGCTGCACACCATCCTGTGTGGGTCAAATGTTAAAACAAAATAGCAGAATCATTTCAAGCATGTTACCTTCCCTCAGTTACAAGCCAATGATCAGGTTCAATAAACCCAACTGTCACAGTAAAAGGAAAGTATTTATTTATTTTGTTGAATTCCTCAGGGATGTCAGAACTGCATTTTATGCACTAGATCTGCAAGTCCCAAATCTGAATTAATAATGGCCTGAGATTTGATCCTCAGTTACCATCAATAGCATTGAACAACGCTTAATTATAAAATGTCCCAGATGGACAGAATTGTTCAGATGACATCTATTCATCAATACTCCAGATGATTAACTGCAAAAATGTTCAGGTTAGAAATTGAATCCATTCCAAACTGACATCATTAAGCTAACTTAGCCAACATTAAGCAAATCTTCATGAAATCTCCATTGCATTTTAACGGTGAGAAGCTGTCACTTTGTCCTTTATGTGTTTCCATCACCCAGATCCACAGTATTGTAGCCTTCTCAGGTTTTTTTTATGGAAAATTGGAGCAGACAGCAGATCACTTTTCATCTAATAATGGTTTACCATGCAGGCTACAAAACTAATCTGTAAAGTACCACGGCTGGACAGACCTGCTGTTGGGGGTTGGGGGGTGGAGTGGTGGTGTGAGGCTGGGTGCGGTCAGGGCAAGGTGGGTGGTCAGTTCCTGCATGGTATCAGTCTGGAATCACAGATACAGTTATAGATGATGGTGGTACTGAGCCCGCAGTACAGGCCAATGCTACGGGTACCTAGGTTCAAATCCCACCACACCAATTTCGGGAATATAATTGAGTAAGACCTTCAATCTCAGAAATAGTATCCATCATCAATTGTTATAAATGTCCAATCAGTTCCCTAATGCCCTTTAGGGAAGAAAATCAGCCATTCTCACATGGTCTGGCCTGCAGCAACTCCAGATCTACAGCAATGTTAGTTGGTGACTCTTGACTGCCCTCTGAAGTAACCATTAAACCATTCAATTCAAGGTGTTGTGAAGACGCATCTATTTTTGGTATACTTTAAGGACTCATGTTCTGCGAGATTGTGAAAATTGATTAATTTGAGGTATTGAGGAGATACCTATACCTTAGGGTGGCATGGTGGCTCAGTGGTTAGATTGGCTGCCTCACAGCACCAGGGACGCGGGTTCGATTCCACCCTCAGGTGACTGTATGTGTGGGTTTCCTCTGGATGCTCCAGTTTCCTCTCACAGTCCAAAGGTGTGCAGGTTAGGTGGATTTGCTATGGTAAATGTGGGAATGGGGTGGCTGGGATGCTCTTCAGAGCCTTGGTGTGGACTTGATGGGTTGAATGGTCCCTTTCCACACTGTAGGGATTCTTTGTTTCGTTTAATGGTATATATTTTTAAAAGATATTGACTGGAAGTCACATGACTTAAATGAAGTCTTACTGGAAGTCACGTATCTGTGTTTATGGCTGTCAGGCAGTGGCTAATTTCCATTGTTTTAGAATTCACTTGGGGTTTGGCACCCACCTTTTTTATCCTTCTGAGAAAACCTCCCAACAATCCTGTGTGAGCTGCAAAGTCAAAACAGCTATTTCCTACAGGACCATGGATAAGGTGAATAGCCAAGGTCTTTTTTCCAGGGTAGGGTAGTCCAAAACTAGAGGGCATAGGTTTAAGATGAGAGAGGAAAGATTTAAAAGGGACCTGAGGAGCAATTTTTTTACACAGAGGGTGGTGCATATATGGATTCAACTGCCAGGAGAAGTGGTAGAGGTGGGTACAGTTACAGCATTTAAAAGACATTTGGACAGGTTCATTAGTGGGAAAGGTTTAGAGGGATATGGGCCAAATGCAGGCAAATGGGACTAGTTCAGTTTAGGAAACTTGGTCGGCATGGACAAGCTGAGCCGAAGGGTCTGTTTCCATGTTGTATGACACATATTTTGGCCAAAGTGTTTCTTTTCTAAAGTTGATCTCTGCACAGAAACTTTACTTATTTTTCTTCAACCTGTCTAGGTGTGTGAGGGTTTGAGTTAATTAGAAGATGAACAGCGGGGAAAGTGGGGACTATACAGTTGGAACGGTCTAGACCTGAACTATCCTGGATCTTGTGAACCACATAACTAGGCTTTCAGCGAGATGGTGGCAGAGTAAGACACTCTGGCCAGGGCTCCTCCAGTCCACCCATTCTTTTTCTGATTTTTGTCTTTCATCTTTCTCCTTTTTTGCCTTTACCCAAAGGGGAATGGAAGAGGCAACTCCAGACCTGAGACCATTGCTGGCAAGTCCCACAGCGGAGGCCATTGCGGGGAAGTGAATTCCGGAGAAAACTAGCTTGGAGCAGCTGAGAGCGGGTTGGAGACTTGGAGAAGAGTGGGGACAGTTGTTGGATTGGGGTCTGGCTTGGGCAGTCGGACCATGTGTGGAAGCCCCTGCACTGGGCCGCTGCAATGTAATGTTTATTTATAAATTGTTTATAAATGTCTATCCTTTTAACTATGTCATATTTCTAACTTATTCTATGAATCACTATAAATGAATGCAATTACTTTTTTTTTATTCCTGTTTTTGTATCTAATATTTGTACTTAGGTACTTTGTACTTAAGATGGTGCCATAAGAGGTGACATTGTAAACTTTTCACTGTACTACTATACTTCTGTACTGAAGTATACATGACAATAAAAGATCTTCATTCATAAAGAGGCTTTTCAACTAAATAATGCAGGCCAGAGATGAAACGTGGGAAAATGTGACATATCAAAAGTAAAGAAGTTGAGTTTGTAAGTTTCAATGAGATACCTAATTCTTCTGAACTCCAGTGAATATAATCCTAACAGTTTCGACCTCTCTTCATATATCGGTCCTGCTTTCCCAGGGATCAGCCTGGTAAATTCTGGAAAACTTCTCTCAAACTGGAAAGTAACAAATAAAACTCCTCTATTCAAGAAGGGAGGGAGGCAAAACCAGGAAATTATATCTTTGGTAGCTTGATGTTTATCATGCGGAAGCTGTTAGAAATGATCATTAAAGAGATTATAGCTATGTACTTAGAAACATTCAGGGTAATTGGGAAGACTCGTCATGGTTTCATGAAAGCAAAATTATGTTTAATCAATTTATTAAGCTTTTTGAAAGAGTAACATGCTGCCAATAAAAGGGAGGCTTTAAATGTACTGCACTTGGATTTTGAGAAGGCATTTGATAAAGTGCAACATCAAAGGCTATTGCAGAAAATAAAAGCTCATGGTACTGTACATAGTAACATATTGGCAAGGATAGAAGATTGGCTGGCTGGCAGAAAACAGTAAGTATGCATAAATGGGCCTTTGTCTGATTGGCAGGATGTGACGAGTGAAGTGCTATAATTAGTAGGCCATTTGACCCATCAAGTCTTCTCTGCCATTCAATGAGATCATGGCTGATCTGATGATCTTCAACTCTACTTTCCTGCCTTGTTCCCATAACCCTTAATTCCTCTGCTGTTTAAACATCTTTTTATCTTAGCCTTGAGTCTACTTAATGACCCAGCCTCTACAAACCATGAGAACCAAAAGATATAGGAGATAGATAAGGCTAATGATTAGGCTATTCGGCCCATCAAGACTGCTCTGCCATTTGATCATGGCTGATATACTTCTCAATCCCATTCTCCTATCTTTTTCCAATAACCTTGCATCCCCTTACTAATCAAGAACCTATGTATCTCTGCCCTAACACCCTGTGCAGTACAGAATTCTACAAATTGACTATCTTCTGAGAGGAAAAAAAATCCTCCTTATCTCTGGCTTAGATGGGTGATCCCTTCCTCTGAGGTTCTGCCCTCTGGTCTTTGACTCTCCCAGAAGGAGAAACAACCTTTCTGTAATCTACTCTGTCAGATCCTCTCAGAAACTAATACATTTCAATAAAATCTCCTCTCATTCTTCCAAACCTCAATGTGTACAAGCCCTGCCTACTCAAAACCTCTTCATAAAAAGAAAAATTCCTCCATACCTGGAATCAATTGAAAGAACTTTCTCTGGACTACCACCAATGCCAGTCTCCTTAGATAAGAGGAACAAAACTGTTCACAATATTTCAGTCTGTGGTCTGACTAGTGCTTTGAATAGTTTTAGTAAGACTTCCCTGATTTTATATTCCCTTTTAAGGGTCAATAGTTCATTTGTCTTCCCTATTACCTGCTGAACTTGGACTCTAGCTCTTCATGTATGGGAACTTCCAAATCCTTCAGTGCTGCAAATTGCTGTAGTCTTTCCCCATTCCAGTAACATTCATCTGTGCTGGGGCTTCAACCTTTTACACTTTAAATCAATGACTTAGATGAGGGGAACCATGGTGTGGTAGCTAAATTCACAAATGACACCAAGGAAAGTAGGAAAGTATATTGTGAGGAAGTCATAAAGAAGTTGCAGGTGGTTATAGATAGGTAAAGTGAGTGGGCAGACGTCTGGCTGATGGAGCATAATGTGGGAAAATGTGTAGGTTGTTCACTTAGGCAGGAGGAATGAAAAAGCAGAGTATTACTTAAATGGAGAAAGCCTGCAGAATTCCAAAGCACAGAGTGCTTTAGGTGTTTCAATGCATGAGTTATGAAGAGGTAGTACACAGGTACAGCATGCAATCAAGAAGGCTAATGGGTTGTAATCCTTTATTATGAGAAGAGTTGCACATAAAAGTTAGGATGTTTTCTTCAGCTACACAGAGCATTAGTGAGACCATATCTTGAATATTGTGCACAGTTTGATCTCCTTACTTAAGACAAGATATGAGTGCATTGGAGATGATCAGAAGAAGTTCACTAGTTAATACCAGGACAAATAGATTAACTTATCAGGAAAGATTGGACAGACTACACTTGTTCCCACTGGAGTTAAGGAGAGTGAGATGGTGCCTTGATTGAAGTGTTTAAGATCCTGAATGGTTTTGATAAGGTGGCCATGAAAAGGATGTTTTCTTTTATGAGTCAGTCCAGAACTGTGGAGCACTGTTTTAAAATTAATGGTTGCCTTTCTAAGACAGAAATGAAAAGAATTTTGTTTTTCTTAGACAGTTGTGTGACTGTGGAGCTCTCTGCCTCAGATAATGGTGGAAGCAGGAACTTGGAATATTTTTAAGGTGGGGGGTGAATAGATTCTTCTTAGCAATTTTATTTTTTTGTCAGGGGATAGGTGGGAATTTGGAATTCAGCTTGAAGGGCCCGTGGATTATTTCTGCTCTATTACAAATATTCGATTGTCAGAGTCAATATTTATACATTCATATTTCAAAATGTGTGTTAGTCAGTTTTGTATATTTGTAGAATAGGTATCATTATTGTAATAATTGTGTTGCTTATTAAAGAAACCTGAATGATAATTAATTTTATGCTGAACTTAATATAGATAAAGTATATAATTGGTCATCTTGGTAATTGGGAAAAACATTTAAACTTACGTTGTAACTGGTGGAGTACAGGGACCATAAAGATATAGTTCATTCTTCTAACCTCAGTCATAATAACAAGGCAATTGGGAATGGACAAGTTCTGACTTTGCCAGAGATATCCACAATCCATTTAAAGAATAAAGAAAAATAATCGCCATGTGCACTTGAAGAAGTTGAAAGAGTGAGATCATGATGCCACAGATGTCAATGGATTGAGACAAGGAGTAAGTATTAAGGTTGATTAACAAATGTGCAGGGAGCATCTCCCCTATTCTCTCTTGAAATGAGTTTTAAAACAATGAGATGGATTATTTAGTGGAAGGACAATTTGTCCTATTTTAAGGCTGTTTTAAAGGTCACTTAGGAAGCTGCAGTGAGATGCTTTTGGCCAACCTGTGCTCTAGTAAAGCTGGTGGAACAACTGTGGTGAGTATTTGAAGGCTTTAACTGACCATAGGAAGGCTGACAGAATTATATTGCCTTGCATAGGTATGGGATCAATATTTATAGTGCCACTTCCTCAGTAATGTTTGCAAGGAAGATGGAGGAGGAAGAAGAGAGGGGAATCTATCTCTGATTTAAAATTAACAACTGATCCAACATCTACTGCCAAATGTGGAAGTCAGTTCCAAATATCGACTACCCTTTGTGTGTAGAAGTGCTTCTGAACATCTCTCCTGAACAGCCTAGACCTAATTTTCAGACTATGTCCCCAAGCTTTAGAATCCCCAACCAGTGGAAATAGTTCATCTTTATCTACTCTGTCTTTTCCTATGATTATGGTGAAGACTTTGATCAGATCACCTCTTAACCTTCAGAATTCTGAAGAAAACAGGCCCAATTTGTATAATATCTCCTCATAACTCCTGAAGTCCAGGTATCATTCTTGTAAACCTACATTGTACTCCCTCCAAGACCAATATATCCTTCCTGAATTGTGGTGCCCAGATCTGCTCACAGTTCTCCAAGTGGGGTCTAACCAGGGTTTTGAATAACTGCAGCATAACTTCTGCATTCCTATACTCCAGTCCTCTAGATGTAAAGGCCAGCTTCCATTAGCTTTATTGATTATTTTCTGCACCAGTTTGTGACATTGTAAAGATCTAGGCACCTGAATCCCTAAGTCTTTTCAAATATTCATTTTATTTCACTTCATACCATCCACAAAGTACCTTGATCTATCCTTTTACAGTCCAAAAAATGGGTAACCTCACACTTGTTTACATCGAATTCCACCTGCCCATTTCATCCATTCACTTAGAATAAAATTACAACGACATAGTGATAAACTATCATCTAGACTGTCTGTAAAGCTGCCAATCTCAGTCGTTGCAGTTTGACAGGGTTGAAGACCATAGGAGACAGATATAAAGTGACTGGCAAAAGAAGCAAAAGCAACATGTGGAATAGCATTTACATGTGGATTGTGGTAACGAGCTGAAAGGGGCAGATCCAGTTGTGGCCCTCGATAGGGAATTGCAGGAGCATCTGAGGGGACAGAGCTTGTAAGGCCGCGGGGTAAACGGTGGGCAGTGGTACTAGTTAAATTGCTCTTACAGAGAGTTAGAGTTAAACAGTCCTAATGGTCCTTGCCTGTGCCATCAACATTCTATGATACGCGCACCAAGTCATCACAGGTCATGGTGCTTGCTAGCAAAGGCTGCATACCATGGAAAAAAACAAACAAAAAAACGCCTCTGGCCTTCCCCATTCTGTTAACAAGCTCTCCTACTTGTTTACTGGCTGTTAGAGGTGAGCAGCTGAACATAGGAACATATGAATCAGGAGCAGGAGTAGGCCATTCAGCCCCTCGAGCCTGCTTTGACATTCAATAAGATCAAGGCTGACCTGATTGTGGCCTCATTCATACACCACTCCTTATAACGCATTGCTTAAGGAGAATTGATCTACCTCTGCTTTAAAAATATTCAAGGACTCAGCATTCACCTCCTTTTCAGGAAGAGTGTTCCAAAAATTTATGACCTTCTGAAACGAAAAGGATTTGCCTCACCTTTTTTACAAATGTGTAAGGCCTTATTTTTAAACAGTGACCCCTGTTCTAGATTCTTCGATAAGAGGTAAGGGCTTCTCCAGATTAACCCTTTCCAGACCCTAACTCTCCCAACCACCATTCTCATCCTAGAAAATAGCTGGGCAACTGGTGCTGCCTCCAGGGGTACAATTTCAAAAGCACAGCCTCACCCCACGGGAGTTCTTTAGAAATCCTAGCACCCAGAGTGTCAGCATAATTCATTGCTTTTTAATTTATTTATTCACAATTACTGCACAAAACAAAAATACCCTCAACTTTGTTACTTTCTAGATGTAAGTTCAGTGGTGTTCAACTAGGTTTCGGAATAAACAGGCAGATTTTTTTTAAACTTACGAATTCAAGAGGGATATTTATTTGCTCAGACAGATGGAAGTAATCTGTAACAATGAGAATCAGACATAAATAGAAACAGTCATACTGCTTTCTGAATGATTAACAGAAATCGGTTTGAGTGAATTCTTTCCTCTCTCGCTAAAGTGACTGAGAGATATGGAGAAAATAATGTGACAACCTACAGATATAGACATGACCTGTTTCATGGTTACTTGTTCTAATGTTACACTTATGCTCTCTTTTCCCAAATGCTGCTGTTAAGATTGGACTTTGGTTGGATTAATGATTTAAATAAATTAGTTATGAATGTCGCAGACACCTAACAACTTGCGGAACATTGCTGAATTCTGTTATTCCCTGAAGAATATGAACAGACTGGAGTTATTCAACCTCACACAACTGTTCTGCCCTTCATTCAGATCATGGCTGATCTCGACTTCCAATTTTTTTTTTCACATTATTCAAAACCCTATGATAACCCTGCCCAACAGAATCCGTTTAGGAAAATTTAATTGACCTGACGTCCACAGGCTGTGTACACTTCTGGAATCCACATTGTACGAAAGATGTTGTGGGGCAGTGGTAGTGTCCCTACCCCTAGACCAAGAGGCCTTGGCTCAAGTCCCACCTGCTCCAGAGGTGTGTAAAAACATCCCTGAACAGGTTGATTAGAAAAATAGATATAGATAGTAACACGATTGAATGTCAAGGGACGATGGTTAAATTGTCTCTTATTTGTGATAGTCATAGCCTGGCATTTGTGTGGCGTGAATGTCACTTGCCACTTGTCAGCCCAAGCCTGGATATTGTCCAGGTCTTGTTGTATTTGGACATGGACTGCTTCAGTATCTGAGGAGTTGTCAATGTTGCTGAACAGTGTGCAATCATCGGCGAACATCCCCACTTCTGACCTTATGATAGAGGGAAGATCATTGATGAAGCAGCTGAAGATGGTTGGGCCGAGGACACTACCCTGAGGAACACCTGCAGAGATGTCCTGGAGCTGAGATGACTGATCTCCAATAACTGCAAGCATCTTCTTAAGTGCCAGGTGTGACTCTAACCACCAAAGAGTTTGCCACTGACACCCACTGATTCAAGTTTTGCTCGTGCTCCTTGATGCCACACTCGGTCAAATGCAGCCTTGATATCAAGGGCTGTCACTCTCACCTCATCTCTGGAATTCAGCTCTTTTGTCCATCTTTGAACCAAGGCTATATTGAGGTCAGGAGCTGAGTGGCCCTGGTGGAACCCAAACTGGGCGTCACTGAGCAGGTTATTGCTGAGCAGGTGCTGTTTGATAGCACTGTTGATGATACCTTCCATCACTTTACTGATGATCGTGAGGAGACTGATGGGGTGGTAATTATCTGGGTTGAACCTATCCTGCTTTTTATGTACAGGACATACTTGGGCAATTTTCCACATTGTCGGGTAGATACCAGTGTTGAAACTGTACTGGAATATCTTGGTTTGGGGAGCAGGGAGTTCTTGAGCATAAGTCTTCGGTGCTATTGCCAGAATGTTATCAGGGTGCATAGCCTTTGCAGTATCCAGTGTCTCCAACCGTTTCTTGATATCACGTGGAGTGAATGGAATTGGCTGAAGACAGTTATCTGTAATGCTGGGGACCACTGGACTAGGCTGAGATGGATCATCCACTCGACACTTTTGGCTGAAGATTGCTGTGAATGCTTCAGCCTTATCTTCTGCACTGATGTGCTGGACTCTTCCATCATTGAGGATGGGGATATTTGTGGAGCCTCCTCCTCCAGTGAGTTGTTTAATTGTTCACCACCATTCACAACTGGATGTGGCAGGACTGCAGAGCTTAGATCTGATCCGTTGGTTGTGGGATCACTTAGCTCTGTCTATCACTTCGCTATTTGGCGTGCAAGTAATCCAGTTTAGTTGTTTTACCAGGTTGATACCTCATCTTCAGGTATGCCTGGTGCTGTTCCTGGCATGGCCTCCTGCACTCTCCATTGAACCAGGGTTGATCCGCTAGCTTGATGGTAATGGTTGAGTGGGGGATATGCCGGGCCATGAGGTTACAGATTGTGCTGGAGTACAATTCTGCTGCTGTTGATGGCCCACAGTGCCTCATGGATGCCGAGTCTTGAGTTGCTAGATCTGTGCGGTGATAGTGCCATACAACATGATGAAGGTTGTTCTCAATGAGAAGGTGGGAGTTCGTCTTCACAAGGACTGTGCAATGGTCACTCTTACCGATACTGTCATGGACAGATGTAACTGCAGCTGGCAGATTGTAAGGATGAGGCCAAGTGTGTTTTTCCCTCTTGTTGGTTCCCTCACCACCTGCCGCAGACCCAGCCTAGCAGCTATGTCCTTTAGGACCTGACCAACTCGATCAGTAGTACTGCTGCCGAGCCACTCCTGGCAGTGGACATTGAAATGCCCCACCCAGAGTACATTTTGTGCCCTTGCTGTACCTTAGTGCTTCCTCCAAATGTTGTTCAACATGGAGGAGTACTGATTCATCAGCTGAGGGAGAACGGTATGTGGTAATCTGCAGGAGGTTTCCTTGCCCATGTTTAAACTGAAGCCATGAGACTTCATGAGGTCTGGAGTCAATGTTGAGGACTCCTACAGCAACATCCTCCAGCCCAATTTGGGACTTTGCATGTTAAGATACTAATGCATCAGTGATGCAGATGCAGCCTGGAACTAGAAAACGGACCCTGGTTGAATATCCATTCCCCTGTAAATAAGAATCAAAAGAACTGTGGATGCTGTAAAGCAGGAACAAAACTAGAAGTTGCTGGAAAAGTTCAGCAGGTCTGGCAGCATCTGTGAAGAAAAAATCAGAGT
>NC_063332.1:24485226-24546624 GCF_021869965.1 Rhincodon typus | reverse complement strand
CTCGTCCCTGCCTCCCTAACCTGTTCTTCCTCCCACCTATCCCCTCCTCCCACCTCAAGCCGCACCTCCATCTCCTACCGACCAACCTCATCCCGCCCCCTTGACCTGTCCGTCCTCCCTGGACTGACCTATCCCCTTCCTAACTCCCTACCTACACTCACCTTTACTGGCTCCATCCCCGCCTCTTCGACCTGTTTGTTTCCTCTCCACCTATCCTCTCCTCTATCCCTCTTCTATCCGCCTCCCACTCTCTCCCTATTTATTTCAAAACCCCCTTCCCCTCCCCCTTTTCTGATGAAGGGTCTAGGCCCGAAACGTCAGCCTCTCTGCTCCTATGATGCTGCTTGGCCTGCTGTGTTCATCCAGCCCTGCACCTTGCTGTCTCGGATTCTCCAGCATCTGCAGTTCCTACTATCTTGGACATTCTCAATCCAGTCCGTAGAGGAAACAGCTCTAATTCCACTTTGAACTGCTGCAGGCTGGTTAATGTAGGGCAGAAAAACAAAAATGCCTCATTGGGCATTAATCACAGGTGGTGCTTGAGATCTGATGCCAAGTTCTTAGGACCCAGGGTTCATGTGGCCTTTCCATTCTGTGCCCTATTTGATAGCGCTCACATGTAGCACTACCTAAAAATTGGAAATGTTTCTTTTCCCAATATGGTTAGGGCCAATTTTAACAGTTAAGCAGCCCTTGCAATTTGTTTGCACCTAACTCATTGTATTCCTTCCATTGACTATGATTTAAGCTGTTCTGCTGAACAAACAAGATGACCACTAGCCAAATACTGGCATGGTCTTTGTTTCTATATGTTGCTGATGACATGGTTGAGGCCCTCTGCAATTTTAACCAAAATGGGGAAGCCTCCAGGCCCAAAGACAGAAGTCTCCAGGCCAAACTAATAGCGAAACCTTAGAGTCAGAAAGTCACTTTTAAATGTTTAATCAGATTCCTCTGGGCCAACAGAACCAAGATTCCCACTGTCTCAGATTGAACGGGACTGTGCTGCTGATCTTCGGTTCTCACATACATGCAGCATCTGGGTACGAACATGGCAATCTTCCTCCAGCAGAAGGTGGTCATGAGCTTGACATCCCCATCTTGGCTTTCATTGGTCATCAACACTAGCCTCCACCCTGCCCACTCTGCTGCGTCTGGTTTGCTGACAGCACCTCCAGCTGACACCTCCCCACCCAGTCTCACGCAAAAGTGTCCTTTAACTTATCCCTGAGAGTTGGTCAACCTGAAGGGGACCAAGAGTGATGGAATCTTGTCTCCTCTCCTTTCATCTGCTGGAAATTTACCCTTTGGAGTCTCCTTCGGTCACTTCCTGTTGTGTAGCCACATGTCCACTTCCTTTCGATGTTTTCTGAGTTTCCAGCAAAGTGCTGTGGAATATTGCTTATGCCCAAATATAGATTGTTTGAACAGAAATAGAAGTTGCTGGAAAAGCTCAGCAGGTCTGAGGAAGGGTCACTCGACTCGAAACGTTAACTCTGGTTTTCTCTTCACAGATGCTGCCAGACCTGCTGAACTTTTCCAGCAACTTCTGTTTTTGTTCCTGATTTACAGCATCTCCAGTTCTTTTGGTTTTTATTTAGGTTGTTTGAAGTTGTGTTTATTTGGAACTCTTGATTGTGACATCCATTCCCACTACCTAAGAATCTAGTGGATCCTGAGATTGGCAGAGCAGGACCCTCAGTCTCAAACTCTTTCACAAAAGTAACGTTTCTTCTTCTTTGAATCCAAGTTCACCAGACAACCAAGCTGGTCAGAAAATCATGAACTGTACAGAGTTCTAGTGTGTGCTCCGCCAGCTGGGCTTCCCTGTCAGAAGCAGCGAAATGTCTTTTCTCTTTCTTTGGTGTATCACAGTAGAGTTGGTGGACTGCAGGTTAATGCATTCAGTCAAAAAAACTGACTGCAATTGAAATAACTCCACAGAGGCTGGTATCCATCACCAAATCACCCTTTATATACACGTGGAGGGTCCTTGACACTGAACCAGCTTCCTCAAAGCCAGCTGTCACAGTGAATAGAACCTCTGACACTCCTATTTATATCTGTCAACCAGATTAACAGCCCCAATCAGGGAACTCATATTCTACAAGGTCCACCTGACCGACCTCATTACAATCACTATAGCAACCTTTTTAGAAGCTTCACATATCAGATAGAATTATACCTGAGCATTCTGGTTCCTCCTTACATGCTTGGCAGCATTGAGGGGAGGCGATGGCCTAGTGGTATTATCGCTGGACTGTTAATCCAGGGACCCAGATAATGTTCTGGGGACCCGGGTTTGAATCCCACAATGACAGATGGTGGAATTTGAATTCAATAAGATATCTGTAATTAAGAATCTAATGATGACCATGAATCCATTGCTGACTGTCAGAAAAACCCATCTGATTCACTAATGTCCTTTAGGGAAGGAAATTACCATCCTTAGCTGGTCTGGCCTACATGTGACTCCAGACCCACTGCAATGTGGTTGACTTTTAACTGCCCTCTGGGCAATTAGGGATGGGCAATAAATGCTGCTTAGCCAGTGACACCTTCATCCCATGAATGAATAAAGGAAAAAAAAGCATATGTCCTCATAGTCATTGAACATCGTGTTCCTGAAGTTTTATATTGACACAGAGATGCAGTGACCCATTGTCTGATGTTCAATGATGGCATAGCCACCTTTAGTAATGATCTATTGAAGTCAAAAAGTTTCAACATTCCCAAAAGTTTTGGGAGATTCTGAATCTCAACTCATCATTCATCAACATTTTAAATTTAAGCCTTAGAAACATAGGGAGTTGAGATAATTTCTGTTCCTGCTTTATTAAAAAGAATAGTTATCCTTGTAGAATAAACAGGTAGAATGTCTTTGTTAAAGGAAATGACACATTACTTTGTCTATTGCTAATAATATCTCAGCCTAGAAATTTCATTCATGTGACACCTATATTAAAGATCATTTTACTGCAGGAACTGAGGCACTCCTGCCTGAAGAGCTTCCCATATTGGGAATACCATTCATTCCTCCGTGATTTTTATTCTCTTAAAGATAATTGTGAGCTTGCCAATTAGCCTTGCACTCAGATTCCAAGTAAACGTTATGCGACAGGAGTGCTAAAGAAGGAAAACTGATCCTGTCTTTTTTCAGTGACTGGTGTGATTCATTAATATAAGAGAACACAGCAACAGATGGTTTCAGAACCTAGGGTCCAACATCCTCCATTCTGCTGCAGCCGAAATAGATTGTGTATTAATAGACGATTAATGAAATTACAGGGACATGTGGCTTTCAAGCATGTGACTTCTGAGTCTGTGATTATATTAGCATCAGTGAGAAATGAGCTGCTTACAATGACACGCCTGGAATAGTCATCCATTCATGGCATTTAAAAAGCTAACAAGCTACTTAATCACGGGCAGTGTCAAAGGCTTGAGCATTCTGACAGTGCAGAAAAAAATTCAGAAGCTAGCAGAGAAAAATCACTTTATTGACAGCCCTGTCAAACAGGTTCGTGGAATGACAGAGGGTTAGATCCTCCAGCAGACTGGGTGGATGGTTAGGGGGCCAATTGATGGGGGTCAAGGTCAGACTGTATTGGATCTTGAACCTGCCCTGAGACTGCCAACAGTGACTCACTCACCTGTGATTTTCAGGACAGAAGCTAATTAAAGACCTTGGAGAGAGGCTCATCATCCAATTTAGGACAGTTAGCAAGCTCTTAAAGCAGGAAGACCAAGTTGAAGATGGCTTGAAAGGATAAGCAGGTATGATCGGAGATATAGTGTGACGTGGGGGGCACGGTGGCTCAGTGGTTAGCACTGCTGCCTCACAGCACCAGGGTCCTGGGTTTCATTCCAATTTTGGGTGTCTGTGTGGAGTTTGCACATTCTCCCCATGTCTGCGTGGGCTTTCTCTGGGTGTTCCAGTTTCTGCCCACAGTCCAAAGATGTGCAGGTTAGGTGGATTGGCCATGCTAAATTACCCCAAAGTGCCCAGGGATGTGCAGGCTAGGTGGGATAGCCATGGGAAATGCAGGGTTACGGGGATAAGGTGAAGGCGGGTTGGGTTTTGAGGTTTTCAGAGATGGATCAGGGGTGTCAGAGGCAAGTGTTTTCCAGTGATCCTACCTCCTTTCCCAATGCGAACAAGCACAAGTTCCCCAGTGACTCCTCCAACTCTTCCAACAACTTCCATGTGGCACCCATGAAAATTCTGAGAGATGATGAAATTGTGGTGGGATTTCCGATACTGTGTGTCAGTTAGGTCATTAGTAAATTCTAGTTCTGAAGTCATGAAGTCATCATATCAGACTCAGAATGTGAACTCTGCTTTTCTCTCCACAGATGCAACCAGATCTACTGAATTCCCTTCTGTTTCACTTCCTATTTTAATACCGGATTCCCTTTGAAATATAGGTCAATGGTCCATCTGCCATCCCTAATGCCACCTTTTTGTGATTCATGTATGAGAACTCCCATATCCCTCAGTGCCTTCAGTAGTCTTTCCCCAAATGGGTAGTTTTAGGGTGGACAGAGGCATCATTCTTAGATAATGTTCAGGAAAATTGTCAACAGTAGTATGTGTCGGGTCCAACAAGGATGGAAGCACTGCTAGGCTAAGTTCTTGGTTATGAGTTGGTAAAGTGGATTAAATGAAATTAGCAGAATATTTACTGGGCAGTGTTCATTGCATTCCCCTGGTTGAGCAGTCTAGAACCAGTCCAGAACAATTTAAAAATAAGAAGGGTACAATTGAGGACTGAGATGACATAGGGCCTGACCTTTCCCATGTTCTACCTCTTAACCCACAGCCCTCATTATCACACAGTCTGCCATTGCACATTTCCTATTGTTAGCCACTAACAGTCTCCATTAACACCCTTCTAGCCAGATAATTATCCACTCCTTTGTCTGTCCAACTGTCCTTCTCTCTTTGAGCTCCATCCCCACCTATCATTTACTCCTTACCTCCTCCCCCAACCCTATCTTCTGCATATAAACCAATGTTTTCCAGCTACCATTCGTTCTGAGGAAGGGTCACTGGACCCGAAATGTTAACTCTGACCAGCTCAGCTTTTCCAGCAACTTCTGTTTTTGCTTTTGAGATGAGGAGAAATGTTTTTACTCAGAGGGCAGTGGATTTTCCACTTCAGCAAGCCAAGGCAGCTCAGTCTTTGAGTATATTTGACGTAGTTGTAGATACATCTCTAATTATCAATGGAGTAAAGGGTTATGGGGACAGTGTGGATAAAAACATTAAAATGTTTGATCGGCCATGATTGTATTAAATGGCAGAGCAGGCTTGATGACGGAATAGCTTATTTCTGTTCCCATGTTCCTGTGTATCAGAAGATTTAAAATGGCAGTGGAAAAGGATGATGGACAGTTCAGAATAAGAATGATTAACTAGGAGAGTGCTGACTTCAATAACGCAACAGTGGAGTTAGGTTAGATAGATTGGGACCAAAGGTCGGCAGGAAAAGCTAGGGTGGAACAATGGGCTACTTTCAAAGAAGAGATGGTTCAGGTACAGTCAAGGTATCCCCTCACATGGCAAAGCTTGGGCAAACAAAATCAGAGCCCCCTGGTTGACAAATGAGACAGAAATTAAGTTAAAGGAGAAAAAGTGTCCTTTTGACAGGTGTCGGATCGCAAGTAAAATTGAGAACCAAACTGAATACAGAAGGTTCAGATGAGAGGTGAAAAGGCAAATCAGAGAAGCAAAAGAGGAATCAGACTGGAAACTAAAACAAAGGGAAATCCCTTCTATTGACATGTAAACATTAAAAAGATGGTGAAAGGAAGAGTACAACAGATTAGGCACCAAAAAGGGGATTTACACGTAGAGGCAAGAAGCATGGCGAAAGTAGTTACATGAATATTTTGCATCTACCTTTACTTATGAGGCAGTTGCTGCCTAAATTCAGTCAAAAGAAGGGTTTAAAATTGACAAGGAGAAGGTATAGGATAAGTTGTTGGTACTTAAAGTTGAAAAGGCACTGAAAGCAGACTACATCGCATTCAAGGATATTGACAAAAGTGACAGTGGAAACTGCAGAGGCACTGAGAATAAACTTCTTTTGGATTCGGAATTGGTGCCAGAGTGTTGGAGAACTGCTAGCCTTACAGCCTTGATCAAAGAAATCTTGTAAAGATAGGCCCAGCAGATACAAACCAGTCAATTTAGCTTGCGTGGTGGGAAAACTTCTAGATTCAATTATTTGGGATAGAAAGGATAATTACAGATTAAAACATAACTTAATTCAGAAGAGTCACCTGGATTTATTAAAGAAAATGATGTCTAGCTAGCCTGAATGTTTTGAAGAGGTCATGGTGAAAGTTGATGAGTATAAGGCTGTTGATGTGGTATACATAAACTTCCAAAAGGCATTCAACACAGTGCCACACAACAGACTTGTGAGGAACGTTATAGATAATGGAATAAAAGGAACAGTAGAAATGTGGATAGAAAATTGGCTGAGACATCGGAAACAGAGAGTAACAATTAATGGATATTTTTTGGGTTGGAGGAAAGCTGGTAGTGAAGGGTTGGAATAGGATCCTCGCTATTCCCGATATATGTTAACGATCTAGATCTTGGAACGCAGGAGGCAATTTCAAAGTTTGTGGATGACAAAGGCATCTGGATGGGTACATGAATAGTAAAAGGCATCTGGATGGGTACATGAATAGGAAGGGTTTAGAGGGATAGGAGGTGAAATAGTGGCAACTGGGACTAGGACAGATTGAGATATTTAGTCAGCGTGGCTGAGTTGGACTGAAGAGTCTGTTTCCATGCTGTATGACTATATGACAGTGTACAACTTCAATAGGATGTTGACACATTGGTAGACTATGTAACTAGATGCAGATGAAGTTCAATGTAGAGAAATGTAAAGTAATACATTTTGGTCCAAAAAAATGGAAAGACAGTGTAAAATATACAAAGTTCTGACGTAAGATCACATTAACTCCGCTTTCTCTCCACAGATGCTGCCAGAATAGCTGAGTTTCTCCAGCAATTTCTGTTTTTGAAATAAATAGAGTTCAGTATGTGCAGGACCAGAGGGACCTTGGTATGCATGTATACTAGTCATTAAAGGTGGCAGGCCGGTCAAAGGAGCTGTTAATAAAACGTAAGTATTCTAGGTATCATATACAAAGTATAAAAAACAAGAACAGAGAGGATATGCTGAACTTGCATAAGATACTGATTCGACCTCAGCTGGAGAATTATATACAGTTCTGGGCTACACACTTTAGGAAGGATGTGGTGAGAATACAGAAAAGGTTTTAACTGAAAGTTTTACTTGTCTTTCTCTCAGATGAACTTATGTTTAGACAAAGCCCTGCCTCTCCATATGACGGAGCAATTTCGCAGTCCCCTAGTGTCCCAAAGCATATTCCCTTTTAGGGCTTGTACAGTGAATCACAGAATTACAGACTTGTTATAATACAGAAAGAGCAAGTAGTTACATAATTTCATCCTTAAAGATTTACAAAAATGACCAGCCTATTCTATGAGGCAGTGGAGATGTATTTTTTCAGCTGCTCGCAAGCCACATGGAAAAGGGCAGCCTGGAGTTCGTCCCACCAGTAATTATTTCAATACTGTGCTGTACACAGCAGAGCCTGCTGAACTCATTTTCACAGACAGTAAGAATGGTTGCCATTAGGAGCATTAGCTATAATACTATCCTTTTCACCTGAGCCAAAGTTTGCAGTTGGCAGCTTAACAAGTCAGGCGTAGTATTGCAGCTGGCTTATAATTGTAGCAAATCCCACCTCCCTGTGAATTTGCATGGACCTGCCAGTGGACTGAACTATGGAATAGAAATTAATCCCCATTTGATGTGGTTTCAGTGCACTGAAGTGTAATTTTCACCTCCCCAAGGACACAACAGCTTGTCTGCCTGTTAGCTGGCCAATTTGAGGCCTGAAGTTGATTTGGCCAGTGGTGAATTTTTTTAAATCAATTTCTCTCTCTCTCTGTCTCTCTCTCTCTCTCAGTGTGAGTGTAACTAATTTTGAATTACTGTGTGCAGTCCTCTGTGAGGACACCCATTGGAGCAAAGCAGGTCAACGTGTTCCCAGGGTAATCAGCTATGGTAAATTCAAGACCCCCCACTCATTGGAAAAAGGGCCTGGTGCGCAAAGGACAAAAATGGTCTCTCCCTCTGCTGGTCAACAAGTGTCACTCAGAGGCCGTGACCCTGGGAATTGTTCATGAGGAAGGCTTCCCGTCCCTGAGACTATTAACCCAACCTACCGCACACATAATTGCATTGTGGAGACATACATCACAATACATAATGCTTAAGTGACTTTTAATGGTGCTACTTATGTCTAAAGTATTTCTTCTGGAGCTTTGCAAACACAACAAAAGTGGAATTATATTATGGGCACTTGTCAGTACAGCAATCAATTTGGTAAATAAACTATTGAGAATAGTCATGTTCCAACGCTACAGGGAAAGAAAATGTGTACTGAGAAACTTTAAACTAATTAATGCACAACTTCACTAGTTTCCTTAACAATTGTGGAGACCTTAAGTATTTTAAATGTAATAATCTCAGATATCTGAAGAATATCTTCTATCCTGTATGATTCCATGATCCTTGAAATCACTTTGCACTTTGTTTTCCATTATTTTTACTAATTAGATTATTTTTCCTGTCTCCCTATTTTCTTCCTGATCTAGCCTCCCTGCTGACGCCTTACCTCTTCCCTCCAATCTTCTTTTTCTCCATTACTCAGCCCCCAGCCTATCCTTTCTGAGATGAAGCATCTTTCATGGTTGCTTAATTTCATGGAAATTTTCAGGGCCCAAATGGGCCACCCACAGCTTTAGTGACCAATACAGCTGCAGAAACTGGATGCCCGGTATGAAAAGGACAATCAAGGGCTCATTGCCTCCTGGACAACAGCACGGGTCTGAGCAGCTGACAATATACAACAGAGCGACAGGTGGTTCAACCCAGCTCTGGGACCTCAGCCCATCTTACCATATGGGTGGCAGCTTTCCAAACAGCCACACCACTGGGTCAATGCAGTTTTTGTTATTTTCGTACTAGGTGCCATTTTCTGTCCATGAGCCACCAGTATTGCTTTCACATTGTGTCGATGAGAAATGAACATTCTTCAAATATGACTTTTTCTGCAAGGGGTTTGTGAATTTATTTTTCCTGATTATGAACAGAATGTTTTTGGCAAACCCCCTTTCTGTAATGCCCCATGATAAGGTAATATCATATTCACTCCAAATGTAATTCAAAAACTGTACAAAAACAAATCCCCCTTCCCAAGATTTTGAAGTTATCTTTTGGGTTCAAGAATGCACTCCATTTCAAGAAAATGACCAACTCTTTTCTTACCCCATCTCATATGATTTTCTTTCTTGCTTTCACAAAGCTGACAACATACAATGACTGCAGTTCTCCAAGTTCGGGCTTTCTTGGTGAGACCACCGTGAATAAGATCTGGGTGTTAACAGACCCCGGAAGTGGGCGGTGACTTCACTTGGATCAACAGCACTAGAAAGAGGGAAGATATTGCCTGTAATCATTGACCTGCTCAGGGTCTAATAGAGTCATAGAAGTTTACAGCATGGAAACAGGCCCTTCGTTCCAACTTGTCCATGCTGCCCAATTTTCACAATTAATCCAGTCCCATTTGCCTGTGTTTGGTCCTTATCTCTCCATACCTATCCCATCCACGTACCTGTTCAAATGTTTCTTAAATGACAAAATTGTACTCACTTCCACCACTTCCTCTGGCAGCCCCTTCCAGACACTGGCCACACACTGTGCAAAAAAAAAATTGTACCTTTGGACCTTTTGTATCTCTTCCCTCTGACTTTAAACCTATACCTTCTAGTTTTAGACTCTCCCACCTGGTGAAAAGCTGTTGGTTATCTACCTTATCTTTGCCTCTCATCATTTGATAAACGTCTAAAGTTATCCCTCAGTATCCTACACTCCAGGGAAAATAATCCCAGCCTATCCAGCCTTTCCTTATAATTCAAACCTTCCAGTCCAGGTAGAATCCCTAGTAAATCTTTTCTGCATTCTTTCTTGTCTAATAATATCCTCTCTATAGTAGGGCAACCAGAACTGCACACAGTTTTCCAAATGTGGGCTCACCAACGTCTTGTACAACTGCAATATTTTTGGAGGGATAGCTGGGAAATGGTGGTGGTAGAGGGGAAGTGGATAGGGCAATGAGTTGATGGTGAGCGAGATTAAGTGTTGGCACAAATCCAATGAATAAAAGAAAAACTTCTTTCTATAATGTGTATTGTAAATAATTGTGGTCCCAGCAATGATCCCTTTGGCACTCTACTACTTGCAGATTGCCATCCCAAAAATGCCCCTTTTATCTCAGCTGTCTTCTATTAGTTAGCCAATCTTCTATTCATGCTAATATGCCACACACAATACCATGGACTTTTGTCTTATTAAGTAGTCTATGCACAGTACCTTATCAAATGCCTTTTGAAAATCTAAATGTATTACATCTACAGTTCCAGTTTACCTATCCTACTTGTCACCTCTTCAAAGAATTCAAATGAATTAGTCAGGCATGATTTCCCCTTGAATCTGCAAGAAGAGGAGGCAGGAGAATGGCACCAGCGACCTGCTCATTCTCCGAGCCATGGCAGACATGATGGGCTGAGTGGCCTCTTTCTGCTCTGTAACAATTTTGTGGTTCTGAGAAGTCTTGTTTGGTTTCCTTTATGTGTTTGGCAACACCTGAGAAAGTTGATAGGTCAAACCCCATGAACTAGTGGAAGGATCAGGTTTGATGGCCAATAAGTTTTTTTTAAATTGAATATTTTCTTACGATATTCATTGCTTGCACACTTATAATGCCCTCTCTGGGACCTGAACACAAAATTTATGCTAATCCTCCACTGGGGGAATATTGCACTTTTAGAGTTGCCTTCTTTCAGATGAGATGGTAGTATTTAACAATCATACAACTCTATACATCGTCAACACCTTTCTTTTGTAGTTAAGTTTTTATACAGCTATATAGAAAACTATGGACAAACATACATGATTGCCTTGCTAGTTTTCTGTGCGAGTAGTGTTGCAATGTTTTTTTTAAACATTTTTGGTTTTAAGCTGTGAACTGTGAGTTCAGAGCTGAAGGTGACCTTTGGTCTCTGAGCAACAGCTTGTTTTTTTCCTAAAAAAAGAACAAACAAACAAATATTTGTTTATGAAGCCAGGCCTGGAAGTTAATTGCAAGTTGATTTTTGCTCAAAGTACATTTTAACACCGGAAAGGCATTATATTCAAATGGATAACAGATGTTTGAATGCTAACTGGGATCTCGTAAGGAGACAATCAGTCTTAGAAAAAAAAACAAAGTCTGAACTGGTGTTAAACTGTGTTTAAGTCAGAACGATTTTGGCTATCACAGCTACAGGTTAGAGGTTTGATTGTCCCTGGTTGTCCTCCCGTTGTCAACTTATTGAAAGTTCAGAGAACAGCATCTCAGTTAAAAGAATTAAATGGATCCTTCTCAGAGCTACTGGAAGCTAAGTGCATACATTGGTGTCTTCAGAAACCAAGTAAGTTATAACCCTAGATGCCTGTGATGCTATAGATCATGAAGTCTGCATAGGTGAACAGGTCAGTTATGTTCCATTTAATTGTTTCCCTTTTGATTTATCCCTTAACTGTGTCTGTTTGTTTGTCTTTGTGAGAGTGAGGGGGTGAGAATCATAGAAGATTGGGTTTAAATCATAGACTTTAATTAATTACCTTGTGGTGTAACTTTGCTCTGGTAAAGTTATTGTATGATTAATAAGTTGTTAAATCTTTTGTTAAAGCTATAAAGCTGGTGCCTGGCATCAGTTCTTCACAAAGTCTGATACTGGTTATTCAAAAAGTCTGGTTAGGAAACATTAGGGTTAATGTTGAGGGTCATTGAGTATATCAATTTTGCTGTGTTGCAATTAAAGGGAAGCTGATTTGATTTGGCTGTCTCTCTTTGTGTTGTAAAAGTGGCCAAACACAACTGAACTGAGTCACTTTATCCCGCACACATGATCCAAATATTCAGTGGGCCAGGGTATGAATAGAAGAATTTTGTTTACATTTTGTTGACTTTTTCAGCAAGAAGATGAGAAACCTGAGACACTGCAAAGCAGTTTTGCAATGGCTTTCTGTCAGGAAGCCAACAAGGTGCATGTTAGGTGTTCACCACAAGTCATTAATTATAGCAACAACCCCTCATTTAGTTGTCATCGCCAGGTACAAGTAACTGGAAAATCCTGACTGATTTTGGCAGACTTTTCTTAAGGCTGCAGAATATTATTCATATGTAGGCTATTGAGAGTTGCCACAGGAGGTGGATGGGAATCATTTGGATGGAGCTGGACTATCTTGATGGATACACGTTTCCCACTAAGGCATGCACTTGCCTCTTTGCTTCAAAAATGCAAGAATTATGCACATTTTCATTAACACTTAGAACGTAGAATTTCCAAAAGTAAATGTAAACATTTTCATTAGAGGGCCTATTATCTGTGGCAGTGAGAAATTCCTGTTTGCTGAGCATTTATTGCCATAATAGTGGGAAGAGGAGTGGCCAAAGATAAGAATTAGAATTAGGCTTGTTACCACGTGTACACAAATTACAAAAGAGCAGGAGTACAGTGAAAGGTGTACAATGGCTCCAATGCACGGCACCATCTTAGGTACAAAGTACCTAGGTACAAATAGTAGAGAAAATAAAGAAAAACGTTACACTACAGTACAGATATACATAGCACAAGTTAGGAAAATAAGAAATAAATGTAAGAATATAGACATTGCAGTCTTTCTATAAGGGCTGACTGGGCTCCACTAGTTCCCAACCAGTAGCCATCTTTGCTCTAGCTTGCTTGTCACAGTCCCCACTCTGCTCTGCTGAGATAAAAATATAAGACCAGGGGAAAAAAAAGAAAAAAAATGAAAAGGAACGAACTGAGTGGATGAGCTCCAACTGAAGCGTTCTATTCTGCTGCCATCTTGCCCCACAGAATATATGACAGGGCAGCAAAAGTAGACAATATGAACTTGATCTGCCATTCAGTAAGATCTTCTACCCTGGTTTCACTTTCCTGTTTTTTCTCCACTTCCTTTGACCTCTTAATGCTGAAAATCTATTGATTACCTGCGGAATTATTTTCCAGTCTGGGACAGTAAGAATATTCAGGTCTGAGACAGACAGATTTTTATTCAGTAAAGGAAGCAAGAGGTATGGGGAAAAGGCCAGAAAGTGGAGTTGAGGATTATCCGATCAGACATGATTTCAATGAAAGGCAGAGGTAACCACTCACCTGGCAGCTCCCCACCTAGTGTGCCAGCGGGCAAATCCCATTTATCAAATTCTCTCACAGACAAGAGTTCGAGACCAAATGCATCAGCAAAAGAAACTTTAGGGTAGGTCATGTTTAACTAATTTGGTGGAATTCTTTGAGGACATTACTTGCATGGCGGACAATGGGGAACCTGTGGATGTGGTGTATCTGGATTTCCAGAAGGCATTTGACAAGGTGCCACACCAAAGGCTGCTACATAAGATAAAGTTGCACGGTATTACAGGTAATGTATTGGCATGGGTAGAGGATTGGTTGACCAGTAGAAAGCAAAGATTAGGGGTAAATGGGTGTTTTTCTGGTTGGCGGTCAGTGGCTAGTAGTGTGCCTCAGGGATCAGTGTTGGGACCGCAATTGTTTACAATTTACATAGATGATTTGGAGTTGGGGACTAAGTGTGGTGTGTCAAAATTTGCAGTTGACACTAAGGTGAGTGATAGAACAAAGTGTGCAGAAGACACTGAAAGTCTGCAGAGGGATATAGATAGTCTAAGTGAGTGGGCAAAGGTCTGGCAGATGGAGTACAATGTTGATAAGTGTGAGGTCATCCATTTTGGTAGGAATAACAGCAAAATGGACTATGTTTTAAATGGTAAAAAATTGCAGCACGCTGCTGTGCAGAGGGACTTGGGTGTCCTTGTGCATGAATCGCTAAAAGTAGGATTGCGGGTGCAGCAGGTAATTAAAAAGGCAAATGGAATTTTGTCTGCCATTGATGGAGGGATGGAGTTTAAAAACAGGGAGGCTATGCTGCAGCTGTATAGGGTCCTGGTGAGGCCACACCTGGAATACTGTGTGCAGTTTTGGTTTCCTTACTTGAGAAGAGATATACTAGCACTGGAGGGGGTGCAGAGGAGATTCACTCGGTTGATTCCAGAGTTGAGAGGGTTAGATTCTGAGGAGAGACTGAGTAGGCTGGGATTATACTCATTGGAATTCAGAAGAATGAGGGGAGATCTTATAGAAACATATAAGATTATGAAGGGAATAGATAAGGTGGAGGCAGGGAGGTTGTTTCCACTAACAGGTGAAACTAGGACTAGAGGGCATTGCCTCAAAATAAAGGGAAGCAGATGTAGGACTGAGGTCAGGAGGAACTTCTTCACCCAAAGGGTTGTGAATCTGTGGAATTCCCTGCCCAGTGAAGCGGTTGAAGCTACCTCGCTGAATGTTTTTAAGGCAAGGCTAGATAAATTTTTGAACAGTAAAGGAATTAAGGGTTATGGTGAGCGGGCAGGTAAGTGAAGCTGAGTCTCAAAAAGATCAGCCATGATCTTATTAAATGGTGGGGCAGGCTCGAGGGGCCAGATGGCCTACTCCTGCTCCTAGTTCTTATGTTCTTATGTTCAGAGCAGACTTGATGGGCTGAATGGCCTACTTCTGCTCCAATGTCTTATTTCTGTTCTGAATATTGAAAGTGACTGAGCACCGTCTTTCGTGAAGAATTCAAAAGATTTGCAACCCTCTAAATGAAGAATTTTTGTCTCTCAGTCCTAAATTATCTCAACCAGCTGCTCAGTACCTATCCAATCAACCCCTCAAGAACTCACTTCAACAAGATTGCCTCACACTTTTCTAAAGTCAATCTCTTCAGGAATCAGTCCAGCTGTACTCATTCTATTTTCTTTCTTAAATAAGGGAACCAAAACTGCACACTGCATTCCAGGTATAATCTCACCAAAGCCCTATATAATTGCAGCAAGATTTCTCTTATATTTATATTCCAATCCCCTTGCAATAAATGCTAATACACAATTTGCATAGAGAGCATGATCTACATTTTTACTTGGAGAATGATCTACCTTTTTGAATTCCAATTCCTTGCCTTTACTTTTAAAATCATTGCTAAAGCATTATTCAGGATGCATCATGATTAGCTATTGACTTTTCATATCGCTAACTGTTGTTATCTCCTTCCTATTAGACTCCCTGACTTTGCCTCTGTTGTAGTAGATTTTTCCCAGAGTTTCCTTCCATCCCTGTTGTAATGGCAGTGGGAAGAATTTCCACTGAACCTCGCCTAAAATTAAACCAAGTGTTTGGAAGAATCTCCACAGAAATTCCATTTATAGTCTTTGGCTCAGTACATGGCGCATCGCCACTAACTTTCCTCAACTTGCTTTTCCCTGTCTTTTTCTCCATCTTTTCTTTGCCCCCACCCTTTCTTTTTCTCTTTTCTCCTCTTTTTCTTCTCTTCTGTGCCCTTTTGTCTCTCTGTTGCCTTCAGGGCCACCCTTGAGCATACTGCCTTCCACCATTACCCTGCATTATTATGACAACTTGTCTCTCAGATTCACGTCCTCAGATCCTGCCTCACTTCTTAATTGCTATGTTTAGCTACATTTTCAAAACCGAGCCTCCTATTAATTACCCAGCCTCATTTTACAGGTTTAATAAATGACCACACTAACGCACTGTAAGTCACATGCATCGTACGTGCTGATTGTAGTTTAAGGGATTGAGGGGGAAATGAAAAAAAGTTTTGGCTAATTGCAAAGGAAGGAAATCTTATAGGACAAATGAGGACAGCTGAAGTGAGGAGCAGGAAGGAGGTCAGTTGACAGAGAGTCAAAGTGGAAGGTACAGAAATGTACAGTGAAAGCAAAGGGTTTTGCAGAAGTGAGGATAGCAAGGT
Organism: Rhincodon typus; assembly: GCF_021869965.1. NCBI lineage: Eukaryota > Metazoa > Chordata > Chondrichthyes > Orectolobiformes > Rhincodontidae > Rhincodon > Rhincodon typus. The sequence continues at coordinate 24,530,605 of NC_063332.1, read as the reverse complement.
AAAGGATACAGAATGTAGGGCAGAAACAGGGAAAAAGATGCAGAGCAAAAAGGAAATGAGGTGGGGCAAAAGTGAAGAGGAAAGCAGCATTGGTGTCTTGCCAATCTCTTAGTTCCAGCTAAGAGATAGCATGCTCATCTTGGAGTCCGAAGATTCTAGATTCAAGTTGAAACTGAGAAATTTGAGCAAATGAATTAGGCTGACACTTCAGTGCATTCATGAAGAATTGCTGCATTGTTGGATGTTTCTCTCTTGGATGAAATATCAAATCCTGGCCCTTTCATAGAGTGATATATCACTGAAATATACCGCTTAGTCCAACTCGTCCATGTTGATCAGGTATCCCAAACTTTAACTAGCCCTATTTGCCTGCGTTTCGTCCATATCCCTATAAACCTTTCCTATTCATATACCTGTCCAAATGTCTTCAGCTGGACATCGAAATAGCACATAGAACCTTTTGAAGAAGAGTTGGGGAGTTCTCCTGGCCAAGACAAATACTCATCATCAGATATCACTGAAGGAGATTCCATCATTATTTATCTTAGTTAGGTTCATCTTTAGTGCTCCTAATAGGACCTGGCTGTGTGCAAATAGTCAATCATGCTTTTTACAATGGTGACCAAGCTTCACAAATAGTTAAAAACCAAAAGAACTGCAGATGCTGTGAATCAGGAACAAAATAGAAGTTGCAGGTAAAGCTCAGTAGGTCCGGCAGCATCTGTGCAGAAAACTCAGAGTTAATGTTTCGGGTCTGGCGAACCTTCCTCAGAATTGGAAGGGTCTGTGCAGTCCTGAGGAAAGGTCACAAGACCCGAAACACTAACTCTGATTTTTCTTCACAGATGCTGCCGGACCTGCTGAGCTTTTCCAGCAACTTCTGTTTTTGTTCACAAATAATTAATTGGCTGTAATTCACTTTTGTGGTGGTCGTGAAAAGTACTATAGAAATGCAAAGGAGCTCCAAGCAGGGCAAGATTTGTGTCAGAAGTATTTGGACAAGTTGAAATAAATGGAGGTTAAGCAATAGAGGCCAACAAGATAAGAGTATATCACATGGAAGTGTTTTGTCAGTGATGTAGGGGAGAATGTTATTGATACTGTGGAGGTGGAGTCATTGAAATTATACACCTCCTGAGCAAAACAATTTGTCTGATATCTACACATTTAGAGACATAAGGTATTCTGTGAACAAAATTAATATATATCATCATGTAGCTTAGGCGCAATGATGAAATGTGGTTACATATAGAATGAAAAGCGAAAAACACTCTTTGTGGAAGATATATCTTTAACCTAAAAACAATATAAAGAAAAGATTGAACTGAAATGCAGCTTTCCTTTTTCAGTATTTCTGCATGCATACTAAAGGTCTCTAATGCTCATGTATGGTATCATCTCCATATCTGGTCGTCGGTCCTGATTTCCTTTACACTGTTACATTAACCTTTTGCCTAGTGGTCTTGTTTTTGTGTTCTCTCTCAGATCAACATCGATACACATGAATGAATGAGGATGAACTGCTCCAATGGTCCAAATCGAGTCACACCAGATTGTCAAATAAACAAAAAATGTAGAACTCCCCTTCTCACACCTGAATGGTCATGCATGGATGTCATCAACAACCTGTTTACTTTGAGGAATGCAGATGTACAGTGAAGGTGCATGATGCAAGTCCCAAGCTGGCTCGAGGGAAGATAAAGGCAGAAACGTTGAGTGAAGAGGTGCCTGAGCTACTGACAATGCCATCCCATTGTTGAAAGTTAGTTTCTGGCTGCCTACAGAGGAAGTGGCCAAGTAGGTGCGTCCAATTCAGTAGATAGGTATTTTTACCAACCTGCTCATACATATTCTGACACATGTCTGGAGCAGCTCAGACGTGAACCCAAGTCTTCTGATCTAATTAAAGGAACATTACACTGTGCCACAACAGTTCCTCAGAACCTGGAGATACAGTTAGTGGTACGTTGGTGAATGTAGACAGGATGTTATCTGTTATCAATCTGACCTCTATGATACCCCTCCTTTCATCTTGTACCGCTTCAATCATTAAAATATTGCAGTGTAGTACTTCAAAAGCAAATTTTAAAATTTGACTTGCTAAATGTAATGGAGAGTGAAGCTGTTTATTTTCTCTCTTGGAACTAACTTGCAAATTTCATTTTTCTTTAAAGATCTTCTCTTGTGAATTAAAGCATTTTAAAAAAAATCAGCTTTCTGGTTATCTTCAAAACAATTATCCGTCTGCTTTGCGATTAGCATAGATATATAAAAGAAAGAGATCTTTCAAAGTTAAGGTGTGCAATGTAGACTGCATACAATCACAGATTTTGATTCATGAGAAACTCAGTTGGCATATGGAAATTGCATTCTAGCCAGGAACATGAGAAACTGTCCAATCTGTTTCCTGTATTTTACTCTGGTTAGGTGGATAGATGGATGAAGTTGGGATTCTTCTCATTAGAATGGAGACAGTTGACAGGAGATTTGATAGAGACGTTCACAAGTGTAAGGGGCTGTGGTACACCAGGAGAAACTGCTTCCATTGGCAGATGGGTTGAGAACTGGAGGGCACAGGTTTAATGTGATTGGCAAGCTAATTGAAAACGATGATATGAGGAAAGTCCTTTTTCCGAAACAAGTAATTAGGATTTGGAATGTACTGCCTGAGTATATGGTGGGAACAGACTGTATTGTGGGTTTCAATCGGTTAAACACCTGAAGGGGAAAAGAATTGTGAGATAAAGTGCCATGGAAGGGGGCAAGGAATTGTGAGTCTAGCTGAATTGCGTTTACAGAGAGCTGGTATAGACACAAAGGGCTGATTGGCCGCCTGCTGTTCCATTCTATAAGTCTATGATATTAATTTTTGGCGTGTCACTCTTCCTCCAATTCTAAGAGCTTACAGTCAACTCACGGTCTCCCTGACTTGTTGCTGTCACTGAAATGATGTGTAAAAAGAGCACATTCTTTACTTGTGAACATTTTCTGAGGTATATCTTTATACATATTGTGCTGCTTTGTTGGTTTTACATTTTGCTTTCTTTCTATTCATCATGGGATATGGATGTTACCAGTATTTAGGGTGGCTATTCCTCTGGTTGTCTGTGGACAAACCAGTTTCTAGATAGAGATAGTAGGAACTGCCGATGCTGGAGAATCTGAGATAACAAGGTGTAGAGCTAGATGAACACAACAGGTCAGGCAGCATCAGAGGAGCAGGAAAGCTGACGTTTCGGGTCTGGACACTTCTTCAGAAATGGGGGCGGGGAAGGGGGCTCTGAAATAGAGAGAGGGGGAGGCAATGATGGAAGGTGGATAGAGGAGCAGATAAGTGGAGAGAAGACGGACAGGTCAAGGAGGCGGGGATGAAGCCAGTAAAGGTGAGTGTAGGTAGGGATTTGGGATGGGGGTTGGTCAGTGAGGAGGGAGGGGTGGGTAGGTGGGAGGGAAGATGGACAGGTCAAGGAGGCGGGGATGAGGTTGGTAGGTAGGAGGTGGGAGTGGGGGTTGGTCAGTGAGATGAGAGGAGCGGATAGGTGGGAGAAAAGACGGATAGGTCAAGGAGGCGGGGACGAGCTGGGCTGGTTTTGGGATGCGGTCTTGGGATGGGTGATTTTGAAGCTTGTGAAGTCCACATTGAGACCATTGGGCTGCAGGGTTCCCAAGCGAAATATGAGATGCTGTTCCTGCAACCTTCGGGTGGCAACATTGTGGCAATGAGGGATGCCCAGGATGGACATGTCGTCCAAGGAGTGGGAGGGGGAGTTGAAATGATTCGCGACTGGGAGGTGTAGTCATTTGTCACGAACCCAGCGTAGGTGCTCCACAAAGCGGTCTCCAAGCCTCTGCTTGGTTTCCCCAATGTAGAGGAGGCCACATTGGGAACAGCAGATACAATATACCACATTAGCAGATGTGCAGGTGAACATCTGTTTAAAGTGGAAGGTTTTCTTGAGGCCTGGGATGGGGGTGAGAGGGGAGGTGTAGGAGCAGGTGTAGCACTTCCTGCAGTTGCAGGGAAAAGTGCCGGGGGTGGTGGGGCTAGTGGGGAGTGTGGAGTGAACGAGGGAGTCACGGAGAGAGCGGTCCCTCCGGAAGGCAGATAGGGTGAAAATGTCCTTGGTAGTGGGGTCAGATTGCAGGTGGCAGAATTGGCATACCCGCATGGGCCCAAGCTATGCCTGCCTCTTTGTAGGATATGTGGAACAATCCCTCTTCCGCAGCTACACTGGCCCTATCCCCCACCTCTTCCTCCGTTACATTGATGACTGTATCGCCGCCGCCTCATGCTCCCACGAGGAGATCGAGCAGTTCATCCACTTCACCAACACCTTCCACCCCAACCTTAAGTTCACCTGGACCATCTCTGATACCTCTCTCTCCTTCCTGGACCTCTGTTTCCTTCTCTGGCAACCACCTGGAAACTGATATTGACCTGCAATATGACCCCACTACCAAGGACATTATTCCCTCCTCACCCTTATCTGCTTTCTGGAGGGACGATCTCTCCGTGACTCCCTTGTCCGCTCCACACTCCCCATTATCCCCACCACACCCGGCACCTTTCCCAGCAACCGCAGGAAGTGCTATACCTGCCCCTAAGCCTCCCCCCTCAGCCCATCCCAGGCCCCAAGAAAACCTTCCACATCAAGCAGATGTTCACCTGCACATCTGCAAATGTGGTATATTGCATCCGCTGTTCCCGATGTGCCCTCCTCTACATCGGGGAAACCAAGCGGACACTTGGAGACCACTTTGTGGAACACCTATGCTTGGTTCGTGACAAACGACTACACCTCTCAGTTGCGAACCACTTCAACTCCCTCTCCCACACCTTGGACGACATGTCCATCCTGGGCCTCCTGCACTGCCACAACAATGCCACCCAAAGGCTGGAGGAACAGCATCTCATATTCCGCTTGGGAACCCTGCAGCCCAATGGTATCAATGTGGACTTCACAAGCTTCAAAATCTCTCCACCCCTGACCTCATCCCAAGACCAGCCCAGCTCGTCCCCGCCTCCTTGACCTGTCCGTCTTTTCTCCCACCTATCTACTCCTCCCACCTCACTGACCAACCCCCACCCCCACTTCCTACCTACCAACCTCATCCCCACCTCCTTGACCTGTCCGTCTTCCCTCCCACCTACGTGCCCCTCCCTCCTCACTGACCAACACCCATCCCAACTCCCTACCTACACTCACCCTTACTGGCTCCATCCCCGCCTCCTTGACCTGACCTGTCCGTCTTCTCTCCACCTATCTGCGCCTCTATCCACCTTCCATCATCGCCTCTGCCTCTGTCTATTTATATCAGAGTCTCCTTCCCCTCCCCCATTCCTGAAGAGGGGTCCAGACCCGAAACATCAGCCTTCCTGCTTCTCTGATGCTGCTTGGCTTGCTGCGTTCATCCAGCTCTACACTTTGTTATCCCAGTTTCTAGATAGTCTGGCCACTGTACTGGTCACTTGTGTCATCACTCCTGTTTTGTGCTTATGTACTTATCACAGTCAATTCGACCAGATGTGATCTATGCTTCTTCTTTGTTCCATCTTTGGAGCCTCAAACTATCTGGGATGCAGAAAAATGAAGTTAGTTTTTATATATTTTCTCCGAACCCAAACTCCATCCCATTCCCCACCCCTATGTCTTGCTCACTTGCAAGTGGGTTTCCAGACGTGATGATGTTATCTTCATGTGACATATCTTTCCCCCTGAGCCACAGTGCTGCTGGATTCATGGTTGGCCTTATACAGCTCGGCAGTTGCTGGAATGGTTTAGTGCTTGTTATTGACTAGGCCAGCCTTGATGAGCTGATGCATTTTTCTGTGCTGTAGAACTCCAACTCTCTGTAATGACATGGTCATCATTTTATCCCTGTACAGCTGATTGGCCTGCTAGGCCATTTCAGAGGCAGTTAACAATCAACCACATTGTTGTGGGCCTGAAGCCACTTAAAGCCAGACTAGGCAAGAAAAGCAGATTTCCTTCCTTTGAAGATAAATAAGGAGTCTGTGAATTTTTATAAAAATCCAGAAGCTTCATGGTCAAACTTGCTGCGCAGGCAGATGGTGCATGCTATTGGTGTGAGAGTGATATACCACTGTACTGTAAAGGAACATGCCCACCAACAATACTGATGGCTGGTGACAAACATCCCACTGCCTGACTTTGCAGCAAGACAAGCCTTTAGGTTGTGCTGGAGGTGCTGGAGGTGCCAGGGTGAAAGAACATAAGGCAAGGCAAGGCAAGGCAAGGCAAAGCCAGAATGCTGTGAGCATCCAGGTAGATACTAATTCAGTTAATGCTAAGAAAGCAAGTGAACAGCCTTGACTTACAGTCGGTCCGTGTCATGAGCTGGGTGCCTGTCCCTGAGTGCAAGGTGTCCCCAGAATTCCAATGATAGTTACCAGCACAGCATGAAGGTGCAAAAATATACTGAAGTAACTCGGAAAAATGCCATGATGGTATGGAGAGACTGGCATGAGTCAGATGCCAGCATCCATGGATGTGGGATCTGCTTGGCCACTGTCCATGGAGAGTGTCCTGAGGTGTTGGTGCCAGTTGTCCACCTGGAGGATCGAGCTGTTTACTAGAGTCACCAGGTGCCTGCTCTGACTCTATTTTGGGAATTCTTTGCTTCAAGTTTCTATCTGAAATGTGTCAGAATGGTAACTTGCACATTAATGAGGTGGGATTTGGGGTTATCGAGGGTGATAGTGAGTAATAATCTCCTTTGGAAGGCATCTTGTTTCTCCCTGGTGAAAACCTCATCTCAACATCCGGAATTCTTTTGGAAAGTGCGGTTTGTTGCTTCCTATGTTGAGAAAGGCCTTGCTGGATTCTCATGTGATTCTTCCAGATTTCTCTCCAAAGACCATGTTGTTCAGGGCCTTATAAGGTTCTACCCCATTTATTTAAATAAAATAGAATATCCTTTATTGTCACATGTACTCCATTGTAGGAGCACAGTGAAAAGCTTTTACAATGTGTGCCTTCTTATTGTCACCATCTTAGGTACAACTACCGAGGTGCAAATCTTGGATACAGAAGAGGAATAAAAAGTAGTTGCATTACTTTACAGAGTTTAGAAAATAAGTTCGAAATAAGACATTGTTAAAGAGTTGACATTACAGTCAGGTATAAAATTTTAAATAGACATTATATTGTAGCAGCTCAGCACAGGGCCTCCACATGTGGTCTGACCACCTGCACAAGACCCCAGTCCAACAGCCATCCCCACTCCACTCCAAGCCTCCAGTCCTTTCCATACCAGCACTCAGCTGCTCCAAGGTAAGTTCCGGGACTGCCTCTCCCACGCCTGTCTCTGCCCGAGACTTGGTCACCTTGTGCTGCTCCAGGGCTCATGCCCTGCACACTGTTCCGGGGCTCACAGCCCGCACGCTGTTCCGGGGCTCACAGCCCGCACGCTGTTCCGGGGCTCACAGCCCTCACGCAGCTCCGGGGCTCACAGCCCGCACACTGTTCCGGGGCTCACAGCCCTCACGCTGTTCCGGGGCTCACAGCCTGCATGCTGCTTTGGGGCTCATATCCTGCATGCTACTCCAAGGCTCACAGCCCTCATGCTGCTCCGGAGCTCACAGCCTGCACGCTGCTCCGGAGCTCACAGCCTGCACGCTGCTCTGGAGCTCGCTGCCCACACACTGCACCAGGGCTCTGTGCCCTCACTGCCTACACCTGCCACTGGTCCAGGATTCACCTCCACGGCTAAAGGGAGAGAGAAAAGAAAGAAATAAAAAGGGAGAAAAAAGAAAGAGAACAGGAGCTCCAGCAGCAGTGTCTTACTCTGCTGCCATTTATAAGTCATGACGTAGACATTCCAGCAAACAACCTGTTTTCTCTTTGTGCAGCTTGCAAACTGCCAGGAAGAGTCACAACATTATATACACACAACACATGGTGTCCTTAAAGGCCAATTCTCTTAAAGGTAAGCTACATACAACAGTGTCAGCAGATTTTTATTCTCAGTCTGCCTGTGGATTTATGCTGGAACATTAAGACTTCTACTTCATAAGTTATAGAACACCTACCCTCGGTTCCCAACAAACAACTGTACCTCCCAGTCGCGAACCATTTCAACTCCCCCTCCCACTCCATGGATGACATGTCCATCCTGGGCCTCGTCCAGTGCAACAACGATGCCACCCAAAAGTTGCAGGAACAGCATCTCATATTTCGCTTGGGAGCCCTGCAGCCCAATGGTATCAATGTGGACTTCACAAGCTTCAAAATCTCCCCTCCCCCGACCGCATCCCAAAACCAGCCCAGCTTGTCCCTGCCTCCCTAACCTGTCCTTCCTTCCACCTCAAGCCCCACTCCCATCTCCTACCTACCAGCCTCATCCTGCATCCTTGAACTGTCCGTCCTCCCTGGACTGACCTATCCCCTCCCTAACTCCCCACCTACACTCACCTTTACTGGCTCCAACCCCACCTCTTTGACCTGTCTGTCTCCTCTCCACCTATCTGCTCCTTTATCCATCTTCTATCCGCCTTCCCCTCTCTCCCTATTTATTTCAGAACCCCCTTCCCCTCCCCCATTTCTGAAGAAGGGTCTAGACCCGAAGAGTCAGCCTTCCTGCTCCTCTGCTGCTGGGCCTGCTGTGTTCATCCAGCTCTACACCTTGTTATCTCAGATTCTCCAGCATCAGCAGTTCCTACTATCTCTACTTCATAAGCTGTTTGGTTTAGAATCTCTCATTCGCACTCAATTACTTTATTGTTGAAATCAACATACACACCTCCTTAGTTCAGGTATTTGAGGACTGCTTCTGGGGTAGCTTAATCTCCATCCTAGTTACTGAGCACTTTTCCAGGGATGATCGGTGAGTCAAATAATCTACGTGAACTGTCTCCTCCAAGTTATCCCAGCATCTAACCTCAGAGTGGAATCTGTCACGGCTATTCTTTCACCAAAATGCGTCGCAATCCGAGTTACATCAGTTATAGATTTGTCACTTGGTTTTGTAAAAAAAAGTACTTTTTTACAAAATGTACTTTGGGATATCCTGAAGTTGCGAAAGGTGTTGTATAAATGCTGGGAGCTCAGTGGCTGAGGAATCAGACTTTTAATCTGATGGTTCTGGTTCAAGGCCCAATCTAGGTACTGGTTTGGGCCCCAGTAGTTTGATTCACTGAGAACGACAATGTTGGAAGGGAGTTTCAGAATTCTATCACTAAACAAGCAAAACTAGCTCCCAAGGGCTTGCCTTCAACTTCATTCCACAAATGGTTTTCTTGATCAGTTGGGGAATCAAGCATGGTGGTGAATATGAGTAAACTCGAGTCAGCCATGATGTTATTGAATGATGGAGCAGGCTCGAGGGACTAAAAAAACCTAATCCTGTTCGTAATTTTTGTGGTCTTATGCAAGTCTTCCTCCTCACTGATATGGCTTGTTTACCTTGAACCTAGAAATAAGTGATGGGTTGGACTAAACTCTGGCGAACAAGCATGATAATTTAAAAACAATGTCAATGCACTTATATCCACATTCAAACCAGGTACTCAGTGCCCCAAGGTAATGTGGGTAGGGCTGATGATAGACAGACATGTTTTCTTATGATAATTACAGTGCAATGAGTGTTGCAGAGAAAGATGTAATTTCAATCATTAGGAGCAGGTTAGACGTAATCTTTGTCCTGCTTAGTTGTATAAGTAAACTTTACATAATAAATCCTAAACAATAATGTGGATATTGAGCAAAAGCAATTGATTTTGAATCTCCTGTGATGGTTCCTTGGCACACTAAGAATCACAGGAACATAGTAACAGGATTAGGCAATTCAGCCCCTCAACTCTGTTCTATAATTCAATGAGACCATGGCCAATCTGTGACCTAACTCCTAATTCGTTTGGCTCTTAATTTCCCTTAATACCTTTGTTTAACATTAAATGATCTCAGATTTAAAACTAACAGTTGATCCAGCATCCACTGCTGTTTGTGGAAGACAGTTCCAAACATTTATCTCCCTTTGTGTATAGAAGTGCATCCTAACATCTTTCCTGAACAGTCTGGCCCTAATTCTCAGGTAATGCTCCCTAGTTATAGAATCCCCAACCAGTGGAATTATTTTACCCTTATCTACCTCGTATTTTTCCATTAATATCCCGAAGACTTCGATCAGATCACCTCTTAATCTTCTAAATTCCAGAGAAAACAGTCCTAATTTGTATGATCTCTCCTCATAATTTAAGTGGAGGTATAATTCTTAAAAACCTATATTGTACTCCCTCCAAGGCCAATATATCCCTCCCAAGGTGTAGTGCCCAGATCTGCTCATGCCTCTCTAAGTAGGGTCTAACCAGGGTTTTGAATAACTGTGGCAAAACTTCTGCATCTTTTTACTGCAGTCCTTTGGCCATAAAGGGTAAAATTCTGTTAGCTTTCTTGATTATTTTCTGCACCTGTCTATGACATTTTATCTGAGTGGTAAGAGGGATCACTGGTCTATGCTGAGTTGGCAGTGGCACTGGAAGGGGCACTATAATTAATCTCCACATACGTGAGCAATTTAAGGATGCTGAACATGTGGAGGAAAGAATAAACGAGGATTCTTGCTCCAGACTATTATCATTTGGCCATTCTCTTGAAATGCATACTGAGTGTGATGAGGATCATGTTTGGCCACTAAATGCCTCATAGTTATTTAGGTAGTCTGACACTCTGTGCACAGTCAGTGAGTCACCTGGAACTTGTAGGAGTGTATGGTACTCCACAAAAACAGGAATCCAGAAAGCTGGGGAGGACAGGAGAATTAAAAAGAAAAATCCATAACGTAGAATTTCTTCTTTTACATTTGAGCATGAATAGTGACCTGGATGAATTGTATAGAGAATGTAGGTTTCAGAAAACCTGTCTTTGATATTGCAGTCAGTACAACAGCAAAGATCGCTCAGTTAGCAAGCTGTCACAGGGGTCTGTTAAAAGTGTCTTAGATTTCTGATAGCACATTGCATGTGTTTATTTTTAAGAAATTACTCATACCAACAGGAGCAGACACTTTTACTTTATACAACAATTAATGCCAACATTATTTGTCACACTTTAATATTTGATTTGTATTTCAGATGAGGGTAAAATGATGAGCAGGACGGACTTTATAAGAATACCACACACTTCTTACCAAATTGCTCTCTGCACCAATATGTATGTTAATGTCACGATAGAATAGAAAATATTTGTTTCTGCTTGTTTTATTGGAGCGATGTTTAATATCAATTGCAATCACTTTTTGGGTTAGTCAACTGTATTCTTTATTGTTAGTTTATAAATTTGTTTGATACAATCCTGAGAGGCAGTCAATGAGTTGCCATGGATACCGGCTGCGCTCAATGAAGATGAGTACAAGCGCACAGCTGTTTGATTATTTTTAAATTGATGGCCGCGCTGTTAAATAGATTTTGTTTTGAAAAAATAATGGCGTTGCATGGGTGAGATTAACACCTATATTCTGTTAATGGAACACTAAATTGAACAATGTGTAGACATGGAATTGTCCTTGGTGGAAGAGATTTACATTTCTACAGCATATTATCATGACTGCATGTTACATGCAATTAATTTCTTTGCAGTTCATGTTGATTATAGAAGCATTCTACAGCCAAGCAAAACACCTGGAGGAGCAATGTGACAAATGACCAGATAAACGTGTTGTAAAAAAAGGTAGAAATTGCTAGAAATATTCATCAAGTCAGGCAACTAACTGTAGATAGTTGCAGCAATACAATAAACTTCCTATTGTTTACTTAACAAAACTCTTCTACTCAGACCAGAGGAAAGCTATCCTCACCCATACTAAACAATATCAGGATTGAAGGAACCCACTCATATCACATGGTGATCAGTGGAGGATCTGAAGGTTTGGTTTTGGATGTGTGATGATACAATGGCTTTAAGAAGTGTATTTTGTTCTATTCTTTTTTAGAAGAAAGGTTTTAAGGCAGAGGTGGAAAGCTGTCTATTGAAAACTCATAAAATAAACAGCTTGTGAGGCCTTGAGATTTTTTAAAAGTTGGAACAATAAAAGCAGCCTAAATGGGTGGGGTCGAGCTTCCATATAACCAGGAATTTTAGGTTTTAGCATACAGCAATTGTCGCTGAGGTCCCAGCAGAGTTGGAAACTGCAGTATATTTCTCCCTGCTATGATCTTTTCAAGTTTTCTGTTGATGTTTTTCCTCCTGGGGTGCTAGAATTGCATGTGAGACAGTCTATTATACTGACCTTGCCTTTGCCATGGGTGTGTTTAGGGATGTTACTATATTGGAACAGTTACTGTTTAATAATTAAATAATCTATTATTCTGTTAAATTTTCCAAAGAGCTAAGTTATTTCAAATTCCTTTCTTTTTTGTTGCATTTTAACTGTAGTGTACAAATAAGGTGCGTTTAGTATCTAATCTGGTAGTTTGACCAATTGAATTGCCTCTGGAACTCATTGACTGGCATTTGAATTTAAAATAAGAAAAAGTTAGGGTCTAAGCTATCTTCTTAATATATTTTATGGGAGTTGGGTCTAGTCTAAAACAGATGCACACATACACAACATAGTGAGCAGTGGTATGCTGACAACTGTGGCTCTGCAGTAACCTTGTGAGCAATCATGACTAGCAGTATCCCTAAATGGTGCCAACTTAGAGAAGCTAGATTTCAGAACTTCAAGAAGTATCATAGAAAGCATTTCAGACCTGACAGAAGATGTGCAGGAACAGGAGAATTTGGCAGCTCCAAGGCAGAGTTGCGGGCTGCACTGTGAGATGATATCCAATGGATGCAGCCTTGAGTTTGAATTAAACCAGACAGCCGGTCAGGATTGCATGAATTAAAGAAAAAAAATCCATTGTACAAGAGGGAAAACCTTAAATGGTGCAGCAATTCAGGCTGGAAGGGCAGGAAAGAAAATAAGCTAAACGTCTGATTGGAAGTTACCATCAAAGCACATGGATTCCAATGATGCAGGGCTGGAAAAGCTAAGCTAAGAGGGCTGTGAGACAAAAGGCCATACATTCCAGGAGCAGGCAGCCAGGAAAATCACTAAAGATGCAACTTAAAACTTCAGGCAATTTAATAAAAGGTACATGATTCTGCTTGAATGCAGAAATTATTTTGGGAGACAAGGAGAATATAGCAGAAATTATAATGAGGTTCCGAAGTGTGGGTAAACCTCCACTACAGACAGAGAACATTGGAAAACCCTCCAGTACAGCAGCAAAGTGTGGTAGAATCTCCATTATAGGCATTACTGATGAATCATTGTCTGATTTATTACAGTTCAAAGAAGACTTGTGGAAAGCCATTTAGCTGGTGAGTGACATTGAGGGCCAACTAAAGTTGATCAATTTGAAAAGAAGATAAAACCTGGTACAGTATATCTGCAGAATCTTTTCATTTATTAAGATATAAAATCACAAAAGACACACCAGATGAGCCAATGCAATGGGTAGGACAGAGACCAGACACTAAAATGCCTTGCCTAGGCTGTGCAACAGAAAATCCCTACAAGCATGAAGCATGCCTAGTTTTAAAAATAGAATGCTCTATATCATGATTGTGCTGAAATATGGACGATTAATTTTAAACTTTCGTGATCTCATATATTCATGCACTAGAATGGTTTTAAAGGGGAAGAAACACAGGTATACAATTGCAATAAACTTAATCATCTGACCACAGATTGAACGAAGTTCAGCAACTGCTGTGGAGTCCACGACATCAAAATTAGTGAACTGATTCTGGCTTTAAGAAACTCACATCTGACACTTGTATGATGAGTTGCACTTGTTGGACATGAAAGGTTTCCTGCAACTATTCAGCTTGGAAAGACAAAATAACCACATTTCACGAGCTGCATGACAGATTGGATTTGATTTATTATTGTCACATGTACCATGATACAGTCAAAACTACTGCGTTGTGTGCTATTCAGGCAATTCAAACCTTGCATAAGTACATCAGGGTAATAGAACAGAATGCAGAGTATGGTGTTACAACTACAGAGAAGGTGCAGAGAAAGAACAACTCTAATATATGAGAAGCCCATTCATAAGTCTGATAACAGTGGGTAAGAAGCTGTTTTTGAATATGTTGCCAAGTGTTTTCAAACTTTTGTATCTTCTGTTCAAGGAAGAGGTTGAAAGAGAGTATGAGTGGGATGGGAAGAGTCTTTGATTATGCTGGTTGCTTTCCTGAGGCAGGGGAAGTGTAGACGGAGTCAGTGGCAGGAAGGCCGGTTTTTGTGATGGACTGGGCTGCATGTACAACTGTCTGTAATTTCTTACAGTCTTGGGCAAAGCAGTTGCCGTATCAAGCTGTGATGCATCCAGATAGGATGATTTCTATGGTGCATATATGAAAATTGGTAAAAGACATGACAAATTTCCTTAGCCTTCTGATGATGTAGAGACATTGGCATGCTTTTTGACCATTGTGTCAATGTGGATGGACCAGGACAGATTGTTGGAGATATTTACTCCTAGGAACTTGAAGCTCTCAACCATCTCAACCTCAGCACCATTGATACAGACAGAGGCGTGTCCTCCACTTGCTTCCTGAAGTTGATGACCAGCTCCTTTGTTTTGTTGCTATTGAGGGAGAAATTGTTCTCTTCTCACCATACCACCAAACTGTCTATCTTTTTCCTGTGCTCTGTCTTGTCATTGTTTGAGATCTGACCCACTATGGTGGTGTCATCAGCAAATTTGTAAATGGGGTTAGAGCAGAATTTGGCCACACAGTCGTGAATGTATAAAGAGTATAGTAGGGGCTGTGTAACAAAGAAACATAGGAGATAGGAGCAGGAGGAAGCCATTCGGTCCTTCAAGCTTACTCAGCCATTCATCACGATCATGGCTGATCGTCCAACTCAGTAGACTGCTTTCCCCCCAGAACCTTTGATCCCATCCACCCAAAGTGCTATATCAAGCTGCCTCTTGAGTACTTTCAATGTTTTGGCATCAACTACTTCCTGTGGTAATGAATTCCACAGGCTCACCACTCTTTGGGTACAAAGCCTCACAGGGGCACCGGTGTTGAGGATTATCATTGAAGAGGCGTTGTTTCCTATCCTGACTGATTTCAGTCTGTGGGTCAGGAAATCAAGGATCCAACTGCAGAGGGTAGAGCAGATTCCTAGGTCTTGGAGTTTGGAGATGGGCTTGGTTAGAATTATGGTGTTGAAGGTGGAGCAAAACTCAATAAATAGGAGTCCAACACAGGTCACTTTCAGTGAATATGCCAAAGCAGGACCAAGACATAGTAAGGCTAAAAAGCCAAAGATTGAAATGAGATAAATGAGGTAGAGCAGTTTCTGATAGAAGATAAATCCAATGCTTTTCTAGACAAATTTAGTGACCCAGACCAACCATTTTAACAGGCAGACATTTATGTCACTGCACATCTCATAAATTAGACACAAGAGTAAGTTCAAGGTTTTTGAGAAGATTTGTAGCTCGGGTTGTTGATGCGGTTGTTGACTTGCTTGCCAAACTGGGAAGTTTGTTTGCAGACATTTCGTTGCCATACTAGGTAACATCATTAGTGTGCTTCTAGTGAAGTGTCGATGTTCTGTCCTGCTTGTTGTTTATGTGTCTTGGTTTGCTGGGATGGGTGGCACCACTTCCGGATTTGTTTCTTGGTGGTTGGTATAAAGGGTTCAGCTCTAATGGAGTTCTGGTTTGAGTGCCAGGCCTCCAGAAATTTTCGTGCTTGTTTTTGGTTGGCTTTTCCTAGGATGGCTATGTTGTCCTCGTCGAACTGGTATCCCTCTTTGTCCATGTGTGTTGAAATGAGAGATATTTGGTCATGTTTTGAGGTAGCTAGTTGCTGTTTGTGAATCCTGATGGCTAGTTTCCTTCTGGTTTGCCCTATGTAATGTTTTTTAGAACAAGAACATAGATCAGTACAGCACAGTACAGGCCCTTCGGCCCACAATGTTGTGCCGAACTTTTACCCTAAACCTAAGGTCTATCTAACCTCCACCCCTACCTTATAGTATCATCCATGTGCCTATCTAATAGTCGCTTAAATGCCCCTAATGAGGCCGACTCCACTACCCTCTTCGGCAATTCATTCCATGTCTCTACCACTCTGAGTAAAGAACCTACATCTGACGTCTCCCCTATACCTACCTCCACTCACTTTAAAACTATGCCCCCTTGTAATAGCTACCTCCACCCTAGGACAAAGTCTCTGGCTGTCTACTCTATCTATACTTCTGATCATTTTGTACACCTCTATCAAGTCACCTCTCATCCTTTGTTGTTCTAAAGAGAAAAGCCCTAGCTTTCTCAACCTTTCTTCATAAGACCTTCTCTCCATTCCAGGCAACATCCTGGTAAATCTCCTCTGCACCTTTTCCAACACTTCTACATCTTTCCTGTAATGAGGCGATCAGAACTGGACACAATACTCCAGATGTGGCCGAATCAGGCTTTTGTATAGCTGGAGCATAACTTCATGGCTCTTGAACTCAATCCCTCTATTAATGAAAGCTAACACACCATACGCCTTCTTAACAACTCTATCCACCTGGGTGGCAGCTTTCAGGGAACTGTGGACATGAACCCTGAGATCCCTCTGCTCCCCAACACTGCCAAGAATCTTTCCATTACCCCTGTATTCTGTTTTCAAATTTGTCCTTCCAAAATAAATCACCTCACACTTTTCAGGGTTAAACTCCATCTGCCACTTCTCAGCCCAGCTCTGCATTCTATCAATGTCCCTTTGTAACCTAGAACAGCCCTCCGCACTATCCACAACTCGACCCACCTTCGTATCGTCTGTGAACTTACTAATCCACCCTTCCACTCCTACATCCAAATCATTTACAAAAATCACAAATAGAAGAGGACCCAGAACAGATCCTTGTGGTACACCACTCGTAACTGAGCACCATGTTGAATATTTTCCATCCACTTCCACCGTTTGTCTTCTAAGGGTCAGCCAATTCTGAATCTGAGCTGCCACATTTTCCGTTATCCCATGCCTCCTTACCTTCTGCATGAGCCTACCACGGTGAACTTATCAAACATCTTACTTAAATCCATGTATATCACATCCACTGCTCTACCTTCATCCATGTGTTTGGTCACCTCTTCAAAGAATTCAATAAGGTTTGTGAGGCATGATCTACCCCTCACAAATCCATGCTGACTATCATGAATCAAACTGTGCCTTTCCAAGTGATCATAAATCCTATCTCTCAAAGCCCTTTCCAATAATTTGCCCACCACTGAAGTAAGACTAACTGGCCTGTAATTTCCAGGGTTATCCATATTCCCTTTTTTGAACAAGGGAATGATGTTTGCCACTCTCCAATCTTCCGGCTCTGTACACGTGGACAGTGAGGACAAAAAGATTATTGCCAAAGGCCCTGCGATCTCTTCCCTCGCTTCCCATAAAATTCTTGGATTATTTAGAAGATACCACGCAGACTTTGCATGGTGTCTTATAAATAACATTGGTTCTGTTAGTTGGGGTTTTTGGATCCTTTATGCTCATCAGTAGTTGTCGTAGTGTAGTTGTCGGTTTGTGGGCTACCATAATTCCTAGGGGGGCGGAGTAATCTAGTGGTCATTTCAGATATGTCCTTAATGTATGACTAGTGTCTCAAGATGTGTTGCGTCTTCCCCTTGTGGGTCTATTGTGTAGGTATCAGCTGACTACGCTTTTCAGGTAACCGTTGTTTCTAAAGACGCTGTATACGTGTTCTTCCTCGGGTTTGTGCAGTTCCGGAGTGCTGCAGTGTTTAGAGGCTGGCTTGAACAGTATTTGGATGCAGCTCCGTTTGTGGGTATTGGGAAGATTGCTATTGTAGTTGAATACCTGGTCTGTATGGGTAGCCTTCCTATGGACACTGGTCTGGAGCTCACTGTTAGCCTTATGTGCAATCATTACAATGTTGTGCAACGTTGTTCTCCTCTTCCCTGGTGAATTTTATGTCGGTGAGGATGTTGTTTATGAGTAGATGGGTTTCTTCCAGTTTAGAGAGTTTGATAATGACAAAGGTGTCATCTACATAGCAGATCCATAGTTTTGGTTGGATGGTGGGAAGGGCTGTCTGTTCAGTCTTTGCATTACAGCTTTCACTATTAATCCTGATACTGGTGATCCCATGGGTGTTCTGTTGATTTGTCTGTATATCTTGCTGTTGAAGAGTAAGTGTCACAATGTTATAAGATAACCAGCCTTGGTTAACAAAACATTGCTTCCAGCTGACAGAAGGTCAACCACATTGTCCAGGAAACATTGGACTTGCAGCATATCAAGCTACTCTCCAACATTAAACATTAGAAAACCTATATGCTTTTCTCAGCCATGAATTCTCACTCCTGAGTAGAACGGCAAATATTGATCTCAATCTCAAAGGTAGAAGAGTTTAAACAACAAACGTGAAGGAAAAGTTAGTGGAAAAGTTTGCTTGTCTTTATAAACTTATTGTGTAATCGAAACATAAAGCAGAATTTCTTGAGATAGTTATGTTGGAATAATACAAAATGTATTATACTATCTATAAATAAGATACAAAGCTTTGACCATAGTGTTTCGGCTGAAATGTTTTCCACTACTATCAAAGCTGGAGAAAGTTTATATGACACATAACTTAAAACTTTGAGAATAACTGCAAGCACAAAGCAGCAACAGAACAAAGAGCACCACTTGACAGGATGTGTAATGATAGAAAGATCATGGAGGCATCTGCAACTGAACTGACTCAGATTATTAAAGAGCGCAGTGAACAATGATCTACTCCAAATTCAAATGTACCGTTAGGATTTAAAGTGACCATTAATGGACAAGTTCAAGAATAATCACCTAATCACCTCATCTTCTAAAGAATCCCCATTAATAGGATGATATCATATTATGTAAGAATACTTCATTCGGTAGCGCAATTGTTTTAGCAAGCAAGCTGGTTCCACTAAAAATTCCATCACTGATGGGAAAGCAGGAAGGCCATATTTTCAAGCAGTTGAAGTAACAAGACCAATTATCTCAGTGCAGATCAAATGTGGGAACAGAACCGAAATCTACTGACCTACTTGAAGGTTTGGTGCAGAGAACACCATGGAAAATACCACCAGCAAGAGAAAACAATGTGTGAAGTTCCAAGGTAATACAGAGAAAAGAATCACCTGGTATACAATAACTACAAGTAACAGACATAAATCATCAAAGTTCTCTGCTAAAGTTCTTGTGTTCAAGAGAGAACTGAAAACCTAAGATCACTAAGACGAGTATCCAAGACAACTACCTTCCACACAACAAGCCATCACTCCTCCAAGTCCAAAGAGAACATCTTTGGGAGCACAGGCTTCAGAAATGTGAAGCACAAAGTGACTTGGGAATACTAGCTCAGATTCTTTGAAGGTTACCATGCAAGTTCAGTTGGCATTTAGGAAGGCAAATGCAATGTCAGCATTCATTTCAAATGGATTAAATTGCTAGAGAAGAGACTTACTGCTGAAACTTCACAAAGCTCTAGTCAGACCACATTCAGAATATTGTCAGCAGTTTTGGGCCCCATATCTAAGAAAAAGATGTGCTGGTCTTAGAGTGGGTCCAGAGGAAGTTCACAAGCATGATCCTGGGGATGAAGGGCTTGTCATATGAGGAGCAGTTGAAAACTTTGGGTCTGTATAAGACTTAGACTTTGAGATCTGGATGTTTATCTTACCTTTAGCTTTTCTTTAATTTCTGCCGGTTTTTTTTTTGAAATTCTGGTTTTGTATCCAAGATGACACTGGGTGAATGGCAATTTTGAACACTTTTTACTGTACCCCTGCATTCCATACTTGAGTACACATGACAATAAAATCTAATTCTAATTCTATTCGATGGAGTTTAGAAGGATGAGGGGTGATCTGATTGAAACTTACAGAATACTGAGAGGCCTGAATAGAGTGGCCTTCAGAAGCTGTTTCCAGTGATAGGAAAGACTAGGACTCGGCAGCATGGTCTCAGAGTGAAGGGATGACCCTTTAGAGGATGGTTAATCTGTGGGACTCATTGCCGGAGAGGAGACCAAGTCAGTAAGTGCATTTATGACAGAGATAGATAGGGTCTTGATTAGTAAGGGGATCAAGAATTACCAGGAGAAAGTAGGAGAATGGGGTTGAGAAACATATCATCCATGATCAAATGGCAGAGCAAACTCTGTGGGCTAGATGGCCTCATTCTGTTTCTACATCTTATGGTTTTATGATCTAACAGTGAAACTTTGATTTGATTTGATTTGATTTAATTAATTATTACCACAGGTACAGTGTAAAGTGTTGTCTTTACATACTTTACAGGCAGATTGTATGATAGAAGTGCATCGGGGTAACAGAACAGAGTGCAGGATACGGTATTACAGCTGCCAAGAAAGTGCAGTGAGAGATCAACATTCACATTAAGGAGGTACATTCAAAAGTCTGATAACTTCCAGTTCATTTGGAACCACAGGAGATGAGCGAGGTCCTCAATGAATATTTCCCATCTGTGTTTACGATGGAGAAAGGTATGAAGACTTGGGAACTTGGAGAAGTTAGTGGCGATATCTTGGGGACAGTACATATCAAGTAGGTGTTGGATGTAGTAGAATGTATGAAGGTGGATAAATCCCCTGGACCTGATCAGATATATCCAAGAACCCTACAAGAGGCTGGAGAAGAAATTGCGGGGGCCCTGGCTGATATATTTACATCAGTGTTAGCCACAGGTGAGGTCCTGGGAGACTGGAGGGTAGCAAATTTTGCGCCCTTATTCAAGAAGGGCTGAGAAGAAACACCAGGGAATTATAGACCAGTAAACTTAACATCAGTAGTTGGTAAGCTACATAAGAAGATTCTGAGGGATAAAATATACAGATAAGACGGGATAAGACGGGGTTTGATTAGGAGTAGTCAGCATGGCTTTGTGTGTGGGAGATCATGCCTCACAAATTCATTAGAGTTCTTTAATGAAGTGACCAGGATGGTTGATGAGCTCAGGGTGATGGATGTAGTCTGTATGGATTTCAGGAAGGCCTTTGATAAAGTTCCACATGGTAGGCTGCTCTGGAAGTTAGATTGCATAGAATCTAGGAAGAGCTACAAAATTGGATACACAGTTGGCTTGATGGTAGGAAGAGAGAGTAATACTGGAAGGATGCTTGTCTGGAGGCCTGTGACTAGTGGCATGCCGCAGGGGTCGGTATTGGGCCCATTGTTGTTTGTTATCTATATCAAATGATTTGGATGAGAATGTGCAAGGCGTGACTAGTAAGGATAATCATGGACAGTGAGGAAGGTTATCGGAAATTGCAGCAGGATCTTGATCGGCTGGGGAAGTGGGCCGAGGAATGGCAAATGGAGGTTAATACGGATAAATGTGAGGTGTTGCATTTTGGAAAGTCAAATCAAGGTAGGAGTTTCATGGTGAATGGTAGGGCCTTAAAGAGTGTAGTGGCACAGAGGGACCCCAGAGTTCAGGTGCACGGTTCTCTGAAAGTGTAGTCACGGGTAGACAGGGCAGTGAAGGGGGCTTTTGGCACACTGGCCTTCATCAGTCAGGGCCCTGAGTACAGAAATTGGGAAGTTATGTTGCAGTTGTACAGGATTTTGGTGAGGCCACATTTGGAGTATTATGTTCAGCTTTGGCCACCTTGCTATAGGAAGGACATTGTTTAACTGGAAAGAGTGCTGAAGAAATTTACAAGGATGTTGCCAGGACTCAAGGGACTGAGTTATAGGGAGACGTTGGACAAGATAGGATTTTTTTCTTCGGAGCATAGGAGACTGAAGGGGCATTTTATAGAAGTGTTTAAGATCATGAGAGGCATGGATAGGGTGAATGCACTCAGTCTTTTTCCCAGGGTTGGGGAATCGAGGACTAAAGGGCATTAGTTTAAGGTAAGAGGGGAAAGAATACATGGGAACCTGAGGGGCAACTTTTTTACCCAGAGGGTGGTATGCATATGGAATGAGCTGCCAGTGTAAGTGGTTGAGGTGGGTACATTAACAACATTTAAAAGGCATTTAGACAAATACATGGAAAGGAAAGGTTTAGAAGGATATGGGCCAAGTGCAGGGAAATGATGTTAGTGTAGATGGACATTTTGGTCGGCACAGACCACTTTGGGCCGAAGGGCCTGTCTCCGTGCTGCAGGACTCTATGATTCTATGACTCTATTTGAATCTGTGAGACAGCAGAGGCTATTGGTGACAATAGTTTCATGGACATTATTATTGAGATAAGCTTTCGTTTCCAGATTTTATTAACTAATTGAGTTGTAAATATCATCATCTACTCTGGTAATATTTAAATCCATTTAAACTAAATTTCTGCAACAGTAACCCAACAACATTGCCGTTCACCATTACCATCCTACTCAAACATTAAGGACTTGGAGCTTTGAAGAAAGAGGAAATATTTGATCAAATTTGTGTAAATTTAAGTCACTATTTTCTGCAGATTGAAAGGAAATTGCATGTGGCAATAATCCTAGTTTGCAGATATTGGCACAAAGAAACTACCCTCCAGGTTCCTGAGACAATTCTGCAGCTAAAGCCCATAGATTTCGGGGCCTATTTTTGATTGCATTTTATGGTTATCACACAACATTTTAAAAACTTTTTTTAAAATTTGATCTGTTTTCTTTAAGCTATATTTCAATGGATTCCTTATTTCCTGATTTCCTTTATGTAGGTTATATTTTTAGTTAAAGTACAATCCCTGAGTCTATAGGCATAGTTTTTTTTCTAGCCTTCAGCTCTTTTATATGAGATTATTACCTTTTGATTCTTATAAATGCAAGTATAATTTTGAAATTTTGAGGAAATCTGCAGCTGATGCCTTTATCAAAGTCATTATTGTTAATGTGTAAACATCTTGTGCACCATGCAGCCTAAACAACATCACGTTGATATATAGGTAAATGTTCACTTCAGATCTTTGAAAGGGAAACTCTACACAATACTCCAAATTGGGTCTAATGAAATGTTTTTACAACTGAAAGATCACTTCAGTTGGTGAGGTAAGAGTGACAACCCTTGATATTAAGGCCATATTTGCCCAAGTGTGGCATCAGGGCCCCTAGTAAAACTGGAATCAAAGAGTAGCAGGGGCAAACAGTGCGTTAATCGGAGTCACAGCAGGCCAGGCAGCATCAGAGGAGCAGGAAAGCTGACGTTTCAGGTCGGAACCCTTCTTCAGAAATGGGGAGGGGGAAAGGAGCTCAGAAATAAATAGTGAGAGGATGGGTGGGGCTGGGGAAGGTAGGTGGGATGGTGATAGGTGAGTGCGGTTAGAGAGTGGTGGGGAT
Organism: Rhincodon typus; assembly: GCF_021869965.1. NCBI lineage: Eukaryota > Metazoa > Chordata > Chondrichthyes > Orectolobiformes > Rhincodontidae > Rhincodon > Rhincodon typus. The sequence goes on along the minus strand of NC_063332.1, from coordinate 24,507,301 downwards.
TGGCCAGTGAGGTGTGAAGAGTGGGCAAGTGGGAGAGAAGACGGACAGGTTGTGTCTGGTCAAGGAAGCGGGGATGAGAGGGAAGTTTGGTCATGGGCTGAGGCCAGGGGTGGGGAGATTTTGAAGCTGGTAAAGTCCACATTGAGACCAATGGGCTGTAGGCTCTTGAGGCGGAATATGAGGTGCTGCTCCTCCAACTTCCGGGTGGCGTCAGTGTAACACTAGAGGTGACGCCACCTAGAAACTTGTGGAGCAGCTACCCGTTTGTCTTTAATGTACTTATAGAATCTTTTTGGATTCTCCGTAACTGTATTTACCAATGCTATCTCATGTCCCCTTTTTGTTCTCCTGATCTCTCTCTTAAGTACACTCCTACAGGCTTTATACACTTACAGAGATTCACTTGACCTCTGCTGTCTATACCTAACATTTGCTTCCTTCTTATTCTTGACCAAAACCTCAATTTCCTTTGTCGTCCAGCATTCCCTACACGTACCAGCCTTGCCCTTCATGCTAACAGGAACATACTGTCCCTGGACTCTCGTTATCTCATTTTTGAGTGCTTCCCATTTTCTAGCCATTCCTTTACCCGCAAACATCTGCCCCCAATCAACTTTTGAAAGTTCTTGCCGGTACCCTTAATATTGGCCTTCCTCCAATTTAGAACTTTGATTTTTGGATCCAGTCGATCCTTTTCCTTCGCTATTTTAAAACTAGTTGTATTATGGAAGGTGGCCCCAAAGTGCTGCCCCACTGACACCTCAGTCACCTGCCCTGCCTTATTTCCCAAGTTTTGCATCTTCTCTGGTAGGTACATCCACATTCTTGTGCACACTTAATAAATTCTTCTTCATCCAAGCCCTTAACACTAGGGCAGTCCCCAAGGCAGGATCTTATTTCACACCTTGCACCATCAAACATGGTGTAGCACGAAGGATGGCTAGCCTGCATACTTTCAGCCTTGTGGACGCAGCTAAAATGACATTTGTTATACAACTGGTGATGAAAACTGAGCATGTGTACATATGTATATACATATATTTACAAATGTGAGAAAGTATTAACTATGCGGTTTCACCGAATGTGTCCTCGGAAGCTCTTCTTTCTTTCCCTGTGCATTCTAGTGAAGTTGTTAATGGGCGACATCATGGTGTCCTTTCCTGCCTGGAGCTGCACAGGTGGCTGGTCTCTGGCAGTCATCTGAGTGCCAGAGACATGGCGTTGTTTTCTTCCTCAAGGCCATGTGGAGATGTGGCAGTGATGTGCTCACCAGTACATGCTCCAGATTCTAATCTTGCTGAAATACCCACTGAGGTGTCAGTGTCTGAGCTGGTGGAGGGTGCTGGACTTGCTGATGCATTCTCTGAAGGAGGAATATGAGTGAAGCCACCTATTATTTGGAAGGTGCAAGTCTAGGTGGGCTAGAGGAACAAAAGGAACAAATAGAGCAATCACTAAATATTGCGCTATAGTTTAGCAAGGGCGTAGATAAAGCAAAGCATATACTAGGTGTTATTTTTAGAAGGATAAAATTAAAAGGCGTGTAAAGTCAGTATCAAACTTTCATTCAGTATACACTATAGGGTATTCAGAGTTTTGTAAAAGGATAGAGAGGCATTGCAGATAAAATTGACAATGATTGATACCAGAAATGCATGAATATATATATCAGGAAAGAATTATCAGACTAGGCATCTTACCCCTTAAAAAAGGAGGGTTGAATAGTGACCAAAAGAGGTCTTTAAAATTATGAAAGATTTGGTGGAGTAAGCACAGAGATTGCGTATGGGGAAGAGCACAATGAAAGGTTATCAATGTAAAACTGTCACCAAGAAATCCATGAGGGAATTCAGAGAGAAAAAATATCTTTAGCCAAACACTGAAGAGGATGTGGAACTTGTTACCATAGGGAGTAGTTGAAGTGATTGGGGAATAGACATATTTAAGGGAATTGGTCAAATATTTGAGGAGGAAAGGAATGGAGGTTTACAATGCTGGATTTATATGGTTTAAGATGGGAGAAGCTCAATTGGAGTGTTGTCAGTGGCATGGACCAGTTTGCTCAGCATTGTTGGGCCGAATGACTGTTTGTGAGCTGTAAAAGGTAAAGTTATCATAGCCCTACCAGCACATAGGCTGCTCTCACATCAGACAGAGATGAAAGGTGGTGGTTTAACCTGAGGGTTTCTACAATTCAGGCAATGGTAGAGGGTGAGAAGGAAGATGGTAACATCACCTGGTGCAGGAATTGTGCGCTGCATATCTTACATAAAGCTACATGCATGTTAAACATTAGAATCAGCACACTATAGGTAAAGCTAAGCAATTTAAAACCAATGTCTCAGAACAAAGCTTTGCAGTTTTGCCACATCCAGCCATGAATGGTAGTGAATAATTAAACAACCAAGGGGACTCCACAAACACAGCCATCTTCATGGATGGTGGAGCCCAGCATGTGAGTGAAGTCATCCCTAGTACAAAGGAAATGGTCATCGTTATTGGAGACCAATTAACTCAGCCCCAGAGTATCATTTTAGGATCCCTTAGGGTTCCATCCTAAGCCCTGCCATATAAACTGTTTCATCAATGAGATTTCCTCCATCATAAGGTCAGAAATGGGACTTTCACTGATGATCGCACAATGTTCAGTTCCATTCACAACTCCTCAAATAATGAAGCAATCTGTACCTGTACGTGGACAGCAATCAGGTTTTGGCTGGTAAGTGGAAAGTAACATTTTTGACTCACCATTATTAAGCTATGGCCACTAGCCTACAGAAGACAGTTCACCTCCCCTTGTGTTCCCAGAGGATTACTGTTCCTGCATTCTCCCATCATCGACATCCTATTAAGATAAAAAAACTTAACATGAATACTGTGGCTAGAAGAACAGATCAGAAGCTAGGAATCCTAGTAATTCACATTCTGAATCTCAAAGTCACAGGTTAGGAGTGCAAGACCTTGCCTGGACATGTGCAGTTTCAAGCAACACAAATACAAATCGAAGCAGCTGTTTTGATTGGCGCCTTAAATATTGTATTGATGCACCATAGCAGCAGCAGGGTATACCATTTCCAAGAGGCACTGCTGCAGCTCACTGAGGCTTCTTCCCCATCCCTTCTCAAATCCATGACCTCTACCATCAGGAAAAAGGGCAGCAAATGCAGGAGGCCACCTCCCACTGTCATTTTCTCTCTAAAATACACAGCAAAATAGAATATAAAGCAAAAAATTTAAAACATATCATCGATCCTTCATTGTAACTGAGTCAAAGTCCTGGAACTCACTCTATCAATCCAGTGAGTGCCATTATACCACACACGGCAGCAAATCAGCTCACCACCAACTTCATAAGGGCAATTAAGGATGGGCAATAAGCATAGTTCTTGCTAGTAACTCTTCCAACTAATTAAAATGGAATTCATTGGCTGTGCAGCACAGTGGAGCTTCGTGAGAAGTTAGATTCCTGTCTGAATCATTCTATCTTTCCTGGCTTTCACCCTCATTGCCTGGCCAGGAAAGTGTTTATCGTTTTCTGCTGTGCTGCATGAAATAAAGCCTGGTTCCTTCCTTGTGTCACCCGAGATGAACTCTTGGTAGTCTGATCTGAAGTTGGCATTGACAGACAGATCTTTGAATTGATTAAATATTTCATCCTCCTCTGGGAAAGGTTCATCTGGATGTAGGGATTAAATTAAAATGGGGGCAAGTTAGGAACCAAACATAAAGCATATTACAGATCTAACAAATGGAATTCCTTCCAGATGAGTGGGTGGATAGGAGCCAGATGTCAGAGAAAGTCCTAGATGACATGAGTACCTTCAATAACATTTGTAAAATGACTCTAAAGCATTTTGAAGCATTTTATATTTGGATCCCGTTGACTGTGCCAGCAAAAGTTGTTGCTGATTCATTTGTGTAAACTTGTCCAGCATTTAAATCATTTATTCTTTAATGTCATCAGCTGTGACGTTAGGCCTGGAAATGTACTGCTTTGTACAATGACTGTATCTACTGTTTACTGTTGTTTACTGTACAAGTTCAGTCATGCTAGATTGGCATAGATACAGTAATGGGCCCTCAGCTATGATATGAGCAGACTAAGCATGCAGTGTTTAATGGTAAACGATACAATTTTATGTTTTGTGGAAAATATTTCAGTAGAATTGAAGTGCATTTGGACAAGACTTCATAAGTAAAAAAATCTGTAATCCATTTCCTGTTTGCTGCAACCATAAGGTAACAACTTACTGGAACATAGGTCTCTTCCAACCTCAGCAATGAATACCAACGTGTATACGTAAATGATCTGGGAACTACTGAAATAATTTCCACACTCCTTCTGCTCTTGACTATATAAAGAGAGTATGGCAACATCAGGCCTAAAGTGTTAATTGTTAACATACTACTGCCTTTCTTAGGTGCTTTTACTATCTCCTGATTTATTTTCTTGCCCACATTTTAACCACTGCTAGGAGGCCTGTTCATAACTCCTAAAAGGGTCTTTCTTCCTTTGTGGTCCCTCAACTCCACCTGAGGCAGCTGGAATACAACAGTAGAGATCTACTACTGAAGCTCTGGTCAAACTACATTTGAAATATTGTGAGCAGTTTTGAACTCCGTATCTAAGGAAGGATGTGCTGGTTTTGGAGGCCATCCAGAGGATGTTTACGAGAATGATCCTGGGGATGAAGGGCTTGACATATGAGGAGCAGTTGAGGACTCTGGGTATGTACTCGATAGAGTTCAGAAGATAAGGGGGATCCCATTGAAGCTTACAGAATACTGAAAGGCCTGGATAGAGTGGCCATGGAGAAGATGTTTCTACTAGTAGGAGAGACTAGGACCCGAGGGCACAGCCTCAGAGTAAAGGGACAACCCTTTAGAACTGAGATGAGGAGGAATTTCTTCAGCCAGAGGGTGGTGAATCTGTGGAATCATTCCTCAGGGGGCTGTGGAGGCCAAGTCATTGTGTGTCTTTGAGACAGTTGTAGATAGATTGTTGATTAGTAAGGGGACCAAGGGTTACAGGGAGGAGGCAGGAGAATGAGGTGGAGGAGCATACTAATCAGCCATGATTGAATGACGAAGCAGACTCGATGGGCTGAACGGTGTAATTCTGCTCCAATCTCTTATGATCTTTTGGTCTAAAGGTGTCAGATAGTATTCAATCAGCCTGCAGTTCAACTAGGTGGGGCAACTGTATGTCTTAAATCACTTTTCAAGTTTATGTTTTTGGCAATAAAGCTATTGAATTTATAATCAAATTATGAGTGTTGTGATTACCTACTTTCACGTTGCACACATGATAACAGCACAATGAGGGTTGACTCACTTGAAGGTTCACTCATCAATCTTCCAGCCTTCATTCAGAAGTTAAAGCACAGCTTTCAGAACCAGTTTTCAGATAAAGGAAATTAAAACACTAAGGGGAATTTTCATCTCCATGGCTCCCTGGTACAAAGCTTCACGCGTGGGAAAAAATCAGAAATTTGGGTGCAAACTCAATTTGTTCACCTGCACTCTTCCCTCCGTTTATTTAATGTTAATTTTCCCTCTGCTTACTTTTTTTTAATTAAAGTTGCTCCCAGCTTCCATAATGAACAGTGGGAATGAAGGACAAAGTGACTAGAGTTTCATTGGTAGTTCTTTAAGGGAAAATAAAGGATGGAAAGGTTAGTATACACCGGGCAGAGAAATAATACACTGGGCAGAAAAATAAAGTGCCATTGAAGGGACAATACAGGAATAGAATCAGAGCATTTAGATTGTGTTTAGAGGTACATTTTTGCACCTTGGGTGTGATATCACTGTAAATAAAATTGAGTATGCAAAATTATGGACTGATCCAGTCAGGGTATTTAAAATGTTAAAAAGATTTTATAAAGTTTCATAGAATTACTACAGTATGGAAGCAGGATACTCAGCCCATTAAATTCAACCTCCCACCCAGATCTTCCCTCCTACCTTATTCCTGCATCTCCCATGGCTAATCTACCTAGCCTGCACGTCCCTGAACACTATAGGCAATTTACCATGGCCAACCCACCTAAACTGCACATGTTTGGACTGTGGGAGGAAACCCGCGCCGATGCTAGGAGAATATGCAAACACCACACAGACAGTCACCTGAGGCTGGAATTGACCCTGGGTCCTTAAAGCTGTGAAGCAGCAGTGCTAACCACTGAGCCACCATGTTGCCCCAAAATAGGTGCAGAATAATAAATTTTTCTGAGGAGGAATCAAGAATGTGATGACAACATCTTAAAATTGCTAAGTAATTTAGAAGTGAAATCAAAAATGATTTATTTTCCAAACTGCGTGTTAGAAATCTGGATTTCTCTTCCCAAACAGCTCAAACAATTTAAACATACAAGACTAGGTTGATGTATACTTTTCGATAACAGTAGTTGCAATATTGGGCTGAGTTTGTACCCACTGGCACTTGTGGTTGAAGTATTGTGCTGCCATTAATCTTCCTTTCTATGCTGTAAGGGTGTCAGATAGCTCAGTTGGCTGGACAGTTGGCTGGACAGTTGGTTTGTGAATGCAGAATAATGCCAACAACATGGAATGAATTCCTACATCAGCTGAAGGTTCCATAAAGATTCCACTTACTCACACTTGCTCCTTGCCTGAGGCATGGCGACGCTCAATCTAAACCATCATCTATCATTTCTCTCTCTATGGTCCAGAAGGATTATGGCAACTTTACCTCTCCCTTGCTTAGTCTAAGGGTCTATCCAACTATCGCTGGGAGAGGTTAGATTGCGGGTAAGTCTTAACAAGAAGAGACACTTATTTGACATAATAAGGGGCAGTTTATTGCAGGATAGTAAAGAATAAAAGTGACATTGACATTTTTGACATAATTGCTTCAGACTATGAGGAACCAGAGATGAAACATTACATTCATTGGGACTTTGTGCCAGACTGCCTGATTCTTCACCCAAAGTCTGCGTGGTGTCATCAGATTGGGTGGACCTTAATAAACTTTGTCATTAACTCTTTCAGACTTTGATGGGATAGAGATGGGGATAACTGTTTCCTCACAGTTTTTGAAACTCTTCCTGGAAAGGCAGTGGAAGCAGATCTTGGAATATTTTTGAAGCAAAGTAAATAGGTTTTTGATAAACAATGGGTAAAAAGCAGGAACATGGATTAATTAGATCATTCATAATCCTATTGAATGGTGGAGCAGGTCTGAGGCCTACTCCTGCTGCTAATACTGATGTAAAAATATATATATAATTATATACATATGTGCATACATTCCTTTTCTGATATAATAACAAGAAAGGTGTCGAACTAAGGCAGCTGAATGGAATTGATTGCAACTGTTCCTTTAATCTTTCAAGGGATGTGGGCATCACCAATAAGGTCAATATTTCTTGCTCATCCCTTGAGCTGAGTGATTTGCTTAGCCATTTTAGAGGTCAATTCAGAGTTGGCCACATTGCTGCGGATCTGGAGTCACATTAGACCTTCCCTGTAAAAGATGAGCCAGATGGGATTTTACAGTGATCATTGATAATTTTATGATAGCCAAAACTCAGTCTAGATTTCTAGTCCAGATTTCCTATTCATTGAACTTCAATTCATCAGCTGCCATGGTGAGATTTGGATGCATGACCCTCGAGCATTAACATTAAACATTTTTGTCTCTAAACTAAGATTTGAGAGCAGGCCTAAGGAGCTGTCTTTCCCACTTCTGTTTCTGCATTCCTACACAATGATGATACTTCTGACTAAGGCAAGCTACTTGAATTGAGCTGTGCTGACATAGGAGCATAAGAACAGGATAGTCCATTCAGTTCCTTGAGTCTGTTCCACCATTCAGTGAGATCATGGCTGATCTGTGGCCTTACTCCATATACCTGCATTTGGCCAATGTCTCATTACTATTGTTTAACAAAACATTATCTATCAGATGTAAAACTAACAGTTGATCCAGCATCCACTGCCATTTGTGGAAGAGAGTTACAAACATCTACCACTCTTTGTGTCTGATCCCTGTACTCTCTATGACTGAGACCACCTATCTCCATCTCTGCATCATCACCTGTATTTGCTCACCTCAGCTCAACTGCTGCTGAAAGACACATTTGTGCCTTTGTTACCTCGAACCTTGAACAATGTGGTCTGGGCTGAGCTCCTTTCTTGCACTCTCAGTGTGCTTCAGACTATCCAAACCTTCTTAGAACATAGAACATAGAACATTGCAGCGCAGTACAGGCCCTTCGGCCCTCGATGTTGCGCCGACCTGTGAAACCAATCTGAAGCCCATCTAACCTAAACTATTCCATTATCATCCATATGTTTATCCAATGACCATTTAAATGCCCTTAAAGTGGGCGAGTCTACTATTTCTGCAGGCAGGGCATTCCATGTCCTTACTACTCTCTGAGTAAAGAACCTACCTCTGACATCTGTCCTATATCTACCACCCCTCAATTTAAAGCTATGTCCCCTCGTGCTAGCCATCACCATCCTAGGAAAAAGGTTCCCACTGTCCACCCTATCTAATCCTCTGATCATCTTGTATGTCTCTATCAAGTCACCTCTTAACCTTCTTCTCTCTAACGAAAACAGCCTCAAGACCCTCAGTCTTTCCTCATAAGACCTTCCCTCCATACCAGGCAACATCCTGGTAAACCTCCTCTGCACCCTTTCCAATGTTTCCACATCCTTCCTATAATGCGGTGACCAGAACTGTACGCAATACTCCAACTGCGGCCGCATCAGAGTTTTGTACAGCTGCAACATGACCTCATGGCTCCGAAACTCAATCCCTCTACCAATAAAACCTAACATACTGTACGCCTTCTTAACAACGCTATCAACCTGGGTGGCAACTTTCAGTGATCTATGCACATGGACAACGAGATCTTTCTGCTCATCCACACTACCAAGAATCTTACCATTAGCCCAGTACTCTGTATTCCTGTTACCTCCTTCCAAAGTGAATCACCTCACACTTTTACGCATTAAACTCCATTTGCCACCTCTCAGCCCAGCTCTGCAGTTTATCTATGTCCCTCTGTAACCTGCAACATCCTTCCGCACTATCCACAACTCCACCAACTTTGGTGTCATCCGCAAATTTACTAACCCATCCTTCTACGCCCTCATCCAGGTCATTTGTAAAAATGACAAACAGCAGTGGCCCCAAAACAGATCCTTGAGGTACACCACTAGTAACTGACATCCTAACTCTTTCTTCTCACATTCTTCTCACATCCTAACTCACTTTTCACCCATTACTTCTTGCCCATTGGCCTGTAATAGTCTCAGTCTGATATCGAGTCAATTCTCATCCAAATTTCTTCATGGCTTTGTCTCGTCTTATCTTAGAACCATCTTTGAATCCTATGATTCTCCAAAATCTCTCCAATGCCCCAATGCTGGCATTTTATATTTCTCTGATTTTAATCGCACAACTCATGTTTATCAGTTGCCAAGTCTCTAAGCTCTGCACAAATTCTCTCTTTTAGCCAGATTTGAATCAGTTGGCCTCTGTTGGCAACTGCTCACCCAATTAGCCAGACAAAGACCCTGGTAACAGATCCCTAAAGAGGACAACAATGAAGAAACAGAAATAAGGGGGAGCAGGAACATTGACTCCAGATTTGCTTTAGGATCTGGTCCTCAACTTGTACTGAGACAAAGGCCCATGACAAGCTGTAATAAAAGAAAATTTGAGTTGGAACAGCTTCATGTCATTTGAGGAGCATTGGCAATTATGACAACAGTAAAACTTGTAAGCACAGTGGGGGTAGACATCAAAACAATCTTACCAAAGCCTTACATACTTTAAATGTTTCAGCTTAATTCATTTAATATAGACGTGCCTTGAAGTTATTCCTTAATAAAGCTATTATTGTAATAAACATTGTACTGTTTTACTCAGTGGCTACTTTGTAACAGAGCTAAAAGAAAATTCTTTCTAATTTGGAAAGCAATGACTCTTTGTATATAGAATCTGCTCTCCAGCTCTTGGAATTTCCACCGATGAAAAGTTGTAGGAAGTTTGCTTTCATTCTCCAAGTCATCTGTCAACATAGAATGCATGGGGTATTACTATTTCCACACGTTACAACCAATCGATATCAATGTGTACAACTGATACAAGAGACTCCCTAACTGTGGTGTTGGGGGAAATGCTTGCCTTTTATGGACCAAAAGAACGAGTATTTGTTCATGAATGGGCTCATCTTCAGTGGGTCGTTTTCGAAAAATATAATGAACTAGTGCCCTTCTATCTACTTAATGGAACCAGTGAAATAATAAGGTAGGACAACACTGATTGTGCAGGAGATTGATTAGGCCACTTTTGGAATACTGCATTCAATTCCGGTCTCCCTGCAGTAGAAAAGCTGTTGTGAAACTTGAAAGGGCTCAGAAAAGATTTACAAGGATGTTGCCAGGGTTGGAGGGTTTGAGCTATCGGGAGAGGCTGAATAAGTTTGGGCTATTTTCCCTGGAGCATCAGAGGCTAAGGGGTGACCTTATAGAAGTTTATAAAATCATGAGGGGCATGGATAGGGTGAATAGCCAAGGTCTTTTCTCTGGGGACAGGGAGTCCAAAACTAGAGGGCACAGGTTTAAGGTGAGAGGAGAAAGATTTAAAAGGGACCTGAGGGGGCAACTTTTTCACGCAGAGAGTGGTGCATGTATGGAATGAGGTGCTAGAGGAATTGATGGAAACTGGTACAATTAAAATATTTAAAAGGCGTCTAGATGGATATATGAATAGGAAGCATTCAGACGGATATGGATCAAATCCTGGCAAATGCGACTAGATTAAGTTAGGATATCTGGTTGGCATGGACGAGTTGGACCGAAGGGTCTGTTTCCATGCTGTACAGCTCCATGACTCTTAAAGGGCTGGTTGGACATTATTTTTGAGCAGAGTATGACTACTTGGAAGGAACAGTGAGGCACCTCAGAATTGTTAGCCCAGTTGGCTAAAAGCACAATGCTTCATAGTGCAAATGGCGTAGGTTTATTCCTGGGGGGTGGGGTAGTGGGATTTGTCTCTTTGCATTATAATTTCATGACGTAGAAATGAATGGACAGCTATGATTAATAGTCCTTGCACAACAAGACCGCTGCACAGAGAGGGTAACGTGCCAGGACTGTCCCATCATTAGTGGATTTAGGGTCATTTCAGCTGTAAGGGCTGTAAAAGAATGGTTTGTGGGTTATTAGGTCGAGTTATGGGGGATTAGGATGTTGGTGAATTAAATCTGGTCAAGTGATAGCCAGATTGTGACTGGAATTGTGAAGTTGCTCAGATTCTTGCCCAGCCTTTTGGGGTTTTACATTTCTCAATTGTAATCTCCCAGCCAACTCTGCCTCTGAATTTTCTTTTTTAGATAGGCTAACCATGTAAAACAGATCAAGGACATAAATTACGCTGTGCTTGGTATGAGCTAAACCAGATTGGTTTATAAACAATTGGCAAAAGGTTCACATTTTCCACTGAATAAAAAATTATTTTCATAGTTATGAAGATAATGAACAGCAGTAATGCAGCAAAGTGGGGAATTAACGGTTGTCGAGATGATTGGAGCACTAATTCTGCAGTAGGGTTCATCAAATGTGGTTATAAGTACTCTTAAAGGCTTCATCACATGATTTACCCCTAAGCTCCAGGTATTAGTTGGCCAACGCACTCATCCCTGTGACACACTGCTTTCCTATGCCAACTGGAAAGCAAGATGGCTTATGATCCAATTGGATGGTGCTTTATTGACAGCACAATATCTTTTTCTCCCATTTTTTTCCTTTATTCATTAATGGATGAGGGCACCGCTGACCAGGCAGCATTTATTGCCCGTCCCTAATTGCCCAGAGGGCAGTTCAGAGTCAACCACATTGCTGTGGGTCTGGAGTCACATGTAGGCCAGACCAGGTAAGGATGGCATTTTCCTTCCCTAAAGGGCATTAGTGAACCAGATGGGTTTTTCTGACAATCGGCAGTGGATTCATGGTTATCATCAGGCTGTTAATCCCAGATATTTTATTGAATTCAAATTCCACCATCTGCAATGGCAGGATTTTAACCCAGTTCCCCAGAACGTTATCTGGGTCTCTGGATTAACAGTCCGGTGACAATACCACTAGGCCATCACCTCCCCCAAATTTTCATTGCTTTCATATCTGGCTAAGAGAAACTTCCAAAGAAAAGAGAGAGAGAAAAAAATTCCTTTTTAATGTCCCTGCAATCTTTCTCTAGGATTTTACACAGCAGTGAGAGATTGATCTTCATTTCCTGGGGACTCCAGGCCAATCTTGACAACCTTGTTTTTCATTAAAAGGTATTTTTAAAGTGGTACCATTTCTGTTAGTATTTTCTTTTCTTTGCATGTTTTGATCTTAATTCTGTTTTCTCTTGTTTTTGTTTTCAGTTGGCAGCTGTTAGTCATTCTGCCATTCACACTCCTCTGGACACAGCCTTTGTTTGTTCATTGGTTCCATTATTTCCTTTGGTTCTGTCTCACCAAATCTTTTGTCGTTTACTGTCACCAGTCCTCACCAGATCACAGACCTTCCCTTTTATTCTTTTACAGTTCTTCCCCCATTTGACAAACATAAAACCTACTAAAGTTCTAGCTTTTCTGATGAAATGTCATTAAAGAGTCATACAGCATGGAAACAGACCCTTCGGTCCAACTTGTCCATGCTGATCAGATATTCTACATTAATCTAGTCCTATTTGCCAGCATTGGCCCAGATCTTTTAAGCCCTTCCTAATTGTGTACCCATCCTGATGCATTTTAAATGTTGTAATTGTACCAGCCTCCACAACCTCCTCTGGCAGCTCATTCCACACATGCACCACCCTCTATATGCAGCCTAAGGCGAGGGATACAAAATGAAACAATGCAAGATAGAAGACAAAGAAACATCCTTCCCTGACGCGCTCAATGTTTTCTATGCTCGGTTTGAGCAGAATGCCAGCTGCACGGTCATGCCTGCCCTGACAGCCCCAGACACACCTGTTCCCCTCTGTCACCGCTCCAGATGTAAGATCGGTCTTCCTGGGAGTCAACCCAAGGAAAACGATGGGCACAGGCTGAGTCTCCGGCTGAGCACGCAGGTCCTGTGCGGACCAGCTGGCGGAGGTATTCACCAACATCTTCAACCTCTCCCCACAGACAAGCCGAAGTCCCCACCTGCTTCAAGAAGATCACCATCATCCCCGTACCTAAGTAAGTACACGCAATGTGCCTTAATAACTACCACCCAGTGGCTCTGACCTCACCAGTCATGAAGTGCTTTGAGAGGATGGTCATTACCAACATCAACTCCAGTCTCCCAGCCCGCATCGATCTCCTATAATTTGCTTACCGATGTGACAGGTCCACAGCAGACACCATATTCCCTAGCCCTGCAGTCCTCCCTGGAACATCTGGATAACAAGGACACCCACATCAGACTCTTGTTTGTTGACTACAGCTCCACCTTCAATACCATTATCCCCTCCAGACTGATCTCAAAACTGCGTCACTTTGGTCTTGGCTTCATCCTCTGCAACTGGATCCTCAGCTTTCTGACCCATAGACCGCAATCAAGTGAGGACAGGTAACTGCCCCTCCTCCACACTAACACTCAACACTGGAGCCCCCCCAGGATGCGTCCTCAGCCCCATACTTTACTCCCTGTACACCTATGACTGTGTTGTCAAATTCTGAATGAATACCATCTATGAGTTTGCTGATGACACCACTGTGGTAGGGCAGTAGGTCAGAGTACAGAAAGGAGATAGAGGGCTTGGTGACCTGGTGCAATGAGAACAACCTCTCCCTCAACGTCAGCAAAGCTGAAGAACTGTTCATTGACTTCAGGACAAGAGGAGGAGAACACGCCTCATCTACTTCAACGGAGCTGAAGTTGAGAAAGGGAAGAGCATCAAGTTCCTCAGAGTGATGACAACTAATAATCTGTCCTGGACTTCTCACGTAGATGTGATGGTCCAGAAGGCACAATAACGCCTCTTCTTCCTCAGGCGGCTCAGGGAATTTGGCATGTTCATAAGGTCCCTCACCAACTTCTACAGATGCGCTATTGAAAGCATACTGTCCGGGTGCATAACAGCCTGGTACAGCAATTGCTCTACCCAGGACTGTAAAAAACTACAGAAGGTGGTGTGCACAGCCCAGACCATCACGGAAGCCAACCTTCCATCCATGGACTCCAGTTACATGGCCCATTGCCACAGAAAGGCTGCCGACATTATTCAAGACTTCTCCTACGCCGGTAATGATCTCCTATAACCACTTCCATCAGGCAGAAGTCACAGAAGCTTGAACACATGCCCCAACAGGTTCAGGAACAGCTTTTCCTGGCCGTCATTAAACTGATGAATGGACTCTCTAACTTCAAATAAGCTGATCTTGCTAATGTTGATCTTGCCTGGCATATGCCCTGTGCAAAGTAATCTGTATGCTTCTGTCTAGGTACTTTTCACTCGATGATCTATATGTCCTTGCTTACTATGATCTGCCTGTACTGCTCATAAACAAAGCTTTTCACAGTACTTGGGTACACGTGGCAATAAACAAATAATTCAAATCAAATCAAATCAAATTGCCCCTTAGGTCCCTTTTAAATCTTTCCCCTCTCACCTTAAACCTATGCCCTCTAGTTTTGGACTCCCTTACCCTGGACAAAAGGCCTTGTCTATTCACCCAATCCATGTCGTTCATAATTTTATAAACTTCTAAATGTCATCCCTCAGCCTCCACACTCCAAGGAAAATAGCCCCGGTCTATTCAGCCTCTCCTTATAGCTCTGGTGACATCCTTGTAAATCTTTTCTGAACTCTTTCAAGTTTCACATCATCTTTCCTACAGCGACCTGAAACCTTGGGTGGAAGATTAACTGTGGTGCACCATTCCCAATGTTGCATTTAGCATTGTGCTCCACTTCTGCTACCATGTTATTTCCTGGTTCCCATGCAATCTAAAATAAAGATCTAAACACCAGCACTGAGAATGGGAATCATGCAATTTTCCAGGGAGGCATATGTTCCAGTGGTAAAACCTGCATCCGCTGATAATGCTTTGATCACTGGTGAGATACCAGTATTCTAGGCCAAAAGGACAGCTCTCCATCATGGCAATAACTCTACCACCAAACGCGAGTGCATCTCTTCGATGAAGCCTTCCTTTGTTGGATGCCACCTGACCAACAACCCCTCTCTTGTGCTGCCTGTACCTGGTATTTCAGCCCTTGTTACTGATTGGCAAGAACTCACCTTTGTCAGACCCTCTCCTCCTGCTCCTGCAGGAATATTGGCTGTATGACATCCCTGGATATTCCAGAGATTGAGTTCAAAAGGACAGAGTGTGTTAGGAATAATGTGAGATGATGGATTCCATTGTCAGAATGAATGAAGAGTTCTCTAGTTTCAACTTTTCGAATACCCGTGACTCCTCAGATACTGAAGTAGTCCATGTCCAATGCAGCAAGACCTCATCTAGAGGTACAGTTCTGAAGGAGGGTCAATGGACTTGAAACATTTCTGCTTTCTATCCAGGAGGAGGCCTCGACACCGTGGTATTTTCACCAGACTGGTAACCCAGAGGCTCAGGCCTGGGTTCAAATTCCACACGGGAGCTGGTGGAATTTAAACTAGATTATAGGGTACTACAACGGCACAGTGGCTAGCACTGCTGCCTGACAGTGCCAGGGACCCGGGTTTGATTCCACCCTCGGGCGACTGTCTGTGTGGAGTTTGCACATTCTCCCTGTGTCTGCGTGGGTTTCCTCCAGGTGCTCCCGTCTCCTCCCACAGTCCAAAGATGTGCAGGTTAGGTGGATTGATCATGCTAAATTACCCATAATGTCCAGGGATGTGTAGGCTAGGTGTTTTAAGGAAATGCAGGGAAACAAGGATGGGTAGGGGGGTGGGTCTGGGTTGGATGCACTTCGGAAGGGCAGTGTAGATTTGATGGAATGAATGGCCAGTTACCACAATGCAGGGATTCTACTTTCTCCTCTCCACCATTGCCGTGCAGCCTGCAGGGTTAATTCAGAATTTCTTGCATTGTGTTCACATTTCCTCAGTTTCTCCCAACCATCCATGGGTGTGTGTGTGTGTGTGTGTGTGTGTGTGTGCGCGTGTGTCTGGAATTGCTTGTGAAGAACCACATTAAATGTGTAAGGCCATTGAGTGCTCCATAGTTCAGGACTGTTCCGTCCAATGCAACCCCCATCCATCATCACCAGCACCATCACCACTGCTGCCACCATAGCCTCCCTCCTGGTTTTCATTGATCTCCCAGAGCTGTGTTAGAAATTGGAGCCACAGGCATTGGCTGCTGTGCAGAATCTTGCTCAAACTGCTCCCTCCTCATGCAGGAAAGTTGACAATTTACATAATGGAGGGTGCCACAGTCGAGCTCGTCTGACTTCCTACCTGATACATTTTCACATATTTGCTTTACAATCCGAATCGAGAGGAAGAAACCTTTCACGCAGCCTCCCGAATCTGGCCTGTTTGTTTTGCCTTTGCACTTACAGCTAGTTTGCAGTCATGTTACGAAGCTTGCATCTAAATTGTAGCAGATCTGAAGCTGTAGCAGAGGAATTAAGGTAAAAACTGAGACATGTGAAAGCTGTGTGTGGTTTTGGGTGAGACACATCTGTTTTGCTTATGCAGAGAAAGAAAAGAGGTTTTACTGGTTTTAAATTGAGCAAGCAGTGTATTAAAATGCAAGCCTTGAAGTTTCTAAACAATGTGGTTAGACTATCTGTTTAGGATAGTCCTGTTTGAGGCTGCTTAGGCTGTTCAGACAGTATCCATGTGCTATTTGTGTACTTTTACCATCATACGGTGGCTTTTTCATTTGCAGCCTTTAATAATCTTGATATACAATTTATGCTAAATTAAACCATCTGACAACAGATTGGAAGGAGTGAGACAAAACAAGATGCAATTGGAAATCAAATTCAGTGAACTTAACTGTAAAAGATTTGTGAAGCTCCAGTAATATAACAAGATGAATCAAATGGGTTTGTTTTTTGACAATGCCTCAATTTAAAAATCCCTATCCCTTCACAACCTTGCCATTCTATATCTCTGGAACTTTGTGCAGTATCCTTACAGCGCAGTAAGAGGCCATTGAGCCCATTGAACTGCAACAACCATCCAAAGAACATCCCATCTAGATCCAGTCCCCAAACCTATTCCCATAATCCTACATTTACAATGGCTAATTCACCTAATCTGCACATCCTGGACGCTATAGAATAATTCAGCGTGGCCAAACCACCTAACCTGCACATTTGGACTGTGGGTGGAAGCTGGATCACACAGAGGAAACCCACACAGACACGGGGAGAACATGCAAACTCCACACAGACAGTCACCTAAGACTCAAATCAAATCTGGGACCTGGCGCTGTGAGGCAGCAGTGCTAAGTACTGAGCCACCATGCTGTCCAGATCCCTCAACTCTCTGAATTCCTCCAATTCTGCCCAATTGCTGTCCCAGATTTTTACCACTCCACCATTGCCAGCTGGGCCTATTTGGAATATCCTCCCTAAACCTTTCCACATCTCCACGTCTCTCTTTCCTTTTAGGATGCTGATGAAAACCCTAAGGTGTTCTTGTTGTTACTCAATAGACCCAAAATGGCAATGATAACATTTGCACCTTGGCTAAAGTTGGCTAATTCAGAACAGACTAGAAATTGGCCTGACACTTTCAAAGTCAATACAACTGGTATCATTGTTACGCATTTTATCCACTGATACCCCAGTTTCTGTAACAGTGATATAAACATCCTAACTAAACAAGACATCATTACTGATTAGATCATAGAATAGTACTTCCAATCTCACTGCTAGGAAGTTATGATTATGTAGATGTCTTTTGAACACTTTTCACCCAGCCTTGTCCAAGACCTCAATAATTTATGTTGTCCTACATGTGGGTTCTTAGTACTAGTGGTATTGGGGTGGCTCATAGCACCAGGGACCTGGGTTCAATTTCACCCTGGGGTGACTGTGTGGAGTTTGCACATGACTGAGTTTATGATGGGCCAAATAGCCTGCTTCCACGCTGTAAGCTTCTAAGATTTGCAATGCTTTATTTGAGAACCTTATATTACTTTAAAAACATACCAACTATACCAAAGGACAACCTTTGCTCAGTTTCTGATTGCATTTATATAATCCAGATTTCTGTCAGACACTGTGTTCTATTCTCTTCTAGTTAGCTTAACATTGGTGGTAAGGACAATAATGGAATCATTGCTGAAGGGGATAATGGAAGAACATCCAGAAATGAAAAATATGTTAATAAATAGCATGGATTTCAAGTGCAAAAATCTTGCTTGGTAAACTTCATGAAATTTTTTGAAGAGGTAATGAAGGGAGTGATAGTAGTGCTCCATGCAGACGTGATGCGATGAATAGTCTTCCTCCGCATGGAGAAAGTGTGTTAAGATCACTCAGCGAGTCTAAGTTACTGTCCATTTCCATGCTTTCTGTAGTCTGGAGCATGGATAAGATTGTTAGAGGCTCCAACTTCCTATCACATGGGGCTGACCAGGAATCTCTCCCACTCTTACCGCCTGTCATTAGCAAGCATCGGATGGATTTGCAGGTTGATAATCAACCTATTTAGCCATGTCATGGTCATACCTTCTTTGGTCTTGAACTTCTGGGGTAGAACTCAACTTTGGGTTTCTGGGTTAGAGTCAGGAATATTACCCAATACACCACAAAAAGAAGGAGTAGACAGTGGTAATTCAGTAGATGCCATAAACGTAGATTTTTGAAAGGCCTTTAATAAGATGCCTCATCATAGACCAGTGAATAAAGTGAAAGATTGTGGAATAAGTGGAAATATGGCAAAATGGATTGCTAGCTATCTTCAAGGCAGAAAGCAGGTAGCCTGAGTAAAGAGATAACACAGTGTGGAGCTGGAGGAACACAGCAGGTTTCCTGGTCTGAGTAAAGACTGGTTCAGGATCAGTGCTAGGTCCAATATCGTGCACCATTTACATTATAAATAGGACTCTGGTATCAGAAACACAATTTCTAAATTTGCAGATTGCAGCAAATTGGAAGGATGGTTAATACCACCGTGACAGATTATTGTTAGATATTAATAAATTTATAATGACCAAATAAATGGCAAATGAAGTTCAACGCAGACAATTGTAAATTTGTACATTTTGGTTGGAAAATTAGGTCATTTATTACTTAGAATGTATGAATTAAGGTGGAATAAAGGAAAAAATAGGGATCCAGAGTACAAATACATCAATTATTAAAATTGTGCTGGAGACTAGCAAAACTGTTGTTAAAGCAATTAAGAACTGGGCTTTATTTTTTAAAGGAACACAATTGAAAAGTAAGGAGTCTAGGCTAAACATGTTTTGAATCTTGGTTGTAATACATTTAGAATACTTTGTCCAGCTCTTTTTACCATTCCCCCACCAGCAGAGGATCCCATTCTTTGGCTATCTATGGTGAGCATGTGCATGATTGTGGACACATAAAGGGGTACCTATTCACTGAAGCAGCTGCCATTCCCGAGTATAGTCAGCATTACCTTGGTCGAACAAGCAGGCACTAATCCCCCTGCCCAAATAAAAGACAGAAGTGTTCCACTGGATCAGCTTTGTAAGGGGGCCAGAATCTCTTTTAAAAAGCCAGTCAGGGGCAGAGGCTGCAATCTTGCCTTAAACCTCAATGTTGTCTGTGCACTCACTTTACACCAGGCAGGAGTATTTCACTTAGGGAGGGGAGGCAGGGGTGAAATGAAAAATAACTTCCTGATCCAGAGGCTAGCAAGAGGGCTGCCAGTTACAGCATCCCATCATTCCTTTGGTATTTAGCCAAGCTAAGGGTTAAGAGTAAAATGGTGAAAACTGGAAGCTCAATAATGACCTTAATTCATTAGCATTGAAACAACATGTGAGAAGGAGAAAAATATAGAGTTCAAATTTTGATTGGAACATGACTGTTATACAATATAGTTTTGATTGGTCATTGGAATGCTGTAATGTTTTTATTCATGTTTTGGACGTGTCGGGTAATTGAATTTGATGACGTTAATATATGGTTAGGTTCACAAAAGGAAATGAACAACTGTGAGCAAGTTACTGTAAGTTTGTTGAGTACCAATGCAGTGTTGATTCTTGAGAGGTTCAACATATGGGCATGTGTTGCTTTAAGCTTCAAGAGGCCATTTTGATGACACTTTATTTCCAATGGTTGCAGAATCTGAGAAATCCAAAAACAAATTCACAATTTGATGACTGCCCTTTTAAATTTTCTTGTATTTATTAAGGAAAACATGAATGCAAAAGGGGTCATAGAGGATAGAGAACAGGGCCTTGTAATTGCCTAACAATGATGTTGAGCATGTTACCCATAAGCCTGACATGATGAACATCCAGCACAGGAGAAGGCTATTCAGCTCATTATACCTATGCTGGTTCTTTGAAAATGCTATTTAATTAGTGCCACTTCCTTGCCCCACAGCCCTGCAAATAATTTGTTTTCAAATATGTTTAATTCCCTTCAGAAAGTTACCATTGAATCTGCTTTAGACAGTACATTCTAGATGATAACAAATAACAATATTAAGAAAACATGTTCTCCTTGTCTCCCTCTCTTTCTTCTGCCAAATAGTTATCTTCAAAGATCTCAGCATGAGCTATTCCAATTCACAGACTGTAACAGGCTGGGAAAAAGGGTTGGAGGCTTCCAACGCATTTAGATTTTGTTGTGTAACATCTAGGCCTGGTCTTTTGAAATCAGTCCCATACACGATGTTCAGCTTCAGGTAGCTCATGTAAAGACTAAGTTATGATGATGAAATTCAGTTTCAAGAGCATTTAGAGTCATAGAATCACAGAGATATACAGCACAGAAACAGATCATTTAGTCCAACTCATCCATGTCGATCAGATATCTTAAGTAAATCTAGTCCCATTTGTCAGCATTTGGCCCATATCCTTCTAAATCCTTCCTATTCACATATCCATCTAGATGCCTTTTAAATCTTGTAATTGTACCAGCCTCCACCACTTCCTCTGGCAGCTCATTCCATACATGCACCACCCACTGTGTGAAAATGTTGCCCCTTATGTCCCTTTTAAATCTTTCCCCTCTGACCTTAAACCTATGCTCTCTAGCTTTGGACTATGCTACCCTGAGGAAAAGACCTTGGCTATTCCTCCTATCCATGCCCCTCATGATTTTATAAACCTCTATAAGGTCACTCCTCAGCCTCTGATGCTCCAGGGAAAATAGCCCCAGCCTATTCAGCCTCTCCCTATAGCTCAAACCCTCCAACCCTGGCAACGTCCTTGTAAATCTTTTCTGAACACTTTCAATTTTCACAATATCTTTCCTACAGCAGGGAGAGTAGAATTGAATGCAGTATCCCAAAAATGGACTAACCAATCAACAACTCCTATACTCAATGCACTGATTAATAAAGGCAAGCGTACCGAACACCATCTTCACTATCCTATCTACCTTCTACACCATTTTCAAAGAGCTATGAACCTGCACCCCAAGGTGCCTTTGTTCAGCAACTCTCCCCAGGACTTGATTTACCCTACCAAACTGCAGCACCTTACATATATCTAAATTAAACCCCATCTGCCACTTCTCAGCCCATCAGCCCATTTGATCAAGGTCATGTTGTACTCTGAGTTAATCTTCTTTGTTGTCCAATACACCACCTATTTTGGTGCCATCTGCAAACTTTGTAACTATACCTCCTACATTCACAACCAAATCATTTATATAAATGACAAAAAAGCAGTGGGCCCAGCACCAATCCTTGCGGCACACCACTGGTCACAGGCCTCCAGTCTGAAAAACAACCCTCCTCTGTCTCCTACCTTCTAGCCAATTTTGCATCCAAATGGCTAGTTCTTCCTGTATTCTATGAGATCTAACCTTGCTCACCAGGCAACCATGTTCTTCAGAGACAACAAGGTGCAGGGCTGGATGAACACAGCAGGCCAAGCAGCATCATAGGAGCAGAGAGGCTGACGTTTCGGGCCTAGACCCTTCATCAGAAAAAGGATGA
>NC_063332.1:24461507-24484826 GCF_021869965.1 Rhincodon typus | reverse complement strand
GATGAAGGGTCTAGGCCCGAAACGTCAGCCTCTCTGTTCCTATGATGCTGCTTGGCCTGCTGTGTTCATCCAGCCCCACACCTTGCTGTCTTGGATTCTCCAGTATCTGCAATTCCTACTATCTCTGATTCAATTTTAACCATGTTCTTCAGTAGTTTTTTCTTATCTTTCATTCTGCCAGTTGTGCTTCCATACCTTTTAGGTAACTGATCCAATTTTTTTCCACGTACTGCTGTGAGTTTTCTTTTACTTATGCATCAGACGTGAGGGAACTGGAGGGGGTGAGAAGGAGATTCACCAGGATGTTTCCTGGATGGAGCGTTCTAGCTATGCAGAGAGGCTGGATAAGCTCGGGTTGTTTTCTGTTGAGCAGAGAATGTTGGACGGTGGTCAGGGGTGGAACCGATTGAGGTGTATAAGAACATGAGGACATAGTGACTGTAACAAGGTCAGCCAGGTGGATCTATAGCCAGTGACTATTAATCTGGTCCAATCAGGGAGCCCTTGCTGACAGATATAAGCAGGGGTGTCAGAGGTTCTGTTCACTCTGAGGGTTGGCTCTGAGGGAGCTGGATCAATGTCAAGGACTCTTTACGTGTAAATAAAGGGTGACTTGGTGAAGGGATACTGGCCTCCGTGGAGTTTTCTCAAGGGGCATGGATAGGATGGACAGAAAGCAGCTGCTCCCTTGACTTGGAGGGTCAATAATGAGGGGGTAAAATTTTAAAGTGAAAGACAGGAGGTTTAGAGGGGACTTGAGGATAAACGTTTTCACCCTGCGGGGGGTGAGGGTCTGTGATATGCTGCCTGGGAGGGTAGCTGAGACAGGAAACCTCACACCTTTAAAAAGTACCTGGATGAACAGTTGAAGTATCATAACATTCAGGGCAATGGGCCAAGTGCAGGGAATTGAGAGTCCTGTAGGTCTTAGTATATTTTTGTCAGTGCAGATTTGATGAGCCAAAGGGCCTCTTCTGCCTGCTGTGTTCATCCAGCCCTGCACCTTGTTGTCTCGGATTCTCCAGCATCTGCAGTTCCTACTATCTCTGGCTAGCAAACCAGGCTGTTCCAGGATGGTTCTATGCCCACCTCTTTGTAACTTCATACCCTCACCTGTGGTTTGAAGCTGGCTTTGACACAGGTTTAATGAATTAAGCTCCAAGTTAAGTTATGATAGCAGGCCTAACACTATGTGAAGGCCTGACTAACTGCAATGCTGGATGGCTCTTCAAAAGCCATCCAATCACTATATTTCCTGTGAGGTAACATCTTACAACTCCTTTAGACATTTCATGTGAATGTTACCAAACAGATTTTGACATTGAGCCACTTGAAGGTGATATCAACACAGCTGAGTAAAATAAATACGCTGGAAATCTGAAACAAACAGGGAAAATGCTGGAGCAACTAAACTCACTAGGTATGGCAGCATCTGTGGAGCGAGAAACAGAGCTACTATTTCAAATCAGGGATGACTCTTCTACAGAGGAGAGTGAGAGTTGGACAAAAAAGTTACTTTTAAGGAGGATCCTAAAGAAACAGACAGAGGTAGTGAGATTAAGAGTTTGGGGAGACAATGTAGCTTATGGTCAAAACAACTTACGGCATGATCCACCAGGAGTGGGTCCGTTAATATCAAGCATGCACAAGAATGGAGCAGAGCAATATTCTGTACAGTTGTAGTGCTGGAAGAGGTTACAAAGATATAGAATGACAAGGTGATACGAGTTATTTGAAAATGTTGCATTGCCAGATGGGGAGCCAGGTTAGGTCAATGGACACTTGGGCAATGCAAGAAAGCACATTCCAGGATGATCCACCAAGATGCTCTCAAGCTTGTTTGTTGCAATATCCTAGACTTCTAGCAAAGACAAGGGATTTCCTATGCACAAGATCTATTCTAGCGGAGAGCCAGCAACAGAGCCTCTGCCACCTGATGCAAGGACATCCAGTATAACCCATAGGGTAGACAGTTCTAGTCATTATACTGGTCAGCCATAGTCTCAAGCTTGTCTCCATCTTCACTGGCTCTGCTCTTTTTGCGAGGCCAATATTTATTGCTCATTGTTAATTACCGAGAAGGCGGTTAAGAGCCAACATCAGTGGGCTGAAGGGCCTTTTTCTGTGCTGCAGACTGTTATAATTCGAATTACATTGGATTGAATCTGGAGTCACATGTTGGCCTGACCATGTAAGAATGGCACGTTTCCTTCCATAATGGACATTAGTGAACCAGAGAGCTTTAAAAATAATTGACAGCGGTTACACAATTTTCTATTAGGCCAGCTGTTCGTTCAATTCAAATTTCACCATGGCAGGATTCGAAGCCACATTTCCAGAACTATAGACTGGGGTTCTGGGAGACATTAGCACTAAATCATTGCCTTCTCTCTTTTCAGTCATCAATGCTGACTTATTATGCTGTTGTCCATTCTTTGTAAAATGATCCCAAGTTTGACCAACATGTTGACTGCGGAACAGCCCATCACTTCCACTCCCCATCTTTGGCTTCCTTTCCTTTTATTTCTGTTTGCAAACATCAGCCATCACTGCAGCTCCTCATGGATTGGGATCAGCCCATGTGATAGTTGGAAATAGTTGGATGACTTCCAGGTGGGCGGGCTAAAATGGGGTCACATAGTCCTCACAACATTAACGCATTGTGAAATCACCATGGCATTGCTTGTCTCTGGCATCACAGTTCACAGCAATCATCGTTCCTTCTCAACAAAGCAATCTATGGACATCGGAGCTTTTTAGATGTTCCTTGTTGAACGGTTTTAATGTGGCCAATAAAACATTATTGCAGTCCATGTACAGGAAACCCTTGCTTTGTTAGTTCGGGCTTTGCAAACATTTGTTCATAAATCTTCAAATGACAAAGAAGTCTGGAATTTACATGACATTCAGCACTAGTCAGGAATCCAGGAAACGTACTCACTGCCACTCCTGTGATCCACAGAGACTGAACTGACACAATATTCACAATATTCACAATATCAATGTAGCATTAACACAGACAGCCATGTTCCACCAAAGGGGCTAAATGAAGGGTCAATCGATTAATATTTTAATGTCAGTGGATGATTAACTGACCCTTCACCTATGGGCAGCAGCAACTCTACAGGGTCATTCGAGCTGCTGTTGTTTGATGTATGCCTATAATTAAATGTAAAGGACGGTTGGAAAAACCTGTGCACACTTTATCATGAGAGACTGAAAATAGGAATGGGACAGCAGTGATGGGGAGAGGGGAGTGTTGTTGTGAGGAGAAGGGGAGTGTGGTGGGATTGGTCATCATTAAAGTTTGATTGCCATTGAAAGGAAAGGCGAGAGCTTTGTCCCCAGTGTCAGAGTGATTGGTTATGAAGTAGCTGTAGAGTTTCGGAGACGGTGTCAGGCCTGTCACTGTGCTGCAGCTCTGTCATTACATTTAAAAGTAGCTCAGTTGGGGAAATATGTTTCCAACCTGCATAGAAATGTGAAATTATTGTGTGCTTTATATACTGAAGATCTTTCTTTTTTAATTAGAAAAGGGCACTAAGATACACCATTTTCATAGAACACCGGACCTACATTTCTGTCACTACCTTTGATTCTATTGAACCAATACTGTTGTTATGGCAACAGATTAGACTGTTACCCACCGTCAAGTTAGGCCAGCCAGAATATCCGGGCAGGCCAAGAAAGAAAAGATATAATGGAAGCCTCCCAAGCTGAATATCCTGGGGGAAGGGAAAAAGAAAGAAAGTACAATGCAGGCCCTCCCAAACATTATTGGGTGCCTGGGATGAGACAGCACTGGTCTGAGCTATTCGAAGTCATGCTAACGAGAAACCATTTTTCTCTCACAACTGCTTTAATGAAGAAAGAGATGATGGGATCATCTCCAATCAGTTTGACACTAAACAATAAATTATATCATTTATTTACAACAATTAAGGGATAGTTAGCTAAGGGGTTGACTAGAGGCACATGATGCTGTGGTGCTGCTTTGTACAACTCCACAATTCTTTCTTTAACAATTGTGCAACAGCATGTGTTCTGTCTGTGTCTTCTGCATTTGGTACAAACAATCAGACATTATTAAAGAGCTCAGTCTTTTGGAAGAGAATTTTAATCATGTTCTCATTACTGAACATGCTGAAGTCCCACCATGGGTGAGGTCCCATAGTCTCTGACAGGATGTTTACAATGTAGCCATTCGAAAAAAAGCCATTGGCTTAATGTTTATCATTCTGTGTCATTTTTGGTTTGCAGCTTTTATTTTCATCTTTGCTGCACAGATATGCCTGATCTGATATCGCAAAAGAGAATTGTTCCTGGCCTTTGGGAAACACCTTTAATGAAGGAAGCAGACTGCAGATTTGCAGCTGAGATGATCTCTTTTTTTCTCATTGCTGAGAACTTCAAATCAATCATTTAGTCCCACTGCGTAACATTTACAGTATGGAGAACAATCTGTCAAACTGTTCCATTTCCTTTTAAGTAATATGTTTTTATGAGTGATTCATTGGCTTGTGAAAATCAGAACTGTGTTCAAAAGTACATTGTTTCTTTCTTTTGTACTAAGCTCTCCAAAATGTCTTAAAGTGTTTCACATACAATGAATCACATTGAAAAGCAACCACTGTTGGCGATCATGGAAGCCATTTTGCACACATCAATGAAACTACACATAAAATGAAGGCCGGGTTTCTTTATTTTTGCCAGTGTGGCTGAGGGAACAATGTTGGCCAGTGAGTTCTGTACTTCTCTTCAGATAGTGCCTGGGATTCTTTCATGTCAACCTGAAAAAGCAGACATGGTTCATGCTCAACTGAATAAGAGCAAATTATTGCAGGTGCTGGAGTTTGTACTAAAAACAAAAATGCTGGACGGAGATCACAGCGGGTCAGGAAGCATCCATGGAGAGAAAGAAAGCTAATGTTTCAAGTCTAGCTGACTCTTCATCAAACCTCTGAGTTTGATGATAAGCAACAAAGTCAATGGGATGCACATTGAAGACCCCACACCCCTCCCCTGCGCCACCTGAAACCTGCTTTTATACCAACAACAAAGGTTGTTTCCCCCCTTGGAAGAGTCTAGGACCAGAGGGTAGAATCTCAGAGCAGGGGGTCGCCCATTTAAAATGAGATTAGGAGGAATTTTTACTCTCAAACGGTACTGAGTCTGTGTAATTTTTACAGGAGAGGGTTGTTAAGATTGGGCTGCTAAGTATATTCAAGGCTGAGATAGACTGATTTTTAATCACTAAAGGAATCTGTTTTGAGTACAGGAGCAGTTGCAGTAATACAGGGCCTTGGCAAGGCCACCCCTAGAATATTGTGTGCAGTTTTGGTCTCCTTTTCTGAGGAAGGATGCTCTTGCTCTCGAGGGAGTGCAGCGAAGGTTTACCAGGCTGATTCTGGGGACAGCGGGTCTGACGTATGAGGAGAGACTGACCAGGTTGGGATTGTTTTCGCTGGAGTTCAGACGAATGAGGGGGGGATCTGTAGAGACTTATAAAATTCTAACAGGACTGGACAGGGTAGATGCAGGGAGGACGTGCCCGATGGTACGTGTGTCCAGAACTAGGGGTCACAGTCTGAGGATTCGGGGTAGACGATTTAGGATAGAGGTGAGGAGACATTTCTTCACCCAAAGAGTGGTGAGCCTATGGAATTCATTACCACAGAAAGCAGTAGAAGCCAAAACATTGAATGTATTCAAGAGGCAACTAGATATAGCATTGGGGTGAATGGGATCAAAGATTATGGGGAAAAAGCACGATTAAGCTATTGAGTTGGATGATCAGCCATGATTCTGAAGAATGGCGGAGCAGACTCGAAGGGCTGAATAGCCTCCTCCTGCTCCTTTCTTCAATGTTTCTATGTTTCTAAGTTATGGCAAAGTGGAGCTAAGGATTATTAGATCAGCCATGAACTTATTGAATGGTGGAGAAGACTCAATGGGCAGAATGGCCTACTGCTGCTCCTACATTTTATTGTCAAGTTTATGTTTGATTTGCTCTTGGGAGTTGCCATAAGTGGTGCCAGCCATCATTCAGTTAGAAGCACACTCACTTCTGAGGCAGAAAGTTATAAGTTCAAGTTCTTGTTCCGGAGATGACTTCAACTCACAATTAGGCCTGACACCTCAGTATTGTACTGAGGGAGTGCTGTATGATCAGGGGGCTATCTTTTAAGCAGGATGTTAAACAGACACCCCATCTACTCTCTCAAGATGACATAAAAGGCATGATTTGAAAAAAGAGTGTAGAAATTCCTGGTGTTCTGGTCAATATTTAGCCCCCAGCCGACACCTGAAAAGCAGATGAGAGAAAGATCATTACTGGAATTCTGTTTGTGGGAGTTTGCTGTGCATTTATTGGTTGCTACTTTTTCCCATTGCAACAGCACCCATACTTCAAAATGTAGCTTGAAGTGAGCTGAGGTTAGGAACGATGCTACGTAAGTGCAAGTCTTTAATTTTTTTGTTGTATCGTTTTCCTTTCAGGGAGTGGATTCCAGGTCATAACGTTCTGGGACATGAAAAAATAAATTCTCTTCAGTGAAGATAGTGACCTTAGCAGTGAGCTGGAGCACAGCAGTGAGTCTGTTTACAGAATTAATACCTACCCTTTCTGAAGAAACTTTTTACGCTTTGGACTTTAAGGTAGGGAAACAGAAGCTGCAACAAATTCATGGATTCAAATCGCTAGGGTGGGGGAATCTTGGAAATAACTCAATGTCTCCAAATTCAACCTGTCAGGATAAAAGGGATCAGTGAATGGGGATTAAAAACAAACAAAACTCTGGCACTCACTTTGATGCATGTGGCTGATAATAGGATATTGAACTGATCAAATAAGTGAAAGAATTGAAGTACTGTGCCAGAATTACTGTAACAACCCTGATGTGAGATTAAGCATCTGGCCAATTGTTGACCTTAGCCATCTGCGCGCAACCCTGGTTTACTCATTATCCACCCTCATTAAAAACAGTCTGAACCTCACCCCTGGCCATCTGGCCAATTACCCAGAAGTTGGTTCCAAATTCTTAGCTGTCATCTTCCAAAGGGCTTAATGCTCATGTCCAGGATACTTCAAAAGGCAGAGGAGAATTGCCACTTCTGAGAATATCCAAAGTGAAATTGGAATGATTGCTCATTGATCCTTGACCCTTCAAGGTTTTTACTACAGGCATGACTTACACTGTGGCTCTGGGCACCCTGACTGAGTTTGAGGTGAGCGCCAATGAGAGCAATGCAGTGGATCTATGGATAACAGACAGCTGCCAGCAAATAAATAACCCACCCTGGCCCACACAGGAGCTAGGCACCATGCAATGCCTCACATGGCTGAACGCAACATGATCTTATTTTCAGGCCTCACTGTGGTCAGTCGACATGGAACAGAGCGCTTAGCAATTTCGCGCCTACTTTCACTCAGGGGAGGCAGAGAGAATGTGCGAGGAGACAAGGACAATAAGACAGGACGGAGTGCAAAGCAGGCAAGAGGCAGTGGGCTTCTGCTGCAGTTTCCAACATTCATTTTGAACAGATATTGTTGGTGAAAGTGGACGTTTGAAATCTGCTTATTTCTTGCTGTGCGTTACCTGAGTCACTGTGCTGTGTAACACAACGGGGAAAAGGTTTTAGCTGATAAGCATTTAATGACTGTAAATCTGGAAGGGGCTATTTTACATCTTGGGTTCTGTACTGAGCTGGTCAAATCGTTAAGATGTGATTGCTTTGCACATGTCACAGCCAGAGTTTCACCTTTCTGTTCTAAAGGTGCAAATGGGGTTTGGTCAGACATCTACCAGTGTCCCTTCTTCACAGGTAGGCTGCTTTTTTTAAATTCATTCACGGGATGAGGGCATCGCTGACCTAGCAGCATTCATTACTCATCTCTAATTGCCCAGAGGGCACTTAAGAGTCAACTACATTGCTGTGGGTCTGGAGTCACATGTAGGCCAGACCAGGTAAGGATGGCAGTTTCCTTCCCTAAAGGGAATTAGTGAACCAGATGGGTTTTTCCAACAATCTACAATGGATTCACAGTCATCATTAGATTCTAAATTCCAGATATTTATTGAATTCAAATTCCACCATGGGATACAAAACCGGGTCCCCAGAACATTGTCTGGGTCTCTGGGTTATCAGCCCAGAGATAATACCACTAGGCCATTGCATCCCCCTTGTATGAGCAGGTTATTTAGTTACAGGTGCCATTACACAGCACAGACTGAACCTGTTCACACCCAACGCACACAGTTCCAGGAGGAAGGTTTTGTAAAATGGGCAATGTTAGAAATCCAGGAAACTTTCTCTTTTTCCACCAATGAGCCCAATTGTTGCCCTTCTTGGCGTCACATTAACGGGAATAAATCCATACTCCAAATCTACTCACTCAGTCAAAAGTGATTTACACTTGAAGAAGAAATTGATTTCTCAAGAACAGTTCAATCTTCATTCATTAGAGTCTTATTGAAATGCTCAAGATTCTAAGGGGGTTTGACCGAATAGTTGTTAAGCAAATGTTTCCACTCGTGGGGGGAGTCATGAACAGGGGGACACAGTTACAGAATAACGGGATAGTCAATTAAAAGTGAGATGTGAAGGAATTTCTTCTCTAAGAATAGTGAATGTCTGGAATCCCCTACCCCAGCGAGTTGTGGAAAGTATTTAAGGAGGAAGTAGATAGATTTTTGCAATATCAGGGAGTTGAGGGTTATGAGGAGCTGCCATGAAAGAGATGTTAAGGCCTGGGGTAGACCAGACACGATCTTATATAATGGTCAGGCAGGCTGGAGGGGCTGAATAGCCTCCTCATATGTTCTTCTGATAGATCACATGGAAACTACCATTTGGAAAATGTCAGATTTTGAAGAGGATGCATTTGGTACTTGCCAAACTGAGGGGACTCAGCACAGCATGGTATATGTCAAGATAAGACATAGCATAGGTTTATCCAAGAGGAAAATCTCCCTGTGCTACTGTGACAGTCACTCAGCGCAGCATTACTGACTGCACTAATGAGACATTCCTCTTTTCTCATAACAGTTTATCCAAAGGATATTGTCAACTTATTGATATGTGGACAGTTTCTATTTCAGGGCATTATAGGAATAATAAACTGGTTGGTACAAACTTTCAATGTTATTTTAAGATGTAAAGGAGGCAGTATAAGTAGTCATCTACGATGTGAGTTCTGGAAAATGTGCATGTGGTTATGTCTGTATGCATTCTGGTTGGGGGGGGGGGAGTTGGTTGGATGGCTGATTTTGTGATGTAAAATCCAACTCATGGGTTCAATCTCCACTCCAACTGGGGTCAGCATGAAGGCCCCACTGCCTCAAACTCATCTCTCACCCGAGGTATGGTGACCCTCAAATTAAACTCACCACCTGTCATCTCTCTTTCTCTCTCTCTCTTTCTCTCTATCTATGAGAAAGCAGTCCTATAGTCCTCTGGGACTGGTGACTTTGTCATGTGTGCATGTGAGAGAGAGAGAGAGAGAATGTGTGTGTGTGTGTGAGAGAGAAAGAATGTTTGTGTGCGTGTGTGTGAGAGAGAAAGTGTGTGTGTGTGTGTGTGTGTGTGTGTGTGAGAGAGAGTGTGTGTGTGTGAGAGAGAAAGAATGTGTGTTTGTCTGTGTGTGTGTGTGTGTGTGTGTGTGTGTGTGTGTGTGTGAGAGAGAGAGGGTCAGGGTGTGTGTGTTTGACATGTCTATGCGTCCAGACCTTGTTCAAGCCGAGTCTAAATCAATGTCTCCTCCTGGCATTACTGTTGTCCTCAGATTATCCTGTCTGAGTCTTCTTGGTGTCCTGTTGGTAATCATTCTTTGTGCTTGAAAGCAAACAGACTTGCTTCATCTTGATGAAATAGTTGTCACTCAGACTTCATTCATGCATGATGGTAACATGTCACATGTGACACTTTCTTACATAGTAGCTCTGCCCATCTTTCACTTTGAATCTTTGAGTAACCTCAAAAATGTGATTGCTGATATGAATAGTGAACTCTGTGGAGATCTCGACGTTATCTGGACTAACACAGGGTCCTGTGACTCCCTGTGACCTACAATGAGCACTCTACCACCACACTCTTCAGAGAATCTGTGGGAGATTATTTCTGTCCCTGATATTACAGAACTGTGGGGTTTTACTGAAGCAGAGTTAAGCTCATTAGCTCCAATTACTTGGTTTAAGCCGTCCTTAGGCCGAAAGCAGGAGACAGAGTTATAGCCAATGCGAAAAGCGGAGTGCTGTGCAACTTCAAATCAGTTTTGATCAAAGATGCAAATAGAACAGATTGAATTCTTTTCACCCTCCTTTTATTTTAAATCAATGTTCAGAAATTCTGAACAGCAACAAATCAAATCAGACAGAGCATTTTTAAAAGAAACATTATCAATATAGTTAACAAATCTACAGCACTTCAGAAAGGAGAAATGGGGATCAAGGAACACGAGTAAAATGAAAGCTTACATTTATATAACACCTTTCATAAATTTGGGGCTTTTACAAACATATGAACTAGAAGTTGAAATAGGCCACTCTGCCCTTTGTGCCTGTTCTACCATTTAATAAAAACATGGCTGGTCTGTTGTGAATTGCACATTTCCAACTACCTTGTGACAATAGTACAGCTTTTAAGGTGTATTTTTTCCTTTTTTTATGAAGAGAGGTTGAGACAGATGTATTGAATGGTCTGTTCTAAGCTAATAAAGTGAACAGCTTATGAGGACTTGGTTGTTTGAAGTTGGGACAATAGAAGCAGCAGGAATGGATGGAGTCGGGCTCCCACAGAACCAGGGTTTTAGTTTACCTTTCAGTAGTTGTTGAAGTTTTGAGGTTGGCTGTAGAAGTGGCTTCATTTGCCTCTGTTACAGGAAAGTGCTGGAGTTCTTTCTCTCTGCTAGAATTTTCTATTGATGGTCTTTCCCCCTGGACTGGAGAATTGCATGTGAGACAAACATTTTACTGATTGTGCCTTTGACAAGGGTGTGTTTATGGAATTTTACAGTCTTGGAACAGTTGCTATTTTGTAGTTAAATAATCCATTATTCTGCTAAATTTTCCACTAGAGTTAAAATTATACCAGTTCCTCTTTCTTTTGTTTGTATTTTAACTGTAGAGAAAGAATAAAGTATGTTTTGCTTAAAGCCGAGTAGTGTAACCAATTGAATTATATCTGGAACATAACACCTTCCACTTGCCTTTAGATAAGAAAATGTTAGAATGTAGGCTATCCCCTTACTTTATTTGCAGGGGTTCTGGTCTAGGCCATAACGTCCCCCATAACCTTTGATTTCATTGCCTAACAAGAATCTATTCACCTCCACCTTGAAAATATTCAATGATGCTGTCTCACTGTCTTCTGAGGCAGAGAGTTCCAAAGTCACACACATTTTTGAGGGGAAGAATTCCTCCTTATCTCTATTCTAAAAGATGAAATGACCGGTCACCGAGCAAGGTTCACCAACTTGTTACAGTTCCAGATGGAATACTCCAAAGTGTCAAGCTCCCAGGTGAGGAAGAATGAACAAGCTCCCTTTCTTTATTCATCCTATCCCCTTGCTTGATCACATCAAGGTTAATTTACAATTCATTCACAGGACAAGGGCATTGCTGGCTGGGCCAGCATTTTTTTTTATTGCCTATCCCTAATTTCCCAGAGGACACTACATTGCTGTTGGTCTGGAATCATATGTAGGTCATACCAAG
The DNA here is from genome assembly GCF_021869965.1 of Rhincodon typus. Taxonomy (NCBI): domain Eukaryota; kingdom Metazoa; phylum Chordata; class Chondrichthyes; order Orectolobiformes; family Rhincodontidae; genus Rhincodon; species Rhincodon typus. The sequence goes on along the minus strand of NC_063332.1, from coordinate 24,473,112 downwards.
GACAACAGATTTCCTTCCCTAAAGGACATTAGTGAACCAGGCGGCTTTTTCCTGACAATTATCAGACTTGTAATTCCAGATTTTTATTGAATTCAATATTCCACTGTGTACCGTGGTGGGATTCAAACCCAGGTCCCAGGACATTACATGGGTCTTTGGATTAGCAGCCCAGCGATAATACCACTGGGCTATGCCCTCACCGTTTTCTCTCAGACCAAGAGAATTTATGTTTGAAAGGGAGGCCATTTAACCAGGCCTTTTTGAATTAGCAGAAGAGTAATGCCTTGTAAGAGTGTGAACAACATGGGCTGTGACAAGATTTATGGCAGAATCGGGTGAGAAATCTGATGAGATGACAAGGCCCATCTCAATCTGGAAATCATTTCGAGCCAGCTTTTATGTTTTTCACAAGTGGCGTGGTGAGATTCTTGTGGTGATTTTCCAACTGACGAGATTAACGCTTGTTAAACTCTTTGTTTTCAGCCTAAGTTGCCTCAGTAATATTCTGTGTGTGACCTTACTGGCCTTCGGGAAAATCTGACATGAAACCGAGAGTGGGTGTTTGGTTGTTCTATCTCAACACTTTGTCCAGATGATCTCTACCTTACCCATGGCCAGATTCCAGGGCAGGAAACAATCAACGAGTACCAGCCGCATGTACCCTTCAAGGTTTTTGCAAAGATTTGTAGCTCAGGTTGTGGGCGAAGTTGTTGACTTGCTCACCGAGCTGGTATGTTTTCGTTCAGACGTTTCATCACCATGCTAGGTAACATCATCAGTGAGGCCTCCAATAAAGTAATGTTGTTCTACTCCACTTGGAATTTATATTGTCTGGTCCATTAAAGGCCCCATTCCCACAACATGCAGAACCAACGTGGTTTACACAATACCATGCAACAACTGCCACAAACATTACATCGGACAGATAGGAAGGAAACTAGCCATCAGAATACATGAACATCAGCTAGCAGCAAAACGGCATGATGAACTCTCCTTAATATCTGTACATTCAGACAATGAAGGCCATCAGTTTAATTGGGACAAATTAACCATAGTAGCCCAATCCAAACATAGACACGCATGGGAATTCCTGGAGGCATGGTTCTCCACCCGTAATGCAATCAACAAACATATAGAATTGGACCCCATATATAAACCCATACAGAACAAAACCAGAATTGACAGTACTCACCATAACAGACCAGACAGTATAAATTCCAACATCGCTTCATCGGAGGCCTCACTGATGATGTTATCCAGCATGGTGACAAAACGTCTGAACGAAAACAAGCCAGCTCAGCGAGCAAGTCAACAACCTCACATGTACCCTTCCACTATGGAGGCTGGCACCCAACCTTCGGGGACCCATCACCACCAACCTGACTTGAAACTATGTCACTGCTGCTTTACTGCCACTTGGTCAAAATCCTGGAACTCTATTTCTGCAGCACAGAGATTGCAGCGGTTCAAGAAGGCAGCTCACCATCACCATCTCAAGGGCAACTAGGAATGGATAACATATGCTGGCCTAGCCTGCGACACACATTTCGCATGAGAAAATGAATTAAAGTTATTGTTGTTCAACCGGGTATAATCTGTGGGAGGCAATGAAAGGAAACTCAAAAGTGATTAACCTTAGACAGTGATTAACTTGGACAAATGTTGACAGAAGGTTCACCACCATCTTCTTAAGGGCAGTTAGGGGTAGGTAGTAATTGATGGTCCAGCCAGTGACAGCCACAACCCATGAATGAATAAAAAAAGAGATTCAAGGGAGGCAGGTGAGACACAGGCAGGTGCCTGACCCACCCATGTGAATTCTACATAATAGTAAACAGCCGGTTAGGAGGTACCAAAGCAATCAAGCTGGGTAAATAATTATGCTTGAGCATCGTGCTCAGTTTAATTACATCTGCTCTCCTATGAAGGAGGTGGAGCAGACATCTAGCTTTCTAAATCTGTTTTAATATTATTTAGACCCGTGCAATATTTTCATCTGGTAAAAAGATCTTTATCCATTCTTGCCAAGAACATAATAGGGGCAGTGGAAGATTTGGAATATGATGTTAGTTCTTGGCAGACCCTGATGTCCAATGGTTTAATTGACTGGCCAAGTTACAAGTATTCTTAATGTTGTTATATTTTATACATTTAGGGGAAGCTGGTAAAGTCATTGAACCTACAATCCAGAGGGCCAGATTAATTCACTCGTGATGCAAGTTCAAGTCCCACCACGGCATCTTAGTGGAATTTAAATTAAATAAATAGGAAATTTGGAATTGAAAGCGAGTGTCAATAATATTAACTATTATCAATTGTTGTAATTGTCTGCTATTCTCCTTTAGAGAAAGAAGTCTCCTCCCCTTACATGGTCTGGCCTACATGTGACTCCAGACCAAAGCAATGTGGTTGACTCTTACCTGCCTCTTTAACTTATCAAAATGCCCTACTATAACGTCTTTTATAATAGTGTCTAGCATCTCCCTACGGTAGATGATAACCTCACTGACCTGAAGCTTTCTGTTTTCTTTCTCCCTCCCCTTTTGAATAAAGAACAAACATTTATTATCTTCCAACTTAAAAGAACCTTCCCAAATCTACAGAATGTTCAAAAATTAAAACCAATGTATCAACTGTCTCACTAGCCTCCTCTTCACAGACCCTTGGGTGACGCCCCGGGATTTGTCAGCACTACGTAAACAATTTCTCAGTCCCATATTTTGCTGATTGTAATTTTCCAGAGTTCCTCCCTTGCAATTGTTATGGTATACTATGTTATAAGTGCACTATATAAATAGATGTTGTTGCTATAAGGACTATGGCTAAAAAATGCTATTGTTACAAGAACAATTTCAGTGGGCACTTTTAGCTGGTATGTGTTGCCTTAAATTCCTATCAAAGTTTCTTTAAATGGAGTTCTGATCTAGAAAAGCATTGTTTATAAGCCAGATTCGAATGAAGCTCACTCCCAGTTGTGAAAAGATTTCTTTGCATCTGATAAAATGACGGTCACACTAGTTCCCTTGTCTTCTTTTTTTCACTCTTCAACTGACTTTCAGATAAATGCTGCATTCATTTTCAAATGATATTTCTACCCTGATCCTTTCTGGTTTTGGACTTCTGCGCAGCAACTTGGAGTAATAGCTGACACTTGGTGCTTCAGAACTTCAGCGATGCTGAAGAAAATTAGACAGGTTTGCACTCATCAGGACATGTGGAAGTGTTCAGATGGAGCAACAGGATGTATGTCATGAGAGTCAATCAGTATCGTTTTCTCAAACACTATAAATTCATGTTCCCTTTCAAATTTACACACCTCATTCTATCCTGATAAGTGGAAGACAAAGAGCTCCAACTGCATGTCTCTTTCCTCAGCAATACTCAACTTGGACTATCTGGAAACGTGTCTGTAGATGCTATACCCAATATATGTGCATAATGGAACGTAGGTAAAAGGCAAAATTAACAGCCAGCACATCAACAAGTTATTCAGACTAACAGTCACCAATAGACAAGAAGACTCAGGACTCAGTAGCATTATAAGAATGGGTGAGGTTGAAAGGGCAATCAGTCTTTGAATTATAGATACAGGTGTTACATGCAATTGGAAAGTGAACTGGTTGCTTGGCTAGACACTGATGAGTAGCTGAAAATTCAGATGGTGAGCCATATAGTTTACAGGGAAGGACTCGGTTGAACCTCGACGCAGGATGTGACTCTCTGTTAGCTCTTCATCAAAGTATACAAAGCCGTAAACACCAGCTGGCACATGTCTTTGGGGCTGGAGAGTATTTTTATAGGGAGCTTAATTTCTAGGATTGACTATTCTGAGACTCTCTTGTCTCATCCTGGTTACAGTTCTGGCAGACTTTATGACCGAGCTCAGTATCAAATTCAGAAGAGGTGGAATGGAGCTGATACTGCCAAAGTTATAGGCCAATCGGATTGATCTTCCTCTCACTCTGTCAGCTGGTCATTAAATTCAGCCTATGTCTGGTGGCCATGTCTATAAAGTGTAAAATGAAAATATTTCTGTATTTGTCCCTGGCCCTTAAATCCATGGCAACTGCCTCATTAAAACACATGAAAGGCTGACAATAGAATGTGGCTGTGTACTCCCATACCTTTTACATATTTTACATTGCGCACTAATCTTCTGTATGCTCATTGTATACTTGTCTCCAACCGTACCTGCACCCTTGTCCTGATTTCAAATCTTTGGCAAGAAGAGTGAGAAAATTATCTATTCTCCTTTTACCTTCTTTTCTCTCTAATTCTTATCACCCAAGACCATAATACATCCCAAACATTTTGATTAGAAACATTACAAACATTGTCAAGGAGCTTGAGCAAAGTGCAGATCCACTGACTTTCCAAATGCTGTCACTTTATTGTTCTGTGTCCAGTTTCACTTGCTCCATTTTTGTGGAAAGCCGATTTAATAGCGAAGACATATCAGTACTAGTAAAGTGGTGTAAAGTCATAGAGGTCAAGCAGCATCATAGGAGCAGTTCCTACTATCTCAAAGTCATAGACTCCATTCTTTTCCTTTGCAACCGCTTAGGCTGAACCAGACTTATTGGAACTTTGGTATTGTATTTGATGCTGAGATGCTGCTGACTACAGACCTGTATTATTACTAGCCACCTCTGTCCCTGTTTTAGTTCATCTGCTCCTGAAACCCTCACTCAAGCCTTTGTTACTTCTAAACTTAACACTGTTTTCTCAAGTCCCCGACATTCGCCGTCTGTCAAGTTGAGGTAATCTTCACTTCTGCTGCCTGTGTCCCAACCTGCCCCAAGTCCCATTCTTCAATCATTCCAATGCTCAATAAGCCACACAGGCTGCTGTATAACTTGAGTTAAAGTTCAAACAGATCTTTTCACACGTCTCCTTGTGCTCACTGTTTCCTATATCTGTCATCTCCTCCAGCTCCAGAAACCTTTAAATTACTTGCACTCCTTTTATTCTGGCCCTCTTGAGCTCCACAACAATTACCTCTTTGGCTGTGCTGTTGGCCATCTGTTATAATATTGACTTATGTGGCCTCTGTTATGTTGTGATTTATACTATCACTGGGAAAAGCTTTTAGTCACATTAAAACTACCAAATAAATGCAAATTTTTGTTGTTGTTGGTATCCTAGTTAAATAGCTGGCAGTATGTACCATTTGTGACGTGGGTGTGAGATCTGTAGCAATGATTTGTATGTAAGGGTGTGGCAGAACATCTGAATGCCAGGTATGTGTCTGATTGATAGAGATTATTGATAGGTGAGTGTTGAGGGTGTGGCACAGGTTAATAGTAGGATATGGCATTTGAGGTTGTACCCAGTGACTTGACCACCTGGCTGAGATCTTATGGGGCTTGACACTGCTCTCACTGCTTTCTGAACAAGTGTCTGGAGCTCTTTCTGACCTCCGTCTGAACAGGGGACATCGCTCCTTCTTTCCAAACCTCCTGCCAAGGATACCCAGTGTGGGTTCACTGTCAGGAGTTTCTGTGGAATGAGATAGAACTAAAAGCACTGAAACAGGCCATTTACCTTAACCAGTCTATGCCGTGGTTCTCCTATCTGCATAACTATCTATTCCTTATTGTTTTACCTTGTATCCCCTTAAATGCATCCATGTAATTTGCCTCAACTACTGTGGTGTCGAGTTCCACATTCTAACTACTCTGGGTAAAGAAGCCTTTCCTGAATTCTACAATGGATTTATTAGTGACTAGCTTATATTTATTCCCTTTAATTTTGGGCTCTCCCAAGGGACTCTTGATTAAACAATAATTCATATCAGATTCCTAGCTTCAGGCCTGCAACAATTGTGTGTTGTAACGTGGCCAGTTCTCATGCCCCTTGCACTATTTATTTCTGCTCCAGCAAAGGGTGTGAGAGCAGTTCTGGTTGACCCATATTCTGTTTTCCCTTTTCCTTACTCTTGTTGCAGCAAAATACGTAATCTGAACTCAGAGTCCAGCCAAGAATGGTGCTTGATTGAAAGTACTTGAACTCACAGATGTTGGAGCTTCCCTTTTTAATTGCCATCTCACAATGTCAATAGCTGAGGGAATTGTGCATTTTGTATGTGCCGCCAATAGAATAGTCGTCTTCAAGAAAGTGAGTCGTCTTGAGTAATAGCTCAAATCAAAACAAAAGCTGTGTATTTTTAAATCACACTGGTCTGATATGCACCATGCTTCTGTCACATAGAAAAAATGATATGAAATTCTAGCCAGTCTGACTGTACTTTTGTTCAAAGAGAGGATGAGTAATGTAAATGTACATGTGCCAAATACTTCTGTTCCTTCTTTGATCGCCTCAGAATGATGTAAGTGAACTGCTTGAGAATTGCAGGTCTTTTGCAAGTTTTAGAAAGAATAGGCTTTGTATTTTGCAAGATCCCCAAACAAGAGATCTGCACAACTATCAAAGTCAGAAGAAAGTAATAAGGTTTAATTAACCAAGTCAGCGCAACAGCACAGACCCCACCCCCTGCCCACCATCACCACAAGTCATCTGCAGCCCACTTTTTTTTAAACTTGCTTTTGGGATGTGTGCATTGCTGGCTAGGTCTGAACTTATTGCCCTGGAGAAGATAGAGGTGAACCACTTTCTCCAACTGCTGCAGGTACACCTTTGGGAAGGAAGTTCCAGGATTTTGACCCAGTGAGAGTGGAGGATCTGCGATATACTTCCAAGTGACTGGCTTGAAGTGGAACTTGGTGGTGACGGTGTTCCCATGCATCTGCTGCCCTTGTCCTTCTCGATGCTCGAGGTCGCAGGTTTGGAAGGTGCTGTCAAAGGAGCCCAGATGAGTTGCTGCAATGTGTTATGTAGGTGGTATACATTGCTATCACAGTGTGTTAGTGGTGAAGGGAGTTGAAGGGTGGGCAAGGGATTCTAATAAGTAGGCTAAACTGTCCTAGATGGTGTCAAGCCTCTCAAGTAGCAACCATCAAGGCAACTGGAGAGTAATGCTTCACATTCCTGATGTGTGCCTTTCTGATAGTGGACAGGCTTTGTGGAAATTTGAGCTATTACTCAAGACGACTCACTTTCTTGAAGACGACTATTCTATTGGCAGCACATACAAAATGCACATACACAAGACTCCTGGCCTCTGACCTGCTCGTGTAGGCACTGTATTTATATGGCTAATCCAGTCAATGGTAACCTTCCCCTCAGTGTATTGATAGTGTGGGATTCATTGATGACAATGCCATTGTGTGTCAGGGAGAGATGGTATTATGCTTAATTTTTGGGTGAGGTTCCCCAATTGGTTACAGTGCCAGTCAGCATGCCACAAACTGTTCAGTTCCTGAGTGAGGATAGATGACCTGGCTCCCTTTCTTTATTGACCCATCCCCTCAGTTGATTGCAGTAAGGTTCATTGACAAAGGATCCCTTCCCTTGTAAATACGTCTCTCCCAGAACAAATCAATGTTTTAAAGGGAACCAATTTAACGGTACTTTCTTCAGTTAAAAATGAATTTATTAGTTACTAAGTGCAGGAAAAAATAATAATGCAACACACATACACACAGAAATAAGAATAAGAATCATAGAATCATACAGCACAGAAGAGGCCCTTTGGCCCATCAAGTCTGTACTGACAAAAGCTACACTAGTCCCACTTTCCAGCATTTGGCCTATAGCCTTGAATTTTCTGAAATTTTAATGTTCATCCACGTGCATTTCAAAGTTGTGAGGTCTCCCATCTCAACTATCCTCCGAGGCAGTGCATTTCAGCTTCCGACTACCCTCTGGCCATTGGCAATTTTCCTCAAATCCCATCAAAACATTCTGCCTTTCACTTGAAAATTAGTCCCCCTTGTTATTGACCCCTCAAAAAATGGAGCAGCTGCTGTCTGTCCAGCCTCTCCATACCCCTCAGAATTTTATGCACCTCAATCGTAGGTTGCCCTACTATAGAAAGGATATAATTAAATCAGACAGAGTGGAGAAAAGATTTACTAGGCTGCAGCCTGGACTAGAAGGTTGGAGTTCAAGGAGAGGTTGGATAGGCGGGGACTTTTTCCCTGAAACATAGGACACTGAGGGGTTACCTCGTGGAGGTCTATAAAATCATGAGAGGCATAGATCAGGTAGATAGCCAACAATTTTCCCCATGGCAGGAGAGTCTAAAACTAGAGGGCCTAAGTTTGAGCTAAGAGGGGAGGGATACAAAAGGTTCCAGACCAGCATTTTTTTCACACTGAGGGTGGTGAGTGTCTGGAAGGGACTGTCAGAGGAAGTGGTGGAAGTGAGTACAATTTTGTCATTTAAGAAACATTTGGACAGGTACGTGGTCTAACTCTGACTCCTCCCTTCCCTTCCTCAACATCTCTGTTTCCATTTCTGGGGATAGACTGGCCACTAATATCCACTATAAACCCACCAACTCCCATAGCTACCTGGCCTGTAGATCCTCACACCCTGCTTCCTGTAAAGACTCCATCCCATTCTCTCAGTTCCTCCGTCTCCATTGTATTTGTTCAGATGAGACTAACTTCGACCAAGGGACCATCCGAAATGTCCACCTTCTTCCTCAACCGAGGATTCCCCAGCACCATTGTTGACAGGACCCTCAACTGGGTCTGACCCATTTCCCGCACTTCTGCCCTCACTCCTTCTCTTCCCTCCCACAACAGCGATAGGGTTCCCCTTGTCCTTACCTACCATCCCACCAGCATCCACATCCAGAAGATCATCAGATGCCATTTCCGCCACCTCCAGTGAGATGCCACCACCAGACACATATTCCCCTCCCCTCCCTTGTCCGCCTTCCGCAGGGACTGTTTCCCCTGGGACACCCTACTCCACTCTTCCTGCACTCCGAACTCAACCACAGCCCCACAGCACCCTCCACTGCAACTGGCAAAGGTGCAACACCTGCCCATTTACCTCCTCCCTCCCCAGTGTCCAAGGGCCCAAACATACCTTCCAGGTGAAGCAACACTTCACCTGCACTTCCCAGAATCTTATCTACTACATTCGCTGCTCACAATGTTGTCTCCTCTACATTGGGGAAACGAAGCGTAGACTTGGCGACGGCTTCGCAGAACATCTACGTTCTCCCTGCAAAAAAGACCCTGAGCTTCCTGTTGTCTGCCACGTTAACACACCACCCTGTTCCCTGGCCAACATCTCTGTCTCAGGCTTGCTGCAGTGTTCCAGCGAAGCTCAGTGCAAGCTGCAAGAACAACACCTCATTTTCCGCTTTGGGACCCTGCAGCCCTCTGGACCCAATATCGATTACCTCACACACCAGGCCTTGTTATTACTTAAAAACTGAAAGAACTGTGGATGCTGTAAATCAGGCACAAAACAGAAGCTGCTGGAAAAGCTCTGCAGGTCTGGCAGCATCTGTGAAAAATAATCAGAGTTAACATTTTGGAGCCAGTGACCCTTCCTCAGAACTAGGTTTTGAGGAAGGTAATAACTTTCCCAGTTCTGAGGAAGGGTCACTGGACCTGAAACGTTAACTCTGATTTTTTCCTTCACAGATGCTGCCGGACCTGCTGAGCTTTTCCAGCAACTTATGTTTTTGTTCTTGTTAGTACATAGGCTGCCATTACACACCAGCTATTGTTAATCACTAATAGTTTCCATTAACAGCTATTTACCCTCCCAGCCAGATTGTTATCAACTCCTTTGTCTATCCAACTGCTCTTTTCTCTCTTCAGGCTCTATCTTATCGTTTACCCCCTACCCCATCCCCCTCCCTACTTTTTACATATAAACCAACATTTTCCCAGCTACTATCAGTTCTGAGGAAGGGTCAACGGACCCAAAATGTTAACTCTGATTTTTTTCTCCGCACATGCTGCCAGACCTGCTGAACTTTTCCAGCAACTTCTGTTTGTCTTTCTGAATTATAGCATCGGCAGTTCTTTTGGTTTTTATTTACATTTAATGTGTTATTCTCATTCTAAGAGGGAGGTAATAACTTTGCAAATTCCAATCAAAGTGTTGGAGTTCTATAATTGCAGCCAGATGAAAAATAAAGAAAACCAAAGCATCAAGGTTTATTTCTAATGAGAGAGAATTAGAAAAGCAGTAGGGTTAATCTGTTATGTATGTACAGAGTAAGATTTCTAAACACCCCTCAACACTATTCAAGGTTCTCATCTCCATATTGTAAAACAGATACAGACCTATTGGACATGGTTCGCAGGAGGTTTATAGGCATGACTTCAGTACTAAACATTTATACGTAATCAGGAAATTCTCTCTAAAAAGAAATTAGGGGCGGCACGGTGGCTCAGTGGTTAACGCTGCTACCTCACAGCACCAGAGACCTGGGTTCGATTCCAGCCTCGTGTGACTGTCTGTGTGGAGTTTGCACATTCTCCCCGTGTCTGTGTGGGTTTCCTCCGGGTGTTCCGGTTTCCTTCCACAGTCCAAAGATGTGCAGGTTGGGTGGATTGGCCATTCTAAATTTCCCGTAGTGTTCAGGAATGTTTAGGTTAGGTGGGTTAGACATGGGAAATACAAGGGATAGGGGAATGGGTCTGGGTGGAATGCTCTTCAGAGGGGTGGTGTGGGCTTGTGGGGCTGAATGGCCTGTTTCCATACTGTAGGGATTCTAAAAAAAAATGACACAATAAGTGTCTTTAAATTTAAACAGCTTTTCAACAAGGTAAATGTGAACAAGTTGTTTCCACTTGTGTGGAGCCAAAAATAAGCTTCACAGATGTAAATTAGTCACAAACAAATCCAATAAGGAATTCAGAAGAAACATCTTCACCAAGATGGTCAGAATTCTGGAGTTCTGAAGAAGACTTGAAATTTTAACTTTGCTTCTCTCTCCACTGATGCTGTCAGACCTGCTGAGTTTCTGCAACATTTAGAATTAGAGTCATACAGCAGAGAAACAGGCCCTTTGGCCCACCAACAATCACCAAACTACTTTAATCCCATTTTCCTGCACTTGGTCCATAGCCTACTATGCCCTGGCTAGTTAGGTGTTCATCCAGAGATAGTAGGAACTGCCGATGCTGGAGTCTGAGACAACAAGGTGTAGAGCTGGATGAATACAGCAAGTGTTCATCCAGATGCTTGTCAAATATTGCAAGAGTACCTGTCTCCACCACCCTCTCAGGCAGCACTTTTCATATTTCTACCAACCTCTGGATGATAATTTTTTTTCTCAGATTTCCTCTAAACTACTTTGCCCTCACCTTAAACTTATGCTGTCTGGTCTGAGACATATCTGCCATGAGGAAAAGATTCTCATAATCTACCCTGTCTATTATAGAATCCCGACAGTGTGGAAACAGGCCCTTCGGCCCAACAAGTCCACACCGAACCTCAGAGCATCCCACCCAGACCCATCCCCCCTGTAACTCACCTACACACCCCTGGACTCTATGGGGCAATTTAGCATGGCCAATTCACCTAACCTGCACATCTTTGGACTGTGGGAGGAAATCGGAGCACCCAGAAGAAACCCACACAGACACGGGGAGAATGTGCAAACTCCACACAGTCACCCGAGGGTAGAATTGAACTCATGTTGCTGGCACTGTGAGGCAGCAGTGCTGCCTCTCATAATTTTGTACACCTCAATCAGACCCCTCCTTCAGCTTCCTCTGCTCCAAGG
>NC_063332.1:24454186-24461007 GCF_021869965.1 Rhincodon typus | reverse complement strand
CAGCCTCGTGTCCTTCAGTCTAAGTCTGCCTTTAAGGGAGACAGACCGGCTTGAAGAGCTGGAGGCCAGTTGCAGCTTGTGCATGCTGTTGTGGTCCCCTCTGGTGCCAACTAGTAGCATCGGTTATGCCGGTTTGCACACAGAAATCATGAAAATGAAGAGGTGGCAAAATGTTTACACATTTTTCCTCAAAAGAAAAAAGCACAGGAGTGCAGCGAATCACAGCCCTTGCATAAAAATGGGACTGACCAATTTTTAGAATCAGAGGAGATAGGAGAAGGAGTAGGCCTTTTGACCCCTCGATCCTGTTTCACTATCCAACATGATTATGGCTGATCATAGAATCCCTACAGTGTGGAATCAGGCCATTCAGCCCATCGAGTACACACTAACCCTTCAAACAGCATCCCACCCAGACCCACTCCTATCCCTGTGACCCTGCATTTCCCATGGCTAACCTATACATCCTGGACACTATGATGTAATTTGGCATGGTCAATCTATCTAAGCTGCACATCTTTGGACCGTGGGAGGAAACCAGAGCATCCAGAGAAAACCCACGCAGACTCGGGAAGAATGTGCAAACTCCACACAGACAGTCGCCCGAGGCTGGAATTGAACACGAGCCCCTGGTGCTGTGAGGCTGCAGTGTTAACCACTGTCCTACTGTGGTCCAAACCACCAATCATCAATCTCAATTCCCTAACCCTGCCCTCCTCTCATATTCCTTGATCATTGAATCATAGAGTCATACAGCACCGAAACAGACCCTGCAATCCAACTCGTCCATGCTGACCAGGTTTCCCAAACTAAACTAGTTCTATTTGCCTGTGTTTGGTCCATATCCCTCTAAACCTTTCTTATTCATGCACTTGTCCAAATGTCTTCTGAATGTTGTAACTGTACCTGCATCTACCACTTCCTCCAGCTGTTCATTCCACATACTACCTACCCTCTGTGGAAAAAGTTGCCCCTTAGGTCCCTTTTAAATCTTTCTCCTCTCACCTTAAAAATATGCCCTCAAGTTTTGAATTCCCCCACCCTGGGGATAAGATATTCTCTATTAACCTTATCTATGCCCCACATGATTTTATAAACCTCTATAAGGTCACATCTCTACTTCCTAAGCTCCAGTGAGAAAAGCCCGTCCAGCTTCTCTATATAACTCAAACGTCCAGGCCTGGTAACATCCTTGTAAATCTTTTCTGCAACCTTTCTAATTTAATAATATCCTTCCTTTAGCACGGCAACTAGAACTGTACACAGTACTCAAAAGTGTCTTCACCAACATCCTGTACAGTCACAACATGACATCCTAACTCCTACAGTCAGCGTTCTGACTAATGAAGACAAGTCAAATGCCTTCTTTATCACCCTGCCTACCTGTGACACAACTTTCAAAGATCGATGTACCTGAAACCTCAAGTTCTCTGATTCATTTCAGCCACAACAGCAAAACTACCTCCTTCGTGAAAACACATAATGTTTTGACCTTAACCACTTCCTTTGGTGGTAAATTTCACAGGCCCATCACTCTCATCACAGTCCTAGCCCAAGTCATTAAAGTTCTCTTAAAGTTTCTACTTAGGCAATGGGATTTCACACTTTAGCCAATCCAGTTTCCTTCTTTTCCATTAGAGGACAAAGGGCATCAGCTGCATGGGAGCATCACAGCCTAGAATTTCTCCTTCAAACCACATCCGATCCAGATTTGGAAATATATGTCACTGGTAACTCCCTACCTAACAGCACATCAGTGTCCCTACACTCCAACAACCGCAGGGGTTGAAGAAGGCAGCTCACCACCACCAGGGCAATTAGTAACGGGCAATAAATACCGACCGAGCACGTGAAGCCCACATCCCATAAATCAATGTTAAAATTCCTAAGGAGCTTGTACCAATCTCCTAATAAGGATCAGGGAGTTTTGTGCAGTTGGCTCCCTCTCTGGCTATGTGTAGAGATTTACAGTTGGAGGCAATCTTGACCTTACCAGACCTTTTCCCGTCGTTCAAACATTTTCAGCAGTCATCACCTTTTTGATGGATGATTCAGAATGTATTAATACCTTAAGTGATTTCCTCTCACATACCACGACACCTGCTGCACTGGGCTCATTTCCTTGAGCTCAAATACCCCACTTCACTCATTTAACACTACCTTTGCCTGCATTCTGACCACTTTGTTCTTTCAACGGCAGCTTCACTTGTTCCTTCCTCCTGTATTTTCTGCAATTTGATACAGGTAGGCTTATTTGTCAAAGTTGCATTGCTCACCTTGGGTCATTAAGCTGATCTATTTTCAAAATTTCAACTGGCAATCGATCAGTCACTATTTGATTCACCAAGATTCAACTGAAAGCTATCGTTAGTGGTTTGATGATAAATTGGTACATTCAATTTGTTGCCAATATGTCCAACCAAAATCCTTAAGGTTCCTGGCTAAGACTGAGGCTGCACTGTATTGATTTTGTTATTTGAAGATTTTTACAGGCAATCGATCATATGACGGGCTCAGTCCCACATAAGACAAACCAGCAAGAGGAAGTGTTGAAAAAAAGAATTTGCAAGCTGTCTACTTGTAACTGGATGACAAATGGTGCTGAGACTTGGCGAGTTTGCGATGATGTTGATGTTACCAGATACTACCAGAGGGGAATGGCCTCAGGTTTTGCTACTAGGATGAAGCTTCAATTACACAGATTTAATTTCTCCGAAACCAAAACCGACAGTGAGCCGCTATAATTTTAAAGCCAGCTGTTGTAATATTTTCACCTTCCTGACGAGAAAGAAAACAAAAACCGAAGCTTGAGCCTTTTAAAAGGTAAAGGGAGAGTGAGAGTGTGTGGCTGAGGGAAGCAGCAGCTGGTGTATGATGTGCAGCCAAACTTTATTACCGCAGAATCAACACAATCATCTCGGCAGCAGTTTGCTGTGGATGTGAATGAGAGAAAAGTACAAGGAGTGAGATGGATGTAACCGCGCTACCACCTTTTGTGATTGTGAGGCTGAATGAATATTGATAGGCCCAGCACCTTGAGCAGCTCAAAGCTCCTTTCAATTCAAACCTCAGTACAAATAAGCACTGCATTGGCAAAATGAAATTTGAGGCAGCTAATCCAATAAGGGATTACACAATGCAATAAATGACCTAATTTGTTCTACGGCACAATGCACTATATACCCAATAATGGATACCTTGGAGGGGGTTTTGCAGCATTAACACAAACGAGGGGTCTGGGTGATGTCATAGCAAATGCCAAGACCAAGCCTCGTGTCATTTATAAAAATTATGACGCTTATTTTCAGACTCTAGGTAACAGGGCAATTACCAGCATCCACCAAACGGCCATGCAGATGCTATGTCAATGTAAAAATATTGATAGCTTTCATTATGCAGTATTTTTTTAATGCCGAGTACAGTTTTTATTAAAAAAAGTCAAAGTGCCACACCATCAGGCTTATTCTGCTAAATAGAGTATAATATTAAGTCAAATAAAACATCCTATAAGGCACCATTTTGATGGAGATAATTGAATTTAATCAATTGCAAAAATAATGAGGATAATAGCCCAATCATACCTCAGGGATGGGAGCCATTCTTTCTGAAGTTACACCTTAAATTGGCCACTTCATACAGTTGGTATTATGTATTATGTTACCAAAGATGGGAACTTTCTAATGTTGGACTATTGGTGGCAATACTTTTTGCCTTCCTATAAACTAGCCTATGACTGGGATGTTTAATTCAGAAGTAGACAGGAAGGAACTTTTACAAAGTTGCTGGAAAAGCTCAGCAGGTCTTGCAGCATCTGTGAAGAGAAAAATCAGAGTTAACGTTTCAGGTCCGGTGACCCTTCCTCAGAACCTCATAGATGCTGCCAGACCTGCTTTTCCTGCAACTTTGTTTTTGTTCCTGATTTCCAGCATCAGCAGTTCTCTCAGTTTTTAGGGAGCAACTTTTCCCCTTGTTGGAAGGACTAATGACCAGGAGGCATAGATTTAAGGGAAGGTGTAGGAGGGTTAGAGGAGAAGTGAGGAATCCTTTTTCACCAAGAGGGTGGTGGGAACCTGGAACTCACTTCCTGTGAGGGCAGTAGAGGCAGAAAACTTCATAACATGTAAAAAGTAATTAGATGGGCACTTGTGATACCAAGGCATACAACGCTATGGACCAAGTGCAGGAAAATGGGATTAGAATAGTCAGGAGACGATAAGAAATGCAGATGCTGGAAGCCAACCTCAATAAATGTGGAGCTGGAAAAGCACAGCCGGTCAGACAGCATCTGAGGAGCAGGAAAGTCAACATTTTGGGCGGAAACCCTTCATCTGGATGGGTAGGGGGAGGGGAGCCCAGAAGTAAATAGAGGGAGGGGATGGGACTGGCAAAAGGGTAGATGGGATGGTGATAGTTGGCTGTAGGTAGGAGGTGATTGTGATTGGTCAGTGGGAAGGGTGGAGTGGATAGGTGAGCCAAGAGGCAGGCAGCACGATGGCTCAGTGATTAGCACTGCTACCTCACAGCACCAGGGACCTCGGTTCAATTCCACTCTCAGGCAACTGTCTGAGTGGACTTTGCACATTCTCCCCGTGTCTCCCACAGTCCAAAGATGTGCAGGCTAGGTGGATTGGCCATGCTAAATTGCCCCATTTTTTCAAGGAATGTGTAGGCTAAGTGTGTTAGCCATAGAAAATATAGGGTGGGGGGGTGGGGTCTGGATGGGACACTCTTCTGCGGGACTTGTTGGGCAGAATGGCCTGTTTCCACACTGTAAGGACTCTATAAAATGGACAGGTGAGGAGAAGGTGGAGGGCTGGACATGTCTGGCAGTGGAGAGATTTTGAAGCTGGTGAAGTCAATATTGAGGCTATTGGGCTGTCAGCTCCCAAGGCGAAATATCAGGCGTTGTTCCTCCAGTTTATGTTTGGCCTCATTCTGACAGTGAAGGAGGCCAAGGATGGACATGTCACCAGCGGAGTGGGAGGGGGAATTAAAATGGATGGCAACCAGAACGTTGGGTTGGTTGGTGCATGCAGAGCACAGATGCTCGGCGGCCCGATCCCCGAGTGTGCGTTTGGTCTCCCCAGTATAGAGGAGATCACATCGGGAGTAATAGATCAGGTTGGGTGAAGTGCAGGTCAATCTCTGCTGGCTCTGGAAGGATTGTTTGGGGCCTTGAACGGAGGTTATAGGGGCAGGTGTTGTACCTCTTGCTGTTGCAGGGAAAGCTACTGGATGTGGTGGAGAAATAGTGGAGAGTGAAGAGCTGACGAAGGAGTCGAGGAATGAATGGTCCCTGCGGAAAGCAGACAGGGGTGGGGAGGGAAATATCTTTTTGGTGGTGGGGTTTGATTGTAGGTGACGGAAATGCCGGAGGATGATGCATTGGATTCGGACACTGGTGGAGTGGTTCGTGGGGACTAAAGGGACTCTATCCTTGTTGTTGGGGGGAGGGGGCTTGAGGGCAGAAGTGCAAGAAATGGTGGAGATGCAGTTGAGGGCATCCTTAATGAGGAGGGGAAATTCTGGTGCCTAAGTGGGGAGGCAATGGCCTAGTGGTATTATTGCTGAACTGTTAATCCAGAGACCCAGATAACGTTCTGGGGCCTGGGTTCGAATCTTGCCATGGCAGATGGTGGAATTTGAATTCAACAAGTATCTGGTCTAGAGTCTAATGATGACTGTGAATCCATTGTCAATTGTTGGAAAAGCTCATCTGGTTCAGTAATGTCCTTTAGGGAAGGAAGTTGCCACCCTTACCTGGTCTGGCCTACATGTGACTTCACACCCACAGCAATGTGGTTGACTCTTAACTGCCCTGTGGGTAATTAGGGATGGGCAATAAATGCTGCCTAGCCAGCGACTCCCTTATCCTCTGAATGAATAAAAAAAGTAGGAGGATACCTGGGATGTCCTGGAGTAAAGTGCCTGATCCTGGGAGCAGAGGCAGAGGAATTGAGAGTATGGGATAGCATTTTTACAGGAGGGTGGGTGAGAGGAGGTGTAGTCAAGGTAGCTGTGGGAGTCACTGGGTTTGAAATGGATGACAGTGGTGAGTCGGTTTCCGGATTTGGAGACTGAGAGGTCCAGGAAGGGGAGGGGGGTGTTACAAATCATCGAGGCGAATTTGAAGGCAGGGTGGAAGGTGTTGGCGAAGTTGATGAACTGCTTGAGATCCTCGTGGGAGCATGAGGCAGCACCGATGCAGTCATCAATAAGGTGGTGAAAGAGGTGTGGTATAGTGCTGGTGTAGTTGTGGAAGAGGGACTGTTCCATGAATCCAACAAAGAGGCAGGCATAGCTTGGGTCAGTGCGGGTGCCCAAGGCCACCCCTTTGGTTTGTAGGATGTAGAAAGAATCAAATAGCACTGAGACGTAAATCAAATTGTACAATTCACTTGTTGCCGGAGGTTTCAAGAGGGATTTCAAAACTCATCAGAATGTTTTCTGAGCCATTTCACCAATATTCAATCAAAGAAATCCTCCAAAGACCTCAACACACTTTGAGCTGATCTGCATTAAAGCACAGTGTCATCAGGAAAGTGAACTGGTCGGACAATGACATTTTCCTGAAAACCCCTCAGCTTTCAGGAAGAACATGAGGTTATGCACGCTCTCCCATCATCCTACACGTCCTCAAACATTCTGCTTCATACCAGCCATCACCAAGTTGAGGAACACATCACTATTACACACACAGCACAGGGATCACATCGCTGTTAGACACGCAGCACAGGGATCAACACATCCCTGTTACACACACAGACAGACAGGGTGGGAACACATCCCTGTTACACACACAGCACAGAGAGAGTGGGAAC
>NC_063332.1:24419007-24454176 GCF_021869965.1 Rhincodon typus | reverse complement strand
AGCACAGAGAGAGTGGGAACACATCCCTGTTACACACACAGCACAGACAGAGTGGGAACGCATCCCTGTTACACACACAGCACAGAGAGATTGTACAAGAATTGTCCCTGCATTGTTAGCATCACTCTGTATTGCAATCCAGAATAGGTAACCCTGAGTATATACACTGCATGTTTTTCCAGTAGAAGCACTTGTTGTGTAATTGACACAGCCAGAGTTGGAAGGGAAGCAATACTTCGGAAAGGTGTGATTGGTGGCAAAGGTGTAGGAAAGCTAAATTTCAGCGGAAATATTTTGCCAACAAATGCCTAAAGTGTGGTGTGGTGACAATAAGTGCCCTATTTTGTCAGAGCTAAATGCAAAACCTTATAGCAACATCCTCACTTAGAGTATTGGCAATGCCCGACTACGTCACCATCCAAGTGAGAGGCCTCAAGGATGTTTATATCACTCATGCCATGACAGCAGCTGATAACCTACTAAACTGACCTTCACCTAATGCGATCTAATACCTCCATCAACCTGGCCCAAGACTGGCAATGGCAACAGAAACACTGCCCCAGAAGTTTGGGGCTACAAATGGAGACCTACTTAGTCAGTCCATCCCAGCTAACCTGGTGACACTCAATGAACAAGAACAACCAGACTTCTACATTTTTTTCTCTATTCATGTGTGGGATGTGGGTGTTGCTGGCTGGCCAGCATTTCTTGCCCATCCCTAGTTGCCCTTGAGAAGATGGTGGTGAGCTGCCTTCTTGAATCGCTGCAGTCCTCCTGCTGTGGGTTGACCCACAATGCTATTAGGGAGGGAATTCCAGGATTTTGACCCAGTGACAGTGAAGGAATGGTGATATATTTCCAAGTCAGGATGGTGAGTGACTTGGAGGAAAACTTGGAGGTGGTGGTGTTCCCATATGTCTGCTGCCCTTGTCCTTCTAGATGGAAGTGGTCGTGTGTTTGGAAAGTGCTGTCTGAGGATCTTTGGTGAACTTCTGGTGTGCATCTTGTAGATAGTACACACTGCTGCTACTGAGTGTCGGTGGTGGAGGGAGTGGACGCTTGTGGATGTAGTGCTAATCAAGCAGGCTGTTTTGTCTTTGTTGGTGTCAAGCTTCTTGAGTGTTTATGGTGTTGCACTCTTCCAGGCAAGTGGGAGTATTCCATCACATTCCTGACTTGTGCCTTGTAGACGGTAGACAGGCTTTGAGGAGTCAGGAGGTGAGTTACTTGTCACAGCATTCCCAGCTTCTGGCCTGCTCTTGTAGCCACTGTGTTCATGTGATGAGTCCAGTTGAGTTCCTGGTCAATAGTAACGCCCAGGATTTTGATAGTTGGTGATTCAATGATGGTAACACCATTGAATGTCAAGGGACGGTGGTTAGATTATCTCTTATTGGTGATGGTCATAGCCTGGCATTTGTGTGGCATGAATGTTACTTGCCACTTGTCAGCCCAAGCCTGGATATTGTTCAGATCTTGTTGCATTTGAACGTGAACTGCTTCACTATCTGTGGAGTCACGAATGGTGCTGAACAGTGTGCAATCATCGGCGAACATCCCCATTTCTGACCTTATGATGGAGGGAAGGATATTGATGAAGCAGCTGAAGATGGTTGGGCCTAGGACACTTCCCTGAGGAACTCCTGCAGAGATGTCCTGGAGATGAGATGATTGACCTCCAACAACCACAACCATCTTCCTGTGTGTCAGGCATGATTCCAACCACCGCAGCGTTTGCCCCCTGATACCCATTGATTCCAGTTTTGCTAGGGATCCTTGATGCCACACTCAGTCGAATGCAGCCTTGATATCAAGGGCTGTTACTCTCACCTCACCTCTGGAATTCAGCTCTTTTGTCTATGTTTGAACCAAGGCTGTAATGAGATCAGGAGCTGAGTGACCCTGACAGGACCCAAACTGGGCGTCACTGAGCAGGTTATTGCTGAGCAGGTGCTGCTTGATAGCACTGTTGAAGACACCTTCCATCACTTTACTGATGGTCAAGAGGAGACTGATGGGGCGGTAATTGGCCGGGTTGGATTTGTCCTGCTTTTTATGTCCAGGACGTACTTGGGCAAATTTCCACATTGTCGGGTAGATACCAGTGTTGTAACTGTACTGGAACAGCTTGGCTAGGGGATCGGCAAGTTCTGGAGCACAAGTCTTCAGTACTATTGCTGGAAATGTTGTCAGGGCCCATAGCATTTGCAGTATCCTGTGTCTCCAACCGTTTCTTGATATCAAGTGGAGTGAATTGAATTGGCTGAAGACTGGTCTCAGTAATGCTGGGGACCACTGGAGGAGGCTGAGATGGATCATCCACTTGGCACTTTAGGCTGAAGATTGCTGCGAATGCCTCAGCCTTATCCTTTGCACTGATGTGCTGGGCTCTTCCATCATTGAGGATGGCGATATTTGTGGAGATTCCTCCTCCAGTGAGTTGTTTAATTGTTCACCACCATTCACAACTGGATGTGGCAGGACTGCAGAGCTTAGATCTGATCCATTGGTTTTGGGATCGCATAGCCCTGTCTATCACTTGCTGCTTTCGCTGTTTGGTGTGCAAGTAGTCCTGTTTGCTGGCTTCACCAGGTTGATACCTCATCTTCAGGTATGCCTGGTGCTGCTCCTGGCATGCCCTCCTGCACTCTCCATTGAACCAGAGTTGATCCGCTAGCTTGATGGTATTGGTTGAGTGGGGGATATGCCGGGCCATGAGGTTACAGATTGTGCTGGAGTACAATTCTGCTGCTGTTGATGGCCCACAGTGCCTCATGGATGCTGAGTCTTGAGTTGCTAGATCTGTGCGAAGTCTGTCCCATTTCGCACGGTGATAGTGCCACACAACACGATGGAGGTTATTCTCAATGTGAAGGCAGAACTTCGTCTCCATATGGACTGTGCGATGTTCATTCTTACCGATACTGTCATGGACAGATGAGTCTGCAGCTGGCAGATTGGTATGGATGAGGTCAAGTGTTTTTTTCCCTCTTGTTGGTTCCCTCACCACCTGCCGCAGACCCAGTCTAGCAGCTACGTCCTTTAGGACCCAACCAGCTCGATCAGTAGTATTCCTGCCGAGGCACTCTTGGTGGTGGACATTGAAATCCCCCGCCCAGAGTACATTTTGTGCCCTCGCCATCCTCAGTGCTTTCTCTAAATGTTGTTCAACATGGAGAAGTACTGATTCATCAGCTGAGGGAGGACAGTATGTGGTAATCAGCAGCAGGTTTCCTTGCCCATGTTTAACCTGAAGCCATGAGACTTCATGGGGTCCAGAGTCAATGTTGAGAACTCCTAGGGTAACAGCCTCCCGACTGTATACCACTGTGCCGCCCCAACTCTGCTGGGTCTGTCCTGCCAGTGGGACAGGGCATATTCAGGGATGGTGATGGTGGTGTCTGGGACATTGTCTGTAAGGTATGATTCCGTGAGTATGACGATGTCAGACTGTTGCTTGATCAGCCTGTGCGACAGGTCTCCCAATTTTGGCACTAACCCCCAGCTGTCAGTGAGGAGGACTTTGCAGGGTTGTTAGGGCCGTTTCTGTCGTTGTCTTTTCCGGTGCCTGGGTCGATGTCAGGTGATCTGCCCGGTTTCATTTCTTTGATACTTCGTAGCGATTGGTACAACTGAGTGGCTTGATAGGCCATTTCAGAGGGCAATTGAGAGTCAACCACATTGCTGTGGGTCTGGAGTCACATGTAGGCCAGACCAGGTGAGGGTGGCAGATTTCCTCCCCTAAAGGACATTAGAGAATCAGATGGGTTTTCCCAACAATTGGCAATGATTTCATGGTCATCAGTAGATTCCTAATTCCAGGCATTTTTTTAAAAATTCAAATTCCACCATTTGCTGTGGTGGGATTTGAACCTGGGTCCCCAGAATATCAGTTGGATTTCCTCAAGCAATAATACCACTAGGCCATTGCCTACCTTGTCTATTCTTAAATCCATCACAAACAGCACCTTGAAGATCTTTGGGTTTTTTTTATTAGGAAAGGTCAAGATTGGATTGAAGGGAATGGCCAGGAAATCAAAGAGTTACTGAATTGCAAGCACAAGGCATTTCTGAACTAGAAACACACCAGTACTCCAGGGGAAGAAAGCAGGTCTACAGACAAGTGAAACAGCTGTGACCTAAAGAGTAGATAGTGAGTAAAAAGAGGGCAGGAAATACAGCTACTTGTTGCCAATCATAACATGCTTGGATTTTATAGTCAAGACCATCAACAGTCCAAGCACCAAAGGCCTATCTTACTGACAGCTATGCACACAGTGGGTGCTCATCAAGGACAGGGAGGTAGGCAGTATTCACTGGAAGGATAATTTCAAGGATATCCTCAACTGAGATACCAATCCTGATGTAGGTGCCCTTGAACACATCAGGATTGGTATCTCAGTGTTCTAATCATTGCCACATCAGCACAACAATCGCCCCCAACATGAGGTTGGAAAGGTCAGCTGACTAGCATCAAGACCACTGGATCAGATCAATTTTTTTTTCTATTCATTTGTGGGATGTGGGTGTCACTGGCAGGCCAGCATTTCTTGCCATCCCTGTTGCCCTTGAGAAGGTGGTGGTGAGATGCCTTCTTGAACCACTGCAGTCCTCTTGCTGTGGGTTGACCCACCATGCCATTAGGGATGGAATTCCAGGATTTTGACCCAGCGACAGTGAAGGAACAACGATATATTTCCAAAGTCAGGACGGTGAGTGGCTTGGAGGGGACCTTGGAGGTGGTGGTGTTCCCATATGTCTGCTGCCCTTGTCCTTCTAGCTGGAAGTGGGTCGTGTGTTTGGAAAGTGCTGTCTGAGGATCTTTGGTGGACTTCTGCAGTGCATCTTGTAGATAGTACACACTGCTGCTACTGAGTGTCTGTGGTGGAGGGAGTGGACGCTTGTGGATGTAGTGCCAATCAAGTGGGCTGCTTTGTCCTGGATGGTGTCAAGTTTCTTGAGTGTTTTTGGGTCTGCACTCATCCAGGCAAGTGACTCCTGACTTGTGGCTTGTAGATGGTGGACAGGCTTCGAGGAGTCAGGAGGTGAGTTATTTCTGAGTCGGTGCTGCTTGATAGCATTGTTTGATGACACCTTCCATCACTTTACTGATGATCGAGAGCAGACTGATGGGGTGGTAATTGATGGGTTGGATTTGTCCTGCTTTTCGTGTACAGGACATACTTGGGCAATTTTCCACATTGTTGGGTAGATGCCAGTGTTGTAATTGTCCTGGAACAGCTTGGCTAGGGGATCAGCAAATTCTGGAGCACAAGTCTTAAGTACAATCTGCCACCTTTGTCACCTCCCTATTTGTCAGTAACTCACCACATCCACCTGAGAAGGCACAACAGCCTAGAGGCAAAGACAGATAAAACAAAATGAATGACCTTGGTTGATTATGACATGTATTTGGGTGAATGTAGAACTTTGATTCAGGACAGCAATCTGCTTTACAATGGTAGCTACAGCAGAGAAACACCGTGTAATTGAGAATTAGAATATTCCCTGTTCATTTGTCCCAAATTAAGGGTTTTGAACAGTAATTACTTTTAATATTGCCTAATTTTCTATTGGCTATTAACTAAAAATGCAACCTAAACTGAACCTTGAACCGTAAATGACTGCTTCTGGTTGTTCGCCCTAGCCCTGAACTTTGTCCTGTTATAACATTGGCCATGCATTCCGAGCAGGAAGGTGTGGTAGACGACAACAGCCTCCGGAATTATTTTGACTGTATCTCTGTAAACATCCTTGAAATGGAACCTCCATCTGTCCCAATCAAGACCAAAGCTTCAGAGACGGAATGACTGGAGGGAAGAAAACCCTCCTCCATGGGTCTTTTGTGGCCCATGGCCCATGAGGGTGATTAGGGCTAGACTTAGTGGCTGGCACACAGTGTAAAAGATGTCACAGAGGGTTACAGATGTCACAGATCTGGGGATTTCCAGCTTTGGGTTATGGGATTGACTCCAGATGAAGATTTGGTCATTCAGTGGGAGAGTGAATGAGATTGTTCTGGGCCATATTCCAGGGCTGGAGAGCCAAGCCGTGCTGCTCATTCTTTGGTTGCTTGTGTTATTGAATATTGAAATTGGGCAACCTCTTTTTAACCTCAGGTACACTGGCTGAGTCAGTAGGGGATGGAGATTAACCCCGAATTAAAAACTTTTTTAAAGGCCTATTCACTTTATCTCTTCTGAAGGAAGTTGCATACTCGATGTGGATAATGATTGCAAAGTAGATTAACTGGGTAGGCTAGGAACAAAGTCATTCGTCATCGCTTGTATGTATTGTAGATCCATCTGTTTGATATACACAGCTTCAAATTGGTTTCTGATTTTGCTATGAATGTAACATTTTTAAACAAGAAAACAAAATCAGACATTGGTGATGTGATTAGTCACTATGGGCAAAATCTTATAGGAGCATGATTGGCATGGGCCATGGCGAAATTTGTGGCAGAACTGTGAGAGGCATCTGGTGAGGCTTATTTCAATGTCAGGAGTAACTCGCTATATCTTTTATCCATCTGCCAAGCCATGTAGTAAGCGTCTCAACAGGCAGTGGTGAGTTACCAATTTAATTGCATATTAAATTCCTTGCTCACACCACAACTCACTTCGCTGGCCTAATGGTATTATCACTGTGCTGTTAATCCAGAGACCCAGGTAAAGGCCTGAATTTGAATCCTGCCATGGCAGATGGTGGAATTTGAGTTCAACAGAAATCTGGAATTATGAGTCTGATGATGACCATGCAACTGTACTGATTGTTGGAAAAACTCATCTGAATCATTATTGCCCTTCAGGGAAGGAAGCTGCCATCCTATATGGGACTTCAGACTGACTCTCAATGGCCCTTTGGGCAATTAGGGGCAGGCAATAAATACTGGTCTAGCCAGCAATGTCCTCATCTCATGAATAAATGGGGGAAAAAATCAATATTCAGCTTCCTATCTTACCAAAGAAGCTAAACACGGAGAATTCTTGATGTGAAAAACAAAGCGGGTGTCTTCAGATTGCCTCTGGCTCCGTATCGAACAGCATCTCAGGACACAAACCCCATTGGCACCAGCTACACACACATCTTGTCCGCAGACATTGGCATGCAACATTTGCCAACCCCTCACAATCCTCATGGCCAGCTCTCCAATCCACTTACAGGAAGCTCAGGATGCTCAGACTCACATTGTAGGGCACCCCAGCCATTGTCAGTGACAGGCTGCAGCATGGACAAGCACTTAGCTCACACACTGCCCAGGCTGTACCATGGGGCTGTTTTTTTTACTGTCCTGGCACTCACTCACTCACTCAGCACCAATCTGTACACTCACACACCCATACCTTGCCTTGCTGTGCCATGCCTGTGAGCATGTTGGTGCTTCGGCTACATGCCATCTGTACTGCCATATTGACAGGTTCTTTTGTGCAGACACACAGACAGGCTGCTTGTCATTAGGTGCTAAGGAGATGTGCGGAAGAAGTGGTGATGTTTTTAAGAACGGCAAACTGAGACTCCAATCTAATACCTACTGCTGCCTGTGCAGCAAACACACGGCATGTTTATTTGACCAAATGGCCATGCCAGAACCTAGGTGGTGGCTCATTGTCAGTCCAGTTGAAGGAAGAAGCCACTGTCTATCAGGCTGTTTGGTACCGTCAGTCCCAAGCACAGCCTGCACACAGTCCAGGCGCTTGGCCAGAGTCAGTCTGTGGATCTGTCCAGCTACAGTCCAGGGAGTGGGCTACAGTCAGTCCAGCAAGGTCAGTGCCAGTGGTCAGGGGAATCATCAGGGAGCAGCAAAGACAGTGGTCAGGGGTCTGGTCAGTCATATCTAGGGGCTGCTTGACAAAGTCGGTCAGAGGTGTGGAACGAATACAGTCCTGGGGTTCATCCTTTCACTGTTAAGGAGGGTGCAAGGCGAGTCTGTTGGGACAGCAGGTCAATCACTTCCAAAAGGGTCAGGGGAGTCAAGACAGAGGGGGGAAAGGAGAAGCGTTTTCAGAGGTGGGGACAGGGTCAGTAATGGAGGGAAATCTCACTGTGTATGGGGTTTAGGTTTAACAGCATTGGAGGGCAAGAGTTTCTGGCACTGACTTCTGTCATGGCTTCCACAGCATGTAACTAAAAGAAGACATTTAGTCAGAATGCACAGAAGGACAGGTAAACTGTGTGGCCTGACTGTTAAGCAGCAACTAGGGTGAGAGAATGGGTCTATATGGTGCATGAGCCAACCCAGTTAAATACCATGAGCAGTGTGGTTTTGTGGCAGTTGTGCCATAACATTGCCAGTGTGGGGCAAGACCAGATTGCCAAGGCTTGTCCGGGTACACAGTGACCCCTCAACAATAGCACTGGTGCAAAGAGTGCCAATCTTTTGGTGACTACCCACTGAGTGGCAAGTGGTTCTGAGAATGGCTCATGGTAAATTAGACTGGAATCAATAAAAGGGTTGGAATTAGTGAGGTGAGTTTGGTCAGTTACAGCAAGAAATCTCATTAGGTCTCATGACCAAAATCCCTCCAAAAATCACATGCAACCTGCATTCAGCCAAAAAAACTTAAGATTCAGCCCTAAATGTGAAGAACAATTCAGAGATTTATTAGCATGGTTCCAACTAGGGCAGGTTTTCCTGTGACTGTCAGGCTGGTACTAAACACAGTGAATAGAGGTAGATAGCCGAAGGAGAATTTTCAATGGCTCTTTTGGCTGCGAAAGACCCTCTTGCATGTTCAAATTGTGCTGAAACATTAGTTTAACCCATATTTAATGCAAGACAGAATCGTGGTTTAAAAAAAAGTTGAAACCAGCAACCCTTTTATCTTTCACATGAACACTCGTGAGGAAGCAGGGGAGGTTTTCCCTGTTAATGTTTTAGCAAAGATTTGTAACTCGAGTTGTGGGTGAGGTTATTGACTTGCTCACCGAGCTAGCTTGTTTTCATTCAGATATTTCGTCACCATGCTTGGTAAAATCATCAGTGAGGCCTCTGATGAAGCGATGTTGTTCTACTCCGTTTGGAATTCATACTGTCTGGTTCGTTATGGTGAGTACTGTCATTTCCGGTTTTGTTCTGGATGGGTTTGTATATGGGGTCCAATTCTATATGTTTGTTGATTGCATTACAGATTGAGAACATGCCTCCAGGAATTCCCTTGCATGTCTATGTTTAGCTTGGGCTACTATGGTTACCTTGTCCCTGTTAAACTGATGGCCTTCATGGTTCAAGTGTACTGATATAAAGAAAAGTTTGTCATGTCACATACAAACCCATAAGTATCAAAACCGGAAATGACACTACTCACCATAATGGACCGGACAGTATAAATTCCAACCGGAGCGGAGCAACATCGCTTCAGCGGAGGCTCCACTGATGATGTTACCTTGCATGGTGACAAAACACCTGAATGAAAACAAGCTAGCTCGGCAAGCAAGTCCATTCCTTGTTAATGTTTAGGGATCAGGTGGTGAGCACTCTCACCTCTGAATCGTTCAAGTCACAATCCAGGATATGAGCACAGAAAATTAAGGCTGACATTCCAATGCAGCCATGAGGGAGTATTCCACACTCAAAAAGGTTCCATCTTTCTGATGATATCTTAACCCAAGGCCCCATCTGCCTTCTTGGCAGATATTCTGTGGAACTACTTTGAAACAGAACAGAGGAGTTATCTCCAGTGTCCTGACAAATATTTATCCCTTAATCAACATCACCAAATAACAGATTATCTGGCTATTATCACATTGCAAACATGGGCTAGTCTGTTTCCTACATTATGACCAGTGACTGCCCTTCAAGAAGTACTTCATTGGCTGTTAAGCGCTTTCAGACTTCCAGTGATTGTGTAAAGTGCTATATAAATGCAAGTCTTTTTTTCTTTATCTAAACTATGAAGACAGATTATCTGAATTTTCTGAAGAAGTGTTCAGGCCCGAAAAGTCAGCTTTCCTGCTTCTCTGATGCTTCTTGGCCTGCTGTGTTCACCCAGCTCTACACCTTGTTATCTCAGATTCTCCAGCATCGGCAGTTCCTGCTATCTCCAAGACAGATTATCTGGTCATTTAGCACATTGTTGTTTGTGGAACCTGACTGATTGGTCATTGACTGTCTCTCAATTTGAAGATGATGTCAGCTCAAGGTTACCAGTTTCTGCTGCAGGTCTTCATGCGACTCAGCAAGCCAATTCTCAACCTGTAAATCATTGGGCACATAGGCTAGGATGCTCCATAAGATAGTGAGATCTGGAGTGCAGGATTTGCTGCTTTTTCTATCCTTTATGGCCATCCTTTTGCCTTCTCATTAAGACATTGGGACTCAAAAACATGATGTGTCCTCATAGATAAATTGTTGCCATTCTCAGTGAAAGTGAAAGTCACGCTAATCTTGGAGAATCATAAGGTGCTCTGTCATTAGAGAGAGACATGACCGCTGTTGAGGATAACCTGAGAATCACTGACGAGAGGAAAGCTTGAGAAGGGCAGGCCTTCATGGCAAGCTCAGTAAGTGGTAGTCAGCTCCTCCTGGTCATTAATGTATTTTAAAGGGTATGGCAGTGTTGTTTTAG
This sequence comes from Rhincodon typus, assembly GCF_021869965.1. NCBI lineage: Eukaryota > Metazoa > Chordata > Chondrichthyes > Orectolobiformes > Rhincodontidae > Rhincodon > Rhincodon typus. Next base: position 24,443,608 of record NC_063332.1, on the reverse strand, counting down.
TGTTTTATTTTTGTTGGTCATTTGACATTTAAAAGAGCTCTATGAACTCTCAACTCTTGGTTAGGTTGCCCCTGTACAGTTTTGGTCTCCTTACCTTAGGAAAGATATTATTATCACAGAGGGAGTTCAACGAAGGTTCACCAAACCTATTCCTGGGATGGAAGGATTGTGCGATGGAGAGAGTGTGAGCAAACTGGGCCTCTACTCCCAAGTAGGGATGTCACTGAAACTACAGAACACTTAAGCAAAAGAACAGACAGACATGGGTAAGGTGCTCCCCCTGGTTCAAACATCTACGACCGGGGGTACAATTTCAAAATAAAGAGGAAGCCATTCAGGACCAAGATGAGGAGAAATATTTTTATGCAGAGGGTGGTGTATGTTTACAATTCTGTACCCCAGATGGCTGTGGATCACAGTCCCTTTGAGAACGTTTAAAGTAGAGATCGACAGGTCTCGAAATACCAGAACATAATGGGATATTGCAGTAGTGGGTGTAAAAGGCATTGAAGTGGATGATCAACCATGATCATACAGAATGAGAGTGCAGGAATGATGAGCTGAAAGGCCTACTATGCTTTTGATGGGAAGTTGATGACTATGTTTCTCTATATCATTGGCTGTGAAGTACTGTAGGTCATCGCAAGTTTGTGAAAGATGCAATAGAAATTAATGGCCACCTTTTCCCATTCTTTTTTGTCGTTATTTCTAGCCACGAGGATAGATACAGACAGCAAGGTCTATATCCTCAAAACATCTCAGTATTTAATTCAGAACAATATAAGAAGAGATGTATTCTGAAGTATTCTCCACATCCCAGAAGAAAATTAGCCCATTTATCACAAAGCCGAATATTAAAGTTTCAGTTTATTCCTATCAAGCATTAATTATTGGCACCAAAATTCCTTTTTAATGAGCATGAATGAAAGGGCAAGGTTAAAGCAGTGTGACTGGGAGATGTTACTTTGACAATGCAATAGCATTCATTGTAGCTATAATAGTCAGAGATCAATCATTGTCACTATAATTTACACTGATAAAAGAAAATCTCTGCAACTATAATCTGCTCGGTACATTCAGCAATCAATTCTTGTCAATGTTCTAGCATTTACACATGTAGTTAACAGACTGAAAAATTGCTGGCTAGCAAGATTAGAGAGTAAGATTTGATTAGATTTCAGCATGTTTGTGTTACATTATATTTACAACACAGAAATACGTAATTGGCCCAAACGCTAGTCTTCATACTCACCCAATCCCAGTCTCACTCTGATCTATTGAACTGTATCATCACATTGCTCCTTTCCCCTTATGTTTAACTGTCTTTCCCTTGCAATAATCTCTGTGGGTAAGGGGTTTTCCTGAATTTCCTAATGATTCTTTTCTTATTCATTCACGGGATGAGGGCATCACTGGCCAGGCCAGCATTTATTGCCCATCCCTAATTGCCCAGAGGGCAGTTAAGAGTCAGCCACATTGCAGTGGATCTGGAGTCACATGTAGGCCAGACCAGGTAAGGATGGCAGTTTCCTTCCCTGAAGGACATTAGTGAACCAGATGGGTTTTTCAACTATCGACAATGGATTCATGGTCATCATTAGACTCTTAATTCCAGATTTTTATTGAATTCAAATTCCACCATCTGCCCCAGTATGATTCAAACTTGGTCTTCAGAACGTTATCAGTGTCCTTTATTAGTCGAGTGTGGGCACTGCCAACATGCCAGTCAGCATTTGTTGTGCATCCCTGACTGCCCTTGAACCAAGTGGTTTGCTAGACCATATCAGAGAGAGGTACACTGTTTTTGGAATGGAGTCACATGTAGACCAGACCCTGAAGGGCATTTTGAACCAATTTATTTTTTCTTAGGACAAGCAATGACAGTTACCATTGGCACCGTTACTGAGTTTAGCTTCAAAATGCAGATTTGTTGATTGAACTTAAATTTCACCAACTGCTGTGGTGGGATTTGAACTCATGTCCCCAGTGCATTAGAGCGTGCTATGAGATTGCTAGTCTAGTGGCGTTACCATTAGGTCTGAAGTCACAACTCAGTTTTTGCTTCTGTTCAACGTTTTCGAATATGTACAATTTCTCTAGCCGGTGTTGTGTTAGTAATATCATTGTTGATTACATTATCTTTGGCCGGCAGTTAGTGCAGTGGCAATATCACGGGGCTAATAATCCAGATCTTCTGGGAACATAGACTCAAGTACCCACCCCAGCAAATAGTGAAATATGAATTGAGTAAAACCCGGGATTAGAAGCTATTTTAATGGTGACTGTGTTACCATAAGCATTACTGATTGTTCAACTAATGCCCTTTAGGGGCTGAAATCCACCATTGTAACCTAGTCTGGCCTACATGTGACTCCAGACCCACAGCAATTTTGTTGACTCTTAACTGTCCTGTGAAAATGGCCAATCAGTTTCAGGTCAGTTAGGGAAGAGCCACAGATGCTGGCCCAGCCAGTGACATCCATGCCTTGTGCAAAAATAAAGGAATATCCTTCTCATCATTTTAAAAGATAGCGACTAGAACTGTACAAAATACTCCATATGTGGTCTATCCATAGACGTATACAAGTTTAGTATTATTCATCAGTTTCTCCAATCCATTCCTTGAAAATAAATGCCAGTCTTTTTTGAGGCTTCAATTAACTTCTTTTGGTCGACATAACCACATGAATCAAGGATCATTCACCAGCTCTTGCAAATGTGCCTTCTCTCTTTATGGCTTCTTCTTTAAATGAGCACATTTTGATGCCAGTCACAGGTCGATTGGTATAAAATTGCAGGAGACCATTTGTCCAGAGTGCCACTACCAGGCCTTTGAAAGAACGATCCAATTTTGTCCCACATCCCACTTTCTCCCCACAGCCGTGAGAATTGGTCGTGAATTCTTGGCCTGAATTGTGGCATTGCCAGCACTGGTTTGCAGTTTAGCCAACATGGTCAAGAGTTCCTAACTTTGAAGTTTCATACCTCAAACCTGCTCGCACTATCTTCATGGAATGGCAGGGAGCAAGGAACAGGGAACATTAGTTTGTACTTTGCGCATACCTACTTCATGGAGGCACCTACAACCATAAAACTCCAGCTGCCTTCACTCTGATCTGATTTTTACAAGGAGGGATTGGAAAATATAACTTGTACAGACTTGATCTGGTACGGTAAAGATTAAATTTACCATCATTCTTCGAAAGGTAAATGTTATTTGGACAGGCAAGGTACCTATTTAGATATAGCTCCAGAGTACCTGTAGGAAAGGTCATGTGTCCTTTAGGAGAGGTCAGCTGCCTTTAGAAGAGATCAAACAGCCTATTGGGATTGCTAAAATAGACATAAATGTGCCTAAAACGTAGATCAACTCATACAAATTCAGGTTCAAGTTCATTGTAACTGGTAAGGAAGCTATCAAAGGATTATCAGGCATTTTAAATCTCCTGCCTTTAAATATTTGAAAAAAACAACTTGCAGTGTTAAAAAAAATTAGCGCTTGCTCGTTTCTCTGCTTATTATGCTGCATCACTGATTTTGCAATCTACCATTATCTCAATGGCATGCCTCTCAGTACACAGATTGACTGATCTGACTAAGTGTTTATAAAGTCCTTGAATTGGGATTATGTATGTTTACTGATAAGAGAGATTAAAGCAAATTAAATGTAGTGAATGAGTCCTCCTCCTCCTGCTCCTCTGATGCCGCTTGGCCTGCTGTGTTCATCCAGCTCTACACCTTGTTATCTTAAATGTAGTGAATAGTTGTTATTAAAATCAACGAGAGATATTTTAAATAGTGCTTATCAGACAAAAACTTAAGACTTTATTTAGTCTCAGCATAGGTTTTATGGTCTGTCCAGGGTGAGTTGGCATGGAGAATGTAATGGCAAACGGTGGGGAGGATACTTGGTACTACTACATTGAAAAGAACCTGACTGGACTTTATAAATTCTGTGGCTGCAAGTGCAGATCAGAGGCTAAGAATCCTGCAATGAGTAACTCACCTCCTGTCTCTCCAAGGTGTGTCCAGTGTCTACAGTGAGGAGTGTGATGGAATACTCCCCACTTGCCTGGTTGAATGCAGCCCCAACAACACTCAAGAAGCTTGACACCATCCAAGACAAAGCAGTCTGCTTGATCGGCACTATATCCACAATCATACACTCCATCCCCAACTAGCGCTCAGTAGCAGCAGTGTATGCGCACTGCAGGAATTAGCAAAGCTCCTTAGACAGCACCTTTCAAACCCATGACCACTTCTATCTAGAAAGATAAGGACAGTAGACACATGGGAACACCACCACCTACAAGTTCCCCTCCCCAACATCTTCATGGAAATAAATTGCTGTTCCTTCACTGTTGCTGGATCAAAATCCTGGAATCCACTCCCTAAGGGCATTGTGGATCCACCTAAAGCACATGGACTGTGATGGTTTAAGAAGGGAAATCACCATCACCTCCTCAAGGCAACTAAGGGTGGGCAATACGTCTTGACCCAGCCAGCAATGCTCACGTCCCATGAGGGAAAAAAAGACTTTCTCCTGTACACACCCAGCAGTCACACTAATGGCACCTCCAAAATGGAATCTGGCTCTGCTGTCACCAGAATTGTGCACAGGCTGACAAGGACACCATTTTGGACTGGGAATGGAACACATAACACTGAGGATAAGGGCACCAGGTAACTGAGTGGAGCTAGAGGGACACAGCAGGTCAGGCAGACATCAGAGGAGCGGGAAAGTTGACGTTTCGGGTTTGTACCCTTCATCAGGTGTAAACCCAAAACATCGACTTTCCTACCCCTCTGATGCTGCCTGACCTGCTGTGTCTCTCCAGCTCCACACTGTATTGACTCTGACTCCAGCATCTGCAGTTCTTGCTAATGAATTTTCTGACCCATTTCTTCATTGTTTGTTGGAACCCATTTACAACGACTGTTCCAGCAATCTTTCAGGTTATTATGTCTACTGACTTTCAACTCTGCATGGTGCTGTATTGCCCTGCATTCGCCCTGACACAATGCTACATTGTTTAACAGTCCTGGGCATTCATCCCACATGCAATTATGGAGTCATAGAGCCACACAGTCTTCGAGACACAGAGTCATACAGCGTGGAAACAGACCCTTTGGTCCAACTAGTCAAAGAACAAGAAACAGGAGGATGGGAACTGACAAAGCCCTTGAAGTATATAAGGAAAGTAGGGAAGAATTTAAACAAGGAATTAGAAGGGCTAAAAAAAAAAGTCATGAAAAGCCATTAGCAAATAGGATTAAGAAGAATCCCAAGGCTTCTTGTACGTACATAAAAAGCAAAAGGGTAGCCAGGGGAAGGTTGGCCCACTCAAGGACAAAGGGGGGAATCTATGTGTGGAGCCAGAAGAGGTAGGTGAGATCCTAAATGAATACCTTGTGCCAGTATTCACCAAAGAGAAGGAATTGGTGGAGGATGATCTCAGGGAAGGCAGTGTGAAATCTCTAAAGCAAATTGCTATTAAAAAGGAAGAGGTGTTGGACACCATAAAAAGTATTAAGATAGATAAGTCTCCATGTCCTGATGGAATCTATCCAGAATATTGAGGGAGGTAAGAGAATAATTTGCTGGCGCATTGACAGACATCTTTGTATCCTCAGGAACAAAAACAGAAGTTGCTGGAAGAGCTCAGCAGGTCTGGCAGCATCTGTGAAGAGAAAAATCAGAGTTAATGTTTCATTTCTGGTGACCCTTCCTCAGAACTGATTTTGTCTTCACAGATGCTGCCAGACTTGCTGAGCTTTTCCAGCAACTTCTGTTTTTGTTCCTGATTAGTATCTGCAGTTCTTTCGGTTTTTATCTTTGTATTCTCTTTGGTCACAGGTGAGGCCCCAGAGGACTGGAGAATAGCCAATGTTGTCCCATTGTTTAAAAAAAGGGTAACAGGGATAATCCAGGAAATTATAGGCCTGTGAGCCTCACATCAGTGGTAGGGAAATTAGTGGGAAAGATTCTCAGGGACATGTTCTATACACATTTGGAAGCAAATGGACTTATTATTGATAGACAGGATAGTTTCATTCAGGGGAGCTCATGCCTCACTAACTAGTCCATGCCAACCATGTTCCCAAAATAAACTAGTCCCACTTGCCTGTGTTTGGCCCATATCCCTCCAAACTCTTCCTATTCATGTACTTATCCAAATGTAACTGTAAAATGTAAATATTGTAACTATACCTGCATCCACCACTTCCTCTGACTCATTCCACACACGGACCACTCTCTGTGTAAAAAAGTTGCCCCTTATGTCCCTGTTAAATCTTTCTACTCTCACCTTAAAAATATGGCCACTAATTTTGAACCTACCCATCCCAGGGAAATGACCCTTGCTATTCAGCTTATCTATGCCTCTCATGATTTTAAAAACCTCGATAAGATCACACTTCAAACTCTTACACTCCAGTGAAAAAAGTCCCAGCCTGTTTTTATAACTCAAATCTTCCATTCCTAGCAACATCCTGGTATATCTTTTCTGAACCCTCTCCAATATAGCAGCGTGACCAGAACTGCACAGAGTACTCCAGAGGAGGCCTCACTAGAGTCTTGTGCAATCACAACATGACATCTCAATTCCTATACTCAAAGGTCTAAGCAATGAAGGCAAGCATGCTAAACACCTTCATAACCATCTGTCTACTTGTGACATAAATTTCAAAGAATTATGTACCCGAATATCTATATCTCTCTGTTCTATAACACAACCAATGCCCTACCATTGATTGTATAAGTTCTACAAATATTGAAGACAAATTCTTTCTTCATCTGGGCCTTGGCTGTTAAAAAGAGATATTCGCCATTTGCCATGTTGCTAATTTAATGTGGCATGTCCTTGTGGTTTCTCTTTCTGTCTTTCTACAATATGCCTACATCATACAAACGTACTTTAGGCTGGCCACAAGAAAGATAGCACTGCTGGAATGTTATCCCACCAGTCGCTAGACTCTCTGAGTAATTTCAAGATGGAGGAGAGGAAGAGGGAATACTTGCTACTCCAATCGGAATGTGTGTTTGTGGGTAAAGAGGAACAGAAAGCTGGCAGAACTGGGTCATGCATTAAATTCCAGCAAACCCCTAACCTTCCATCAACCCATGCTGCTAGCCCTCCCAGAGTCAGAAACATTGGAGTCTATATGTCTACTATCGTGTGTGAAAAGACTTTCTTTCCCCTGATCTATGGTCTTAATTCAATCTTTCTATTATTATGATCATCTGTTCTCCTTTTGCAATCACAGTTTAAATCATAATCATATAATTTTATCTAAGATGTGGATCAGGCCTAATTTCAAGATGTTTTTTGTCTGCAGTAAGATCGAGTCTTGTTCTGTCACTCACTTCTGAGACTCTGAAATTTCTTTGGTCCCAGAACATTCTTTGTTGCGAATTTCCAAGCATGTATCCTTTCAAAAGCAAGATTGAGCAAAAGTGCATACATTTCAAAAACAAGTTGAGTTAGAATTGTAGTGGAAATGGACTATCAATGTTCAACTTTCATCACTTCACTTTAATGCCTGAAATTCTCATGAACTAAAACTAAAAACAATGGTTTTGAAGAAAAAACTGCTGAGCTAAAATGGCTAAATAAAAACTGAAAGAACTGCAGAAACAGATCTGGATTGGGTTCTGAAGAAGGGTCACTGGACCCTAAACGTTAACTCTGATTTCTCTTCTGAGATGCTACCAGACTTGCTGAGCTTTTCCAGCAGCTTCTGTTTTTGGACCTGAAATGGAAGCTGTCATCACCTGACAAGACTAAGCAACCCATGTGGATGCTGCAAACACTGCAATCTCGTAGTTACACCTTTAATTGAGGTAGTAAAATTCAGCGAGGTGTCAAGAAAGTCACGTCTCTTGCTTTACTGACACTTGCATGATAAGTATACACGTTAAGAGTGGAAAGCTTGCCTAAAACTCTCCGGTCTGAAATGAATTAACAACACAGACACCAGAATCTACAAAGGAACAAATCAAAAGGGGTTTTTGAGAAAAAAAGAGTGGAAGTAAAATGGATTGATAACCACGAAAGCACTGGAAGCTCTTCTCTAACTCTATCTCAATCACAGAAAGCAGCACCAAACAAAAAGCAACTTGGAAAAGAACACTGATCATTAAGAACTCAAAATCTCCAAACTTTGCTATTTCTAAAGAAACAGGACAACAGCTAAACAATTGGAGTGGGGTATCTTCCTTACCTTAGAAGACTGTAATGTTATCCCTTAACATACCCCTTAACATATTCCTATTTTTAACATATTTTCAACTATGTAAATGAGCAACTACTTTTATCCCACTGCTGTATCCAAGAATTATACCTAGGTACTTGTACCTAAGCTGTCGCCATAGGAAGGCAGACATTGTAAAAGTTTTTCACTGTGCTCCTACAATGGGGCACATGTGACAAAGAAGTATATCGTATTATAGACTCAAGGGATGCTCAAAATCTGTCACTGGATTTGCCTTTACCTTCCTGTTTCGACTAGGCACCCTTCCCCCATTCTTCCTTTCTAAGCTCGTTATCTGTACGTGAGTGTGCGTGTGTGTCTGTGTGTGTGTATATGTGTGTGTGTGCGTGCACGCGCGCGTGCGCATGCGTCCATGTGTGTGTGTGTCTGTGTGTTTAATGTCATGTTCCATATTTTTAACATAGTAGATAATAATAAAACCCTCACTCAAGAAAACTTTGCAATTGATTCGCCTTCATTTTTAGGCCTGCTGAACCAAGAGAAATTGAACTGTGCTAGCTACATGCTAAACAAGAAAAAGAAAATTTGTCACAAATGATCAAGAGAGATTTGCAAAAGAGGGTAATCATAAGTCTTCCTCACCTGGTTGCAACAATATCAATATCTGGATAAATACAGAGTAAATACAATTCAGTAATGTTCAGATGACTAAATGCGACTGAAATATATCCCTGTCGTCGACTGACCAGGTGTTTCCAGTTAATGTCTCAGTCACTCCAAGCACCAGACATTTATAGTCTGAATCGGGAATGGAATGGAGATGGAAAGGATTCCAGAATCCTTCCATTCCTGGCACTGGCTACTTTCACCTCTGTGAGAAAGGGTCACGATCCCTGGCCAGCTGCTGTGTAAAGTCGCTAGTATCATTTTAAAGATGGCGCCCAAATCCCTCATGATTCTTGTGGAAGCAGCCAATGGGAAGGTTTTCTGTTTTACCTCCTGATGAACCTTCTGGTGTGCTGTAAACTGGACACAGCTTTGTGCTTCGTGATTTATGGCTCAATGGGAGGTCTGCTTTCTAAGGTGTACCTGTGTCGCCCATAGTCAGAGCTAGCAGGACTTTAGATGGACAATGTCTTCCAATGGCTAGATGGCCTTTCCTTACATATTTTCCGAGATCTATGGGCATTTTTAGGGGTAATGGGTTGAGAATGGGTATGAGAGACTGAAAGGGGATACGGGTGAAAATGGGAGGTTAACTGGGTGTGGAGGCGTGGTGAAACTAACCTGCATTGCTTTACTTATTGCTCTCATCTACTGCAATGGGCTTAGAAACTGGACCACATCAGCATCAGCATCTCATTTCTGCCTTTGGAGGCAGAAAGCTCATCTCCCGCCCACATCAGTCTCCAGGGCACAGAATTAGGCCTTATTCAGCTTTTCCATGGTTTGCATCCAAACGCTGTAAATTCAGCAGCTGCTCAGCAAGCGTTCAAGGTTGGAATGTTTTATGCATTTGTCTCAGGAACTGGGTCCCCACTGAGATATCAGCAGCAACATTAAACAGCATGTCCCTGAGCAGTGAACTCCTAACTGCTGCCGTGCGCTGGAATAAACTGGCTGTGGGAGTGGCAAGGACAGGTGATTCACAGTGAAAATCGAATACCTCTGGTTATGCAGTGATGCAGCTGACAGCTTGGATAGAGCACACCTCGGATTCCTCGTTGAGCAGATGAATCATTCAAAGTGCAAATTAATCTCATGGCCCACTGGAGGAGAAGACGCAAACAGTGTGTAGAAAATGAGGTCATGCACTGAGCGTTCAGTATTTGTTACCTGCGTATTCTGCACAATATTTTTATTTGTCCATAGGATGTGGTTGTCGCCAGCTGGACCAGCACAACTTGCCCATGCTTAGTTTCTTTGGAGAAGGTGGTGGTGAGCTGCCTTCTTGAACCGCTACAGTCCATTGGGTGCCTGCACACCCAGAGTGCTGTTAGGGAGGGAGTTCTAGGATTTTAACTGAGTGATAATGAAGGAAATATCTGTTACTGAGGTCTCTGATCCACAGCAGTTACTGTTATTGAAGACTTTGAATCAAAGCAGTGCAGTGCATTAGAAATCCCGAGTTATCACAACAGTTAACAAGTTTCTCAGCGTTCACAAAATTTCACTAATTTAACTGTCTTTTTAGACTGAGGTTGACAGCAAGCCTGTTCAGATTTCTGTATTAATGAAGAATGATTATATGTTACAAAGTCATTGATTCTGACTACAGGTAAACTTGCAGTCAACAAATAACTATTGGCTAAAACTCTAACCGCCTTATAAAGCTCACCATACACATGCATACAGTCAGATTTTTAAAAAATCAATGTTATGGGCAGAGGAGGCACAATTCAGTGGATCCTGTCCCCGCAATTCGCTGAGAACATCCTTTTGCCGGGACTTGCTGATCCTTGATCTCTCTCTAAATAATCCTGTAAGAGGTACAGAGTGACTGGTTTACAACTTATAAAGTTGTTAATCGTTAAAGGCCACACCTTGCAACAACTGATGAAGGAAAATAAACTGACTTTCTTCAAGTTTTAGGTATTTCTTACTGCAGAGAAAAGCCAACACCTTCCTTTCTGAAAGGCCAAAGGCTTCTGGCTATCTCATTTACACTGCCAAGCCATTCAGCTACCTGGGAGTTAACAGCTTTGCCATTTCCTGGTTTCCCATTATTATTTCCCCAGCCTTGTTCTCAAAGGAGCCGATATTCACTTTGTCTTCTCCCTTTCTTTTTATGTATTTAAAGATTTGATATTACTTATACATCTACCCTCTTCCTTATTGTCAGACAAGGCTCTTGAGGACTATAAAGGGAGCAGACGTGCATTTAAGCAAGGATTTAGGAAGGGTAAAAGGGGTCATGAGATATTCTTGGCAAGTAGGATTAAGGAGAATCCCAAGGCTTTTATATGCATATTAGGAGCAAGAGGGTAGCTAGGGAAATGGTAGGTCCACTCAAGGACAAAGGAGGGAATTTATGCAAGGAGGTGGAGGAAGTGAGTGAAATCCTTATTGCATCAGTATGCACCAAGGAGGACATTGATGATGAAGACTAGGAAGGAGTATATTGATACTCTGGGGCATGTCAATATTAAGGAGGAGGAGGTATTGTGGGTGTCTTGAAAAATATTAAGGTAAATAAGTCCCCAGCGCCTGAAGAGACCTATCCCAGGATACTGAGGGAGACAAGGGAGGAGATTGCTGGGGCTTGACAGGTAAGGTCTCAGAAGACTGGAGAATAGCCAATGTTGTTCCTCTGTTTAAGAGTAATCTGGGGAATTATAGGCCAGTGAGCATACATCAGTCATAGGGAAATTATTGGAGGAGAATCTTACGGACAGGATTTACTCAAATTTAGAAAAGAATGGGTCTTATGAGGGATAGTCAGCATAGCTTTAGTTGGGGGAAGGTTTGTCTCACCAAGTTGATAAAGTTTTTTGAAGAAGTGACAAAGATGTTGATTAAGGTAAGGCCGTGAATGTTGTTTATATAGACTTCAGTAAGTTAAGGGTCGTTCATGGTAGGCTCGCCCAGAAGATTAAGTCATATGGGAACCACAGTGAGTTGGTACATTGGATCCAAAATTGGAGGCCAGAGGGTAGTTGTGGAGGGGTGTTTTCTCGGAGGACTGTTGTGCAAGGATTAATACTGGGGACTTCTATTGTTTACAATGTACATAAATCATTTGAATGAAAATGTAGATGGTATGATTAGTAAGTTTGCAGACGACATGAAAATTGTGGATAGTGAGGAAGATCTATGCATTGTATGGTTTCCACCTGAAAGAACAGAAAAAAGGCAAACCATTTCCCACTTTACAAAAAAAATGCAAAAATCGATTCAAAGATCAGGATAGCATATGATTTTTGATAATGTATATTTTACCACTGTGCACTCTCCCCTCCAGCCTCAAACCCCTCTTCACTAACCTTTTCTGCCCAGCCTGAAGGAGTTGATTATTCTGTACAAATAATCCTGAGAAATACATTGCATGGATGCAGATATGAATGGGAATTATCTGTACTATGATCAGCATGGATGCATTCCCATTTATATGTAAATTGCTGTTTTCCCACACGGTGCTTTGTTCACGATCTGTGTTGCTAGCTGGGCTATAGTTTGTTGATACACAGTATACATGGTCTTGCTTCCTGTTATTAGTTTAAGTAAGCTGAATAATGTTTTAGTGTTGACTCCCACAGTATCACGAGAACATGTGTCGGTATTCAGTCCCCTTGCATTTTCTGCCATTCAAATAGGAGATGGCTGTTCTGTAAGTTAATTCTGCCTCCCCACCTTGCTTCTGTAACCCATATGAGTGTTACTGGATGCCTACTGAACTCAACTTTCAAATTTTCTATTGATCAAGCCCCAATGGCTCTTTGCACAAAAGTTTCAGATTCCCATTACTTTTATGGGAATAAAACTTCCCTTACGTTCTGAAAGGTCTAACACTAATTTTAAAGCCATGCCCCCTTGTCCTGGAGTCTGTCATCAGGGGAACTAGTTCCACTGTATCTTCCCTATCAAATGCTTTCAGCATCTTAAACTGCTTTATTAGAATGACTCATGACAAAGTAAAAGGAGTTAGTGAGGAGAAGACCACATATTTACAGAGTAAAAATGATACACTGAGTGCAATTCCTCAGAAACCAGTTTTAACAACCCTGAAAAGGCCCCTTGCTTTTAGCACTGGCTACTGGAGTTGAAATGAGATTTATCTCCAATTGAATACTGAAGTCATTGTCAAGCAGCTTTCCAACAAAATTGAATTACCGAGTTGAGATAGCTTAATGGAGAGAACTTACAACATTTCAGAAACCTCAGTTTCAAGAATTACATTAACTGTGCAGGATGAAATTATATCACTTTATACAATACAGCTGACTTGAGGCTATCATTTATGTTTGAGGTAATGCTGTACTTCTATAAGGTCACTGTATCAGACTGGATGATACTTAATACTTCTGCTAGATGAATAGCCTTTTTTGACCATGCTATCTTAACCTGTATTACCTCTCCCATCTCCAAAAGACACCATTCAAATATAATGGGCGAAAACTGGGTGTCACACAGTATGCTGCTATAAAATGTTGACACATGCTGATGATGTTAGCAGTGTAAATATGTTGGCTCCACCTCTGTCAATTTTAGGCTGAACAGTGGATTCCAAATATAGTAGGAACTGCAGATGCTGGAGAATCTGAGATAACAAGGTGTAGAGCTGGATGAACACAGCAGGCCAAGCAGCATCAGAGGAGCAGGAAGGCTGATGTTTTGGGCCTAGACCCTTCTTCAGAAAGGTTCTAGACCCTTCTTCAGAAAGGTTCTAGGTTCCTGCTCCTCTGATGCTGCTTGGCCTGCTGTGTTCATCCAGCTCTACACCTTGTTATCGCAGTGGATTCCAAATGTTGTCTTCTGTTAATGGAGTGAAACAATGATAACATGGTAGAAGGCCATTCACTTCAATGCAGTATGTTAATGCTTCAATTGAAATAATGAGGTGACTATTTTCACTCTGGCATGTCCAGGGAACCGTAGTTAAGAAAATACTGCCTAACGGCAACAAAAGCTAACACTTTTGTAACTCGAAATTTCACAGAGTAAAGATTGAACAGATTGAAGCCTACACCCATGACAATTTCAAGGAATGGGAAATGATTGTATTGAAATATAAGACCCTGAAACAACTTAACACAGTGGATAGATGTTTCCCCGCTGAGGAACAATGTAGAGCTAAGAGGCGTCGTTTAAAAATCTCTTTTATAGGTAGATTTTTGATTGACAAGGGAGTCAAGGGACTGTTCCAGGTAGAAAAATGGACTGAAGTCCACCAACAGATCAGCCATGGTCTTGTCAAATGATGGAGCAAATGTACGTCTGTTCCTAAATCTAGTGATCCTGTTAACTGTCTCACTAGCCAAAACATATAAATTATTCCATGATCAGCAAGGCTACATTTGTTGCTGATCACTAGTTACACAGGGCACATAGTGGGGGCTAGAATCATATGTAAAGCAAATCCAAGAAAGGTGACAATAACACTTACCGCAGGCAGTCGCAAACTCCCCCGACTGAAGGTATTGCAGACTCCCTAGACTGACGGTATCACAGATTCCCCACAGTGACTGTGTTGCAGACTCCCTAGACTGACGGTATCACAGATTCCCCACAGTGACCGTATTGCAGACTCCCCAGACTAACGGTATCACAGATTCCCCAGGCTGACTGTAGCATACACCCAAACTGAGTGCATTACAACTCCCAGACTAATTGTAGTACAACCACCCAGAACGAATATAGCATAACCTCAGATGATTGCAGTACAACCACCCAGACTGACTGTAACACAACCCTCAGACTAACTAGCACAACCACAGGACTGACTGTGGCACCCATGGTCCCCTTAACTACTTTCATCCTTCCACTCTCTTTAGCCACAGCCATTCTCTCTGTCTTGCTTTCCCAATTCCACATAGTTTACACACTGCCGTTCCCTGTTTACTTCCTTCCCAGTCCCATGTGATTCACACATTGCCACTCGTTGTTTACCTCTTTCCCAGTTCAATGTGGTTCAACCATAAGCTGTCCCCTGTTTCCCATTAGCCAACTGGGCTTTGGGATTGCCCAAGGATACAGACTGCCTTCCTCCCCTTGCACCTGGTGACTGTACTTGGTGAGTTTACAGTTTGAATGACTGTAAGCATCATTTAAAACTGTGTTGCCCTAAGGACTCACCCAAAAGTAGTGAAAGTGCTGGTTGCCAGATACATACCTGCTATTTACTGTTGGGTATCTAATGTGTTGAGTTTCTTGATCAGGTGCAAGTTAGTTGTGATTTTGAAGTTAATTCCCATGGGTTGCGGTTTGCCAGAGATGTTAATATGTGCAGGTAAGGTTATTGACAGCTGCTGGTTGAACTGCTATCTCAGAGGGGGTGAATTTTCTCACTGACATTTACCCCAATGTTGAGGATCAAATATTTCTGTCTCTAGCCTAATTAACTTCACATACCTGCCATTGTTCCTGCCACCTCTGGGTCAGGAAAACCCCACACTTCATTCTTCTTACACATCTGGTCATCAAGAAGATGGGGCACGCTTCAAAGTAACCCACATGGTGGGTTATTTAAAACGGCGAAGAAATCCCCCACAGTTTATCACCAGTCGCCAAACGATAGAACATGCCTCTGACTTCTTAAAATATCTTTGTTCATTACTTTGCCATTTTTTTTCTGACCTCTGCACACATTTTGTGTCTTGAAGATTTGACTCCTTCTGGGAGTGTGAATCACTTTGTTGCATGAGTCATAGGTCAAACCTGAATTATTTCATATCATTTAATTCCTCATTGAGAAAGCCTATTGAGCTATCAGTGCATGTTACACTAATGATGATGGCTAAAGCGATCTTGAAAGAAATAAAGATAAACTCCTATTTGTACATTGCCTTACAGTGCTTCAGGATATAGGCAATTGGTTCCAATAGTCTGCTATATGAAGCTAAGGATTGCAATCTGTTGATATGATTAATAGTGGGGTAGCCTGTGCCCTATCTGTGCCTTCCTGCAGGACATGATTACATATATTGAGCCTATATTTCAGACTTCCGATGACTGCCAAAAACAGACATGAAGCCACTTGTACATTTTAATTGAGAACCTATTGTCTATTAGAGGATTCCCTGTGGAAGATGTATTCCCAGTGAACAGGACAGGTATCTAATCGCTCCCGCTTACAATTCTTCAATGACTCATGGGGCCTCCACCAAAACACATGGGTTAGGAATCATATAGGGGAGACAGGATGCACAGGGCTACTCCCAATGCACACATTGCCATTGCAACTCCTTCAACCTCCAGGTGCCTCCATATATTGCAGAGTGATGCCAACATTGTGGGTAAGATTACCATGAAGGACTCCTTCTCAATTTTTGCCCCCTTCTGAGTCATGGTCATTCTCAGGTTAAACCATCACCAGCCTCTCTCTCATAAGAGTGTAGCTGTATGATCTGCTGACTTTACCTTTACCTTCACTCTCCTTGCATCTCCCTTTCTGTTGTCTTTTCCTGGGACTTAGCCGACTGCTAGTGGCTTGAAGTTGGACAACTTTATTGTGCAAAGTGCCTACAGAAATGTGGCAGGTACTGACAGTTCATGGAGAAAATAGTACTGGGGCTCAATGATGAATTTTGTGCTGGGGTCATTGATGAGGTCTCTTAATGGCACTGAAGATTGAAAGTCTGCACCATTATGGCCGTACCACATCAACTTGTTTGCAATATGACACGAAATGCAGATAACAATTTGGCACTCAAGTTTCTATAAAAGTATGAAAAACATTAGCGCTGCAAAAGAGAGCCTCTTCCTTGGAGTCTATTTGACGTGGCATCATTAAATACAGCACAATTACTTCTTGCAATCTGCTGAAAACATGCCAGATGTTCTAAAGGCGAGAAGTGGTAGTTTTTGTTGTGGGATACCCTAGAACAGTACGACAGTGTTTCTACATTAGTCCTGACTTTTAGATGTCAGGGAATGAATGAATGAAGGCACTGTGCAAAGAGACTGTCAATGATAAACATGCATTGATGTCTTGAGATCTGAAGGCAGTGGCCTCAGAGAATTGGCATTTTAGCCTATGCATACAAATAGGCAGACTCTGTGCTTTTCTAGAAGCAACATTTTTGACGGATTACATTTCTGTACTGTCAAAGTCATGAGTTAGTCACCATTATTGCCAGTGCCAAGTAACATAATGCGACTGAGGATGGTTAAATCAGATTAACATCATTTAGAAGGGCATTGAACCTATTTTATTCCCTAAGAGGTTTTTCACCAGTGCAAAGTAATGTTCTGTAATGGCCTCAGAGGGATGATAATGACCACCGCTCTTGAATGAGTGATATTATTATCACTATTCGATTGATGTTTAAGGTTTTCTGCCGTCAAGTTATGTTTCTACCTTGATGCATCAAATGAATATTCTGCAACCCACCCATTTTACATTTAGCCACATTGCTAAAAATATTTGTTTCTCATTATAGACAATTGGTATGAAATGTTTTCATACTGGCTGGTCTCCTTGCAAAAGATATGTGAATGATGCTAAGTGTATTCTTTACCATTGTAGAATTGAGTGCTTAAAGTGTGGAATATTAAAACTTAAATATAGTGGCATTGACAATCATGTCCTTTCTGGAATACCTCTGCTATAGCACCAAGTAAATAGATTGGGTCCAGATCTCCCAAACTTGTGATTAACATTCGAAGATGGCTTATTGGAGGATGATAGCCCTGCATGCTACATGCATGCAATCACTTTAAAAGAGGAATGGGCAAAAAGGGCTCTTATGATGCATGGTAGTGCCCCTGTCTCTTAGTTAAAAGGCTTGGGTTCAAGTTCCATCTACCCTGGAGCTGTGTCATTGATTAAAAATGTGTGAAATAGGAATGGGTGCAGGAACACAGGAGATTGGTGAGTTAGGAGTTCTCATTCGCAACCTTAAACAGCCTCCATGAAAATCCTTGACTTTTTTCTGGAAGTCATCTACAGCATGGGAGCAAGAGAGCGGGATGCATTGACTTTTCAGCACAAGGTACAACTACCCTGCCCATCCTGCCCGGTCCCTACAGGGGCATTGGAAGATGCAGGTACAGGGTGTCAGCAGAAACTGCAAAGTGATACAGAGTCATCTCATGATACCAACAACAACTTGTATTGACATAATGTGGTTAAAACAGCAAAATATTCCAAGACTCTTCATAGGTACATCATTTGACAATGACTCACATTAATGACCTAGACAAAGGAATGGAGGATATTGTTGCAAAGTTTGCAGGTGACAGAAAGATAGGTGGAGGGACAGGTAGTGTTGAGGAAATGGAGGCACTGCAGAAGGATTTGGACAGGCTAGAAGTGTGGGCAAAGATGTGGCAGATGGAATGCAATGTGGGAAACTGTGAGGTAATGCACTTTGGTAGGAAGAATAAAGGCATGGATTATTTTCTAAACGGGGAAAGGCTTCAGAAATCTGAAGCACAAAGGGAGTTCAGGATTCACTTAAGGTTAACATGCAGGTTCAATTGGCAGTTAGCAAGACAAATGCAATGTTAGCATTCATTTCAAGAAACTTAGAATACAAGAGCAGAGATTTACAGCCGAGGCTGTACAAGGCTCTGGTCAGAATACATGTGGAATATTGTGAGCTGTTTGGGGTCCTGTATCTAAGGAAGGATATGCTCACATTGGAGGGGCTCCAGAGGAGATTTACACAAATGATCCTGGGGTTGAAAAGCTTGCCACATGAGGAGCGGTTGAGGACTCCGGGTCTGTATTCGATGGAATTTGGAAGGATGAGGGGTGATCTCATTGAAACTTATAGAACACTGAGAGGCCTGAATAGAGTGGGCATGGAGAAAATGTTCCACTAATAGGAGAGTGTGAGGAGACGACCTTTTAGAACTGAGATGAGGAGGAATTTCTTCACCCAGAGGGTGGTGAATCTGTGGAACTCAATTCCACAGAAGGCTGTGGAGGCCAAGTCATTGAGTGTCTTTAAGGCAGAGATGGATAGAGTCATAGAGTCATCCAGCACGGAAACAGACCTTTCGGCCCAACTTGTCCGTTCTGACCAGGTTTCCTAAAATGAAGTAATCCCATTTACCTGCATTTGGCCACATCCCTCTAAACTTTTCCTACCCATGTACCTGTCGAAATGTCTTTTAAATGTTGTAATTTTAACTGCCTCTACCACCTCCTCTGGCAGCTCGTTCCATGTACATACCATCCTCTGTGTGAAAATGTTGACCCTCAGGTCCCTTTTAAATCTTTTCCCTCTCACTGTAAGTTACGATCTCTAGTTTTAGACTCCCATACCCTAAGGAAAAACTTTGGCTATTCACCTTTTCGATGCCCCTCATGATTTTAAAAATCTCTATAAGGTCACCCCTCAGCCTTCTATGCTCCATATCAGAGATTGATTGGTAAGGGGATCAAATGAATAGACAGGAGAATGGGGTTGAGGAATATATCAGGCATGATCAATTGGTGGAGCAAATTCAATGGGCTGAATGGCCTAAATCTGCCCCTATATCTATAGTCTTATAGTCTAAGTCATATAAGCAGATTTGTTTCATTATTTCATGGAATATAGTCACCACCAAATAGGTCAGCATTTGCTGACCAACTCTGATGCCTTGGAACTGAATAGCTTGCTGGGCTGTTTCAGACAGCAGTTGAGTCAACTACATTGCCGTGGGTCTGGAGTCACATGTAGGCCAGATCATCTATGAGCACTTAAAATGCCAGGGCAGAGTAGACTATGTACCAGATGGAGGTAGATGGGACTAGTGTAGTTTGGTTTATGTTGGTGGGCCGAAGGGCCTGTTTCTATGCTTGCGTATCATTATGACTCTCTAACCAGCCAAGGATGGCAGGTTTCCTTCCATTAGTGAACTAGATATGTTTTTATGACAACTGATGCTCGTTTGATTGTCACTAATCGATGGAGTAGGACACTTCAGGCAGAGCTCATCCGCACCATCCCTTTCCTTCTCTTTCTTCTCTCTTTTTTGCTCTCTTTTGGGCTTTTATTTCCTTCTTCTCTCACGTTTCTTCTCCCAGCCTCCGACCTTCTGGCCTGGCGGGACGACTTTCTGGCTTGGCATAGCAGCTTCCCGGTCCGACATAGCAGCTTCCGGGTCCGACATAGCGGCTTCCCGGCCCGACATAGCAGCTTCCCGGTCCGGCATAGCAGCTTCCCGGTCCAACATAGCAGCTTCCCGGTCCGTCATAGCAGCTTCCCGGCCCAACATAGCAGCTTCCCGGTCCGACATGGCAGCTTCCGGGTCCGACATGGCACGTTCCCAGTCCGACATGGCGGCTTCCCGGCCCAACATAGCGGCTTCCCGGCCCGACATAGCAGCTTCCCGGTCCGACATGTCAGCTTCCCGGTCCGGCATGGCAGCTTCCCGGTCCGACATAGCAGCTTCCCTGCCCGACATAGCAGCTTCCCGGTCCGACATAGCAGCTTCCCGGTCCGGCATGGCAGTTTCCCGGTCCAACATAGCAGCTTCCCGGTCCGACATGGCAGCTTCCCGGCCCGACATGGCAGCTTCCCGGCCCGACATGGCAGCTTCCCAGCCCGGCATGGCAGCTTCCTGGTCCGTAATGGTAGCTTCCTGGTCCATAATGGTAGCTTCCTGGTCCGTAATGGTAGCTTCCCAGTTTGGTGTAGCAGACGTACAGCGCAACATGGCAGTCTCTCGGACTTGCATGGTGGTCTTTTGGTCCGGCGCGGCCTCATCTTGGACTTCTTGTCTCGAGGTGGTTCCTCAAAGCGTGGTCCCACCGTGGCTAAGCATTTAAGATAGACTGGAATGTTTGAACTTTCAGCTTAATTTCTTTATTTTCTACTTATAACCAAGAAGGTGTGCAAAGTGTAACCTTTAACCTTATTTTGTATCTTTTACATTATACTATAATGCTGCAATGTTTCACTTTTGACTTTGTTTTTTCTTTCTCCTCCTTCTTAAGGTTCTGCACCTAAGATGGCGCCTTGTGTGGCAACATTGTACACTTTGGTGTGTAGAGAAGGTTTTATCTTATAATGGGGGAGGGATAGGGAGTTAGAGACACGGAAAAGTCTAGGATGGTTTTTCAGAGATTAGGGACTCAGCAGCTGTAGACACGATTACCACTAGAGGGGTAAAAGATTCCCCACTGGCCAGGATTGAAGGATTACAAAGATTTTGATTGCTTTGGTTTGTGAGGTGGTGTCGGTGTAGGTAGTGAGTGCATTGTGAGGCTGTTGAGATGGAGAATGGAGGTAGAGATAAAGACAAGGTCATTGAACAGTTTAACTCAAACATAAAAATTTTCAGTTGGAGGCAAATTATTGCAGGGCCGTATGTACAACAGTGATGGGTTAATTTTGTATGCATCAGGATAACGGGAGCCGGGATCTGGATGAGCTGAAGTATTTTTCACAGGAAAAAGACAATGTAGTCGAGGAGAATACTGAGATACAGTCTATTAGACTAGACGGGATTGAGGTTCATAAGGAGGAGGTGTTAGCAATTCTGGAAGGTTTGAAAATAGGTAAGTCCCCTGGGCTGGATGCGATTTACCCTAGGATTCTCTGGGAAGCTAGAGAGGAGATTGCAGAGCCTTTGGCTTTGATCTTTATGTCATCATTGTCTTCAGGAATAGTGCCAGAAGACTGGAGACTAGCAAATGTTGTCCCCTTGTTCAAGAAGGGGAGTACAGACAACCCTGGTAATTATAGACCAGTGAGCCTTACTTCGGTTGTGGGTAAAGTGTTGGAAAGGATTATAAGAGATAGGATTTATAATCATCTAGAAAGGACTAATTTGATTAGGGATAGTCAACACTGTTTTGTGAAGGGTAGATCGTGCCTCACAAACCTTATTGAGTTCTTCAAGAAGGTGACCAAACAGGTGGATGAAGGTAAAGTGGTTGATGTGGTGTATTTGGATTTCAGTAAAGCATTTGATAAGGTTCCCCATGGTAGGCTATTGCAGAAAATACAGAGGCATGGGATTGAGGGTGATTTAGTGGTTTGGATCAGAAATTGGCTAGCTGTAAGAAGACAGAGGGTGGTGGTTGATGGGAAATGTTCATCCTGGAGTTCAGTTACTAGTGGTGTACCTCAAGGATCTGTTTTGTGGCCACTGCTGTTTGTCATCTTTATAAATGACCTGGATGAGGGCGTAGAAGGATGGGTTAGTAAATTTGCGGATGACACCAAAGTCGGTGGAGTTGTGGATAGTGCAGAAGGATGTTGCAGGTTACAGAGGGACATAGATAAGCTGCAGAGCTGGGCTGAGAGGTGGCAAATGGAGTTTAATGCGGAAAAGTGTGAGGTGATTCACTTTGGAAGGAGTAACAGGAATACAGAGTACTGGGCTAATGGTAAGATTCTTGGTAGTGTGGATGAGCAGAGAGATCTCGGTGTCCATGTGCATAGATCACTGAAAGTTGCCACCCAGGTTGATAGCGTTGTTAAGAAGGCGTACAGTATGTTAGGTTTTATTGGTAGAGGGATTGAGTTTCGGAGCCATGAGGTCATGTTGCAGCTGTACAAAACTCTGGTGCGGCCGCACTTGGAGTATTGCGTACAGTTCTGGTCACCGCATTATAGGAAGGATGTGGAAGCATTGGAAAGGGTGCAGAGGAGCTTTACCAGGATGTTGCCTGGTATGGAGGGAAGGTCTTATGAGGAAAGGCTGAGGGTCTTGAGGCTGTTTTCGTTAGAGAGAAGAAGGTTAAGAGGTGACTTAATAGAGACATACAAGATGATCAGAGGATTAGATGGGGTGGACAGTGGGAGCCTTTTTCCTCGGATGGTGATGGCTAGCACGAGGGGACATAGCTTTAAATTGAGGGGTGATAGATATAGGACAGATGTCAGAGGTAGGTTCTTTACTCAGAGAGTAGTAAGGGCGTGGAATGCCCTGCCTGCAAAAATAGTAGACTCACCCACTTTAAGGGCATTTAAATGGTCATTGGATAAACATATGGATGATAATCGAATAGTTTAGGTTAGATGGGCTTCAGATTGGTTTCACAGGTTGGCGCAACATCGAGGGCCGAAGGGCCTGTACTGCGCTGTAATGTTCTATGTTCTATGTTCTATGTTCTAGTATATAGACAATACAATACAGGTTGGGGTAGATAGAATGAGCAAATGGGTGATGCAGCAGTGAAACATCTCAACATATACCCTGTCAAGGGTAGAACTAAGGGATATAGCCTCAAAATAAGGGAGGACAGATTTCAGACCATTGAGGAGGAATTTCCTCACTCAAAGGGTTGTGAACCTGTGGAATTCCCTGCCCAGTGATGCAGTTGAGGCTACCTCATTGAATGTTCTTAAGGCAAAGATAGATAGATTTCTGAGAAGTAAAGTAATTAAGGGTTATGGTGAGTGGGTTCGTAAATGGAGCTGAATCCATGAAAAGATCAGCCATGATCGTATTGAAAGGCAGAGCAGGCTCGAAGGGCCAGATGGCCTACTCCGGCTCCTATTTCTTAAGTTCTTGTGTCAGGCCTCCTCAGAATTTTCAGAGATAGCAAGAAATGCAGATGCAGACAGAGATATGGAGCTGGAGGAGCACAACAGGCCAGGCAGCATCAGAGGAGCAGGAGGGTTGACGTTTCGGATCCGGACTCTTGTTTAGAAATGGGGGAGGGGGAAGGGAGCTCAGAAATAAATAGAGAGGGGAGGGTTGAGACTGGGGAAGGTAGATGAGATGGTGATAGGTGAGTGCAGGTAAAGAGTGGTGGGGATTGGTCAATGAAGCCCATTCCCTGGGTGACATGTCCATCCTGGGCCTCCTCCAGTGTTGCAATGATGCCACCTGCAAACTGGAGGAGCAACACCTCATTATTTGGCCTCAGGATCCAACAGCCCAATGGCCTAAACAAGGAATTCACCAGCTTTAAAATCTCCCCACACCTGGCCTCATCCCATATCCAACCCTCCCTCTCATCCCCGCCTCCTCAACCTGACACAATCTGTCCATCTTGTCTCCCACCTATCTGCCCCTCCCACCTTACTGTCCAATCCCCACCACTGCCTATCTGCACTCAACTATGACCATCCCACCTACCTTCCCCAGCCACACCCCTCCTCCGTCTATTTATTTTTGAGCTCCTTTCCCCCTCCCCCATTTCCGAAGAAGAGTCCAGACCCAAAACGTCAGCTTTCCTGCTCCTCTGATGCTGCCTGGCCTCCTCAGAATCTTCTATGTTTTAATAAGTTTCTTCATTCTTCTAAATTCTAATAAATAAAGGCCTAACCTGTTCAGTCTTCATAATGAGCCTACAGTGACAGTTCCGAAAATACGTGGACCAAACTCGTACACAGTACTTCAGAATGGCGTAAAAGAGCTCAAATCTCCACATGAATGGAAGAGACAACACTTCAAAGACCCCCAAGAAATCAAATTGAGCTTAAAACCACGGCCATGTGGCACCCATTGACATTCAGGGTAATGATGAAATATGAATGCTGCTGGAGTTATGATGGAATCGGAGACCTCCAGGACGTAATTAGATCTTTGTAACTGTGAGACAGGCCTTTGTAATCAGTTCCTGTCTGGAAGGTGCCTGTGGTAGAAAAATTCATGGCTGCAATTTCCTTCACAGCTACATGCAATGCAGTGTCTGAGAATGAATCTCAGTCAGTGTTCAACCACTGACAGATGTTAATAACTATGTCTCCGTTGAGGAGGAACTGTCTATTGGTGCAATTTTACCTCTCACAGTTAGTGTCTGGCAGTGAGAGTGTTGAATGGTGTCATATCTGCT
>NC_063332.1:24328107-24418507 GCF_021869965.1 Rhincodon typus | reverse complement strand
TGACCTATCCCCTTCCTAACTCCCTACCTACACTCACCTTTACTGGCCCCATC
Organism: Rhincodon typus; assembly: GCF_021869965.1. Taxonomy (NCBI): domain Eukaryota; kingdom Metazoa; phylum Chordata; class Chondrichthyes; order Orectolobiformes; family Rhincodontidae; genus Rhincodon; species Rhincodon typus. The sequence continues at coordinate 24,418,454 of NC_063332.1, read as the reverse complement.
CCTGCCTCTTCGACCTGTTTGTTTCCTCTTCACCTATCCTCTCCTCTATCCATCTTCTATCCGCCTCCCACTCTCTCCCTATTTATTTCAGAACCCCCTTCCCTCCCCCTTTTCTGATGAAGGGTCTCGGCCTGAAACGTCAGCCTTTCTGCTCCTATGATGCTGCTTGGCCTGCTGTGTTCGTCCAGCCCTGCACCTTGTTGTCTCGGATTCGCCGGCATCTGCAGTTCCTACTATCTCAGATTATTTGGCCTGCTTTGCCATTAATAAGATCATGGCTGATCTCACTATAAACTCAATTTCATAGTCCTGGCTACCTCAATAACCTTTCACCTCCTTGTTTATCAAGAATCTGGCCACCTCTGCTTCAAAAAGATGTTAGAGCATCTCAAAGACTCACAACTCTCTATGGGGAAAAATAAATCTTCTCATCTGTTTTAAATGTGAGACCTCTTATTTTTAAACATCGGGCCCTAGTTCTAGATTCTCCGACAACTTTGAAATTTGTGTCACATATAGACTGGGTGGTTAAAAGGGCATTTGACATGCTTGCCTTCATTGCTCAGTCCTTTGAGTGAAGGAGTTGGGAAGTCATGGATGTTGGTGAGGCCTCTTCTGGAATACTGTGCGCAGGTCTGGTCGCCCAGTTATAGGAAGGATATTATTAAGCTGGAGAGGGCTCAGAAACTATTTACCAGGATGCTGCCAGATATGGAAGGTTTGAATTATAAAGAAAGGCTGGATAGGCTGGGACTTCTTTCACTGGAGAGTAGGAGGTTGAGCGGCCACCTTATAGAAGTTAGAGGTTTCTAAAATAATGAGGAGTACAGATAGAGTTGATGGTAGTTGTCTTTTCCCTCGAATGGGAGATTTCAAGACTAGGGGGAACATTTCTAAAGTGAATGGAGAGTGATTTAAAAAGGACATGAGGGGCAAATGTTTTACACAGAGGGTGGTTTGCGTGTGGAATGAACTTCCTGAGGAAGCAGTGGGTGTGGGTACAATTACAATATTTAAAAGATATTTGGATAAATATATGAATAGGAAATGTTTGAAGGGATAGAGGCCAGGAGCGGGCAGATGGGATTAATTTAGTTTGGGATTATGTTCAGCATGGACTGGTTGGACTAAAGGGTCCATTTCTGTGCTGTATGAATCTATGACTCTATAAGACAAAACTTCCTGTCTACATTCACACTGTCAAGACCCTTCAAATCTTACATGTTTCAAGCAAATCACATCTTGCTCTTCTAAACGTCAATGGATACAAATAACAAAACCAGAAATTGCTGGAAAAGGTCAGCGGGTCAGGCAGCATCTGTGGAGAGAAATCAGAGTTAATGTTTCGGGCCCGGTGGCTCTTCCTCGGAACTTGAAACGTTAACTCTGATTTCCCTCCACAGATGCTGCCAGACCTACTGAGCTTTTCCAGCAATTTCTGATTTTGTTTCTGATTTCCAGCATCTGTAGTTAGTTCAGTTTTTATCCAATGGATACAAGCCTAGCCTGTCCTACCTCTCCTCAGAAGATAACCCATTCACTCCACATATTATTCTAGTAAAACTTCTTTGAATTGCCTCCCAGACATATGCATCCTCTCTTAAATAAGGAAATCACTATTTTATACAGTAATCCAGCAAAGGTCTCACCAGTGCTCTCGTAGAACTGAAGGATAATATACCAACGTTTATATTCAATTCTCTTTGCAAGAAACAATTCAAATTCTATTAGTGTTCTTAATTACTTGCTGTGCCTGCTTACTGTAACCAGCTTCTTCTCTGTAAGAGCAGTGAGTTTGACATTACTATCACAAACTCAATCTTCCAATAAGCTGAAAGCAAGACACAAATATTGGTCTAAATTCTTTACGCAGAGGGTGGTGGGTGCCTGGAACGCGCTGCCAGCGGAGGTGGCAGAGGCGGGCACAATAACATCATTTAAGATGTATCTAGACAGATACATGAATGGGCAGGGAGCAGAGGGATACAGATACTTGGAAAATAGGCGACAGGTTTAGATAGAGGATCTGGATCGGCGCAGGCTTGGAGGGCTGAAGGGCCTGTTTCTGCGCTGTAATTTTCTTTGTTCTTTAAATTACTGTACAACAGACAGACCTCAAGGACAGCATGCTACACTCTGTTTTAGAGATGCTGAATATTGGTCAGACCATCAGTTTGTGAGAGGCATCATGTCATTGAAATTAACACCCAGAGAGCCTCAACATTGAGTCAAACCATAAGAGAAGATAGAGCGATTTTATATAAGCCAGTGAAGAGACAGGAACCAAAACAAGGGATTAGTCATAGAGTATCCCAGAAGTTAATGCTTGGGAGAAGTTAGGGAATGTTTTACTCAGTTGTTAGTGTTCCCACGCATCCGCTGCCATTGTCCATCTAGATGGAAATACTCAAGGGTTTGGAAGGTGCTAACTAAGGATCTTGGGAAATTTCTGCAATGCATCTTTTAGATAGTCCGCACTGCTGTTACTGAGCATCAGTGGTGGATTGACTGAATATGGATGTGGCGCCAGTCTAACGGGCTGCTTTGTGCTTGATGATGTCAAGATTCTTGAGTGTTGTTTGAGCTGCAACCATCCAGGCAAGAGGAGAGTATTCCAAGACACTCTTGACTTTGGCTTTGAGGAGAAAGGAGGTGACTTCCTTGCTGCAGTAATCCCAGCCTCTGACCTGCTCCTGCAGTCACTGTATTTATATGGCTAGTCCAGTATAGTTTCTGGTCATGGTAACCCCTAGGATGTTGATAATGGTGTGTTCACCATTGAATCTCAGGGGTAGTGGTTAGATTGTCTCTTATTGGTGATGACCATTGCTTGGTATTTGCATGACTCAGATGTTCCAGTGCATTGAGTATAGGAGTTGGGACATCATGTTGCTGCTGGACAAGACAATAGTGAGGCCACTTTTAGAATACTACATTCGATTCTGGTCTTCCTGCTTTGGGAAAGATGTTGTTAAACTTGAAAGTCTCAGAAGAGATTTACAAGTACGTGGCCACGGTTGGAGGATTTGAGCTATAGGGAGAGGCTGAGTAGGCTGGGGTTATTTTCCCTGGAGTGTCAAAGGTTGCGGGGTGACCTTATAAAGGTTTATAAAATCATGAGGAGCATGGATAGGGAGAATAGCCAAGATCATTTTCCCAGGGTGAGGGAGTCCAAAACTAGAGGGGATAGGCTTAAAGTGATAGGGGAAAGATTTAAAAGGGACCTAAAGGGCAACTTTTTCACACAAAGATTGGTACGTGTATGGAATGAACTGCCAAAGGAAATGGAGGACGCTGGTACAATTACAACATTTAAATGCATCTGGATGGGTATATGGATAGGAAAAAGTTAGAAGGATATGGTCCAAATTGCTGTCAAATGGGACTAGATTAACTAAGGATATCTAGTCGGCATGGATGAGTTGGACCAAAGGGTCTGTTTCCATGCTGTATAATTCAATGACCCTATGACATGGATATTGTGTAGGTCTTGCTGCTTGTTGACATGGTCTGGTTCCGTTTCTGAGGAGTTGTGAATGGTGTTAAACATGACACAATCTTCAGTGAACATCCCTACTTCAGACCTTATGAAGGAGGAAAGTTCTGAAGCTGCTGAAGATGGTTAGGACACTATCCTGAGATGTCCTGCAAGTGAAATGTCTGACCTCTAACAACTACAAACTGCACTGCAGGAATTCACCAAGAATTGTGTGCAGCACCTTCCAAATCCCCAGTCTCTGCCACTCTAAGGACAAGGATAGAAGATACATGCGAATACAATCACCTGAAAGTTGTTTTCTAAGCCGCACAACATCCTGACTTGGAAATATTTTTACCGTTCCTTCACTATTGCTGAGTTAAAACCCTGGAATTCCATTTCTAACAGCACCACGAGCTGCAGTCCTGCAGTGGTGAAAAAGGCTTAGCATTAAGCTTAAAAACTCCCTATCTAAATCTTTATGCCTCAAAGTGCTCCTTTAAGTCACTGTTTTCGATCTACTTCCTTTCATAAAAACTGGGTCGCTGATGAAATTTGTCTGATAATAATCCTTGAAGCATCTTGTAATGTTTTACTATATTAAAGGTGCTTTATAAATTCCATTTGATGTTGAGCAGCTGTGTCAATGCCATTATAAATCACCATATATTTATGTATAACACATAGTACTGGTACGTGTTAAATATGGAACCATACTCTTGCAAAGCAGTTAGAAAAATATATTTCAGTGAGCAATTAGCAGGCACATAATGTTACATCCACTTCATAAACAACATGAGCTCCTGTTGATGAAGACCTGCTTTCCCAGGCTTCCTGTGGGACACCATACACTTGTAAAAGCTGTTTGCTGTGATGGGACTGACCTAACCCATTATGAAACAATCCAGTGTTTACATACTTATCAGGGAACAATGAAATGGCAACCTGAAATTAACAAATGAAGAAGGCAACAATATGGCTTTTTTAAAATTCATTTTTGTGGGATGTGGGCATTGCTGCCGGTCCCTAGTTGCCCTTGAGAAGGTAATGGTGAGCTGCCTTCTTGAATCGCTGCAGTCCACCTGCTGTGGGTTGACCCACAATGCCATTAGGGAGGGAATTCCAGGATTTTGATCCAGTGACAGTGAAGGAATGGCGATATATATATCCAAGTCAGGATGGTAAGTGGTTTGGAGGGGAACTTGCAGATGGTGGTTTTCCCATGTATCTGCTGCTCTTGTTCTTCTAGATAGAAGTGGTCATGGGTTTGAATGGTGCTGTCTGAGGATCTTTGGTGAATTTCTGCAGTGCATCTTGTCGATAGTACACACTGCTGCTACTGAGTGTCTGTGGTGGAGGGAGTAGATGCTTGTGGATGTAGTGCCAATCAAGTGGGCTGCTTTGTCCTGGATGGTGTCAAGCTTCTTCCATGTTGTTGGGGCTGCACTCATCCAGGCGAGTGGAGAGTATTCCATCACACTCCTGCCTTGAGCCTTGTAGACGGTGGACAGGATTTGGGGAGTCAGGAGGTGAGTTACTCGCCGCAGTATTCCTATGCTCTGACCTGCTCTTGTAGCTACTTTTGTTTATGTGGTGAGTCCAGTTGAGTTTCTGCCAATGGTAACCCCCAGGATGTTGATAGTTGGGGATTTAGTGATGGTAACACCATGAATGCCAAGGGATGGTGGTTAGATTGTCTCTTATTGGTGATGGTCATAGCCTGGCATTTGTGTGGCGCGAATGTTTCTTCCACTTGTCAGCCCAAGCCTGGATACTGTCCAGATCTAGTTGCATTTGAACATGGACTGCTTCAGTATCTGAGGAGTCGTGAATGGTGCTGAACATTGTGCAATCATTGGTGAACATCCCCATTTCTGACCTTATGTTGGAGCGAAGGTCATTGATGAAGCAGCTGAAGATGGTTGGGTCTAGGACACTACCCTGAGGAACTCCTGCAGAGATGTCCTGGAGCTGAAACGATTGACCTCCAACAACCACAACCATCTTCCCATGTGTCAGGTATGACTCCAACCACCAGAGAGTTTGCTCCCTGATGTCCATTGATTCCAGTTTTCCTAGGGCTCCTTGATGCCACAATTGGTTGAACGCAGACTTGATGTCAAGAGCTGTCACTGTCACCTCACCTTCAGCTCTTTTGTCCATGTTTGAACCAAGGCTATAATGAGATCAGGAGCTGAGTGGCCCTGGCGGAACCCAAACTGGGCATCACTGAGCAGGTTATTGCAGCTTGATAGCACTGTTGATGACACTTTCTATATCCAATAGCATTTAGCAATATTTCACTCTGTGATGGTCCGATATAAATACAAACCCATGTACTGCAAATAGTTAAGCTGTAAGAACAGGTATGACAAAGTTAAGGTTCCAACAGTGGCAAACAATTCTGCTTTACCTACTGAATGCTGACCTCTCCACAGATTCTATAGCTTGCTAGGATCTTGTCATCCAGTGGGCCTAACATTAGGCTGGATAGCGCGACTCTTGTTGTGAATTAGATACTGAAATCAATGCTAACATTTCCATTGACTCATATACACTGCTAAGGGATAGCTGTTGGATCCTGTGTCATCATCAATGCATCGCTACTCTAGCATGACCCTGCAAAAAAAGATTCTTCCATAAATAGTTTTCCTCTAAAATGTCAAGTGTCAACTCAGTGAAACAAAATGTTAAGGTGGAGTCCAACATAGGAAATGCTCTATTCTCACTGAAGTTAGAAGAAAATAATTCAGTTGGCTTTGGTCGATCAAGGACGTATTATTGATGCATGCAGATAATTATAAAGGAAAGTTCTTGAGTTGGCTGAGATTCTGTCAGGCCAGCAGGTATCTTTCCTGAGAGTTAGAGAGCCAGTCTGAAGCACCACCAGCAACTGCATGTTCCTGGTATCTTCCACCATAGAGACTGATGCAAAGTACCTATTCAGTTCCTCCGCCATTTCTATGTTCCTCATTAGTACTTCTCCAGCCTCATTTTCCCGTGGTCCAATGTCCACTCTTGCCTCCCTCTTAACTTTTAGATATCTAATAAAAGCTTTGCAATTTTCTTTTATATTCTAGCTAGCTTACTCTTATATTTCATCTTCTTCCCCCGCAGTGCTTTTTTTAGTTATCTTCTGCTGCTTTTTAGAATTAGAATTAGAATTAAAATTAAAGTTAGAAATAGGTTTTATTGTCACATGTACTCAAGTACAGGGATACAGGAGTATAGAGCAAAGTGTACAAAGTCGCCACTCTTGGCACCATCCTAGGTACAAAGGTACCGAAGTACAAAACGTTAGGGACAAAATAGAAAAATAAAGAAATAAGTTAAAAGTTCAACATTACAGTTCTTCTTAGTACAAAGTAGAAAAATAAAGAAATAAAGTTAAAAGTTCAGCATTACACTCCTTCCATAACCCTGGGTTTGCAATCGCTCCGCACTGGGCTTTCCCCACGAGGGCTGACTTTTGCGGCGTGGTGCTGTGGCTTAGTTGGTTAACGTGCTTGTCTAGTGAGCAGGAGATCCTTGGTTCAAATCCAGCATTCCCTGTGCTTTCCAAATGGTGGCTTAGTGGTTAGCAGTGCAGCCTCACAGCAGCAGGGACCTGAGTTTGATTTCACCCTCAGGTGACTGTCTGTGTGGAGTTTACACATTCTCCCTGTATCCCAGGTTTGCTCTGGTCTCCTCCCACCATCCAAAGATGTGCAGGTTAGGTGGATTGGCCAGGCTAAATTGCCTGTAATGTTCAGGGGTGTGTGGGTTATAGGGGGATGAGTCTGGGTGGGATGCTCCAAAGGTCAGTGTGGACTTGTTGGGCTGAAGGGCCTGTTTCCACACTGTAGGGGTTTGATTCTATGATTCTCCCCTGAGCTGGGTTGAGTCCATCATCTCCAGGCTCCCCAACCACCTCAAGGAATTGCATTCCTTCTTTTCCAGCATCCCACCTCCCCCCACCCAACTACATGATACTTTTCCATTTCTTACTCTACCACTATCTATTTCTTACAATCCTTGTACTTCTCGTTGTAGAGAATCATCATACTTTCTTGCTCCATTCGCTATGAATATCACTCCACCCTATCAATGTCAACCAGGGGCACTGAGCTGACCCTCACTCCCTCCCTCTATGTCTGTGAAGGAAAGCTCAGCTCTGTACCTGCCTGAGATTTCCCAAATTGCAGCAAAACAAATTGTGTTGATGCCTGATCCTGTAAACTGCAGCAATATTCAACTCCACTCAGCACAATTGTTCTTGTCCAAAACCAGCTCTCAGCAACCAGCTACATTTTCCAAATTAAATAGACACAGGAAACTACAGCTGGATCAGTCAAGTTTCAATACAGGCCATATAGCAGCATCCCCCCCCAGCCCCCCTTCGCCCTGAGAAAATCCAGGCGTTGCCATGAGTACTAACAAATCTTCTTATGTAGCCTCTTCTCCTGTTCCATGCTCATTTACCACATAGCTAATACCACAGCGCCAGTACTCACTGAAAAATAATTACAAATCACCTTTCACAACCTCAAGATGTCCTGTAACACATTCAAAACTAATAAACTACTTCTTTAAGTGTTGTCACAATGTTTAGTTAGCTCAAAGATACTCCACATTAGGTCAAGCGTGGTAAACTGTGGATGACGCATTGCATCCAACATCAAAGTCAGCACCAAAAGCTATTACCAAGCCTCGATACAGTGTGGATCTGGAGGAACACAGCAGGTCAGACAGCATCAGAGGAGTAGGAGAGTCGACGTTTTGGGTCAGGACCCTTACCAAGACTTTTTTTTGAAAATGGTGTATGTTAAAACAATGCCAAAGGAAATCTAATGATCCCTTTTCTTCATTACCTTTCATATATGCCATCAGCTAGAGCTGCCGATGCCAACGTTGGTGACTGGTACCAGAATGCAGGCCTATACCTCACCCAAACCAACCTACCTCAGGTATCGGCTCTAACAGCGGGCCTGTTGTGATAGAGGTACTAACAAACAAAGAGGCAAATTCTGTCCTTAGTCAAGGCCTACACATGAGTAATACCAATAAGATTATTGAATAATGATCAGGATTTTGTTGATTTTCATTTCCCCCACTCCTGGCAACAAGTACAGAACCCTTTCTGCTGAGCAGCTGTCTTCAGCTTCAACAAAGAATCAAGCCTGGGATCTTCAGCTTTACATTCCTCAGTGCTAAACTGATTGCTCTCTTTATCTAGAATGGAGTATGGATTACAAACACTTTTTCACATGGTTATCATACAAGTTCATTCAATGAGTTGCGATCTACCATGGAGAAGTAATTTGCTACAGTCCGAAGCTACACAACAGAATTCCTCACAAGATCTCTTATGTGGAGAATAAGAGACAGATAGGAGAACATATTAAAAAGCTGGAAGCTCAAAGGGCTTGGAAGGTACCACAAGCCAAAAAAAAACAGTTCACAGTCACCAGAACTCTCAGACAGTGCTAGTATCCAAAACATACTCCAACACATCCTTTGTGTCTTTTTTCCATCTAAGAGATTTCCCATGCAGATTTTGCCATTCAAATGTTGGCACTGTGTCACATCTCCATTTTTTTTCATTAGCGCAATCTTGTTCAGTTATATGACTTCAATCAAATGCTAGGAAGGGGGATAATGAAATGTTATAGAGAGATGCATTTCAACAGGAAAAGTGAAGTCCAGCTTTTCACCAGGAAATTTGATATCCTGTCTTTCTTCACAAAGAACTGGACAAACTCAGTCACATTCATGGCTTATTGAAAGATGAAGAGGTTGACCTTTATGTGGATGATTGCAGATGTTTCTCTTTATTGCTAACAATAAAATTCATTCTCAATCTGTGTTACTGCTATCATTTTTACGTAGTGCACTAGGGTATTAATAATGTAGTCATCTTACATGTGTGATTTGCAGTAAACACAGTCTGATGCTAAATGCAGAACCTTTCCGAGTCTCCCACTGGTTACATTGTCAAGTGCAGTTTTACCATCTAGGAAGCTAGTTTTTAAACCACCATCTATCTGCAGCCCAAACACTTATTTCATATCATGTTGGCTTGCCTGCAATTGATGCTATCCTGTCCAATGGTTTTTAAAAATACATTTCCATTGGTTTCACTGGCTAGGTCTGCCAGGTACATCTGCAGTTGCAAATATTTTGATTCAGTGGTTGGAGAATCAAAGCAAATGCCCTGATGTCTGATCTGAACTTAAATATCGCAGGCAGCTAGAAAATCTGATTCCAGACCTGTGAGGCCCACACTGGTGTGTCCTTCAACTATTGAACATGATGGGCTACTCATGAAATGCTTTGGGTTTGTCAAGGTCCACTTGATGGACCATGTTGGTCACTAACAGGAAAAAAAAACATTAAAATGCCAAAGAAGTAGAGACTTACAGGTAGACAGATGCTAAAAGAACCATCTCACTCCCATCACCTCCTATTTTTTCAAGTAAAAGTAAAATTATCATATTCCTGCTGGACTCTAGTCTTGCTCTCTCATTAGAGAGAGATGACTGGTGGTAGTTTAACCTAAGGGTCAACATGCCTCAGTAAAATGGAGAGGGTGAGAAGGAGTGCCTATCATGATAACGTCAGCCATTGTGGGAACTGAACCCATGCTGTTGGTATCACTCTGCATTGCCAACCAGCTTTCCAGCCAATTGAGTTAGCCAACACCATCACCGCAACTTCTCCCCACCTCCCCCCATTGATTCGGGTACAAGGAAGCTGCATGAATCATAGCCTGCACTTATGGGCTGTCTACCCTGTGAGCTGAAGAAGTGGAAACTGCAAAGCGCACAAAGATAATAGAATCATAGAATCCCTACAGTGTGGAAACAGGCCCTTCGGCCCAACAAGTCCACACCAACCCTGAGAGTATCCCACCCAGACACATTCCCCAAACCCACCTAATCTACACATCCCTGGACACTGTGGGCAATTTAGCATGGCCAATCCACCTAGCCTGCACATCTTTGGACTGTGGGAGGAAACCGGAGCGCCCGAAGGAATCTCACGCAGACACAGGGAGAATGTGCAAGCTCTACACAGACAGTCGCACGAAGGTGGAATCGAACCCAGGTCCCTGGCACTGTGAGGCAGTGCTAACCACTGAGCCACCGTGCCGCGCCCTTTATTAAAATAATAAAGTGATCAAGTTTAATTTTACCGCTGGAAAAAAAAACCCATGCAGCATTCCATGGCAGTGACTCATTTTATAATCCAACTGAGTGAAAACAATCCTACAGGCGTCACTATTTCACGCAGGCCTGGTTATTCTGGCACTATTCTGCATCCTGCTCACAACGGCTAATTTTCAGATTATTTCCAGTATGTTTTGCCACTCCAAACAATGACCGACATCAATGTGGGAATTCTGTTCTTTAGTTAAGAGTTGCAGCAAAAGGATTATACGTCCATTCTTCAAAGGCTCTTCCTGTAAAAAAAAACATGCCAAAGATTTGAAAAGTGCTTCATTTGTTCACTGTAATCTAAAGTCAAACTAGCCCAACATTATCCCTCTCGTGGGTAAATCTATCTGATTCATATTCCTCCATTTCTCACACATGTTTAATGGATTCAGGAAATGAACTATCTTTTAAAAACACATTGAGACTTCACTGAAGAAACAATCATTCTTTGAATAATAAAACAAACAAAGCAGTCCTTCCAGCTCAAAATAGCAGAATTTTATTGCACCACTGAAGGGAGTATTTTTTTTGACTAGGCCTTTGTCCTTCAAGTTATGTCCATTTTCTCATATCCCATTAACACTCCATCCACAGCAATTGAAGTCCTCTTTTAACTTGGGCTGCATAACCAGGAGGGGCCATTGAGGTAAGCACCAACTTACTGCACTTCCACTTCATGAGGCCATGTTTTGAGTAATTGCAACCATCAACCATGCTGAACATGTGCCTAAATATCAATGACATCAGGACCACAGCAAAAACTGGCAGGAGGCCTCAGCTGCAGACTTGTGAGGACAGACCCTGGCCCTGGTGAAGACTGTGTCATCGCAGGAAACCCAATACAGGAGAGTCATTTTTGTAAAGATCTGTGTTCTTTCATACAGCACCCCTGCACCCCTCCCCAACCTACTTCCCTCGCCTCACTATTAGAAGCCATATCATCAACTACTCAGGCCCTACACACTGAAAATACCTCATAAAAACTGAAAGAACTGTGTATGCTGTAGAAATCAGAAACAAAGAACAGAAGTTGCTGGGAATGCTCAGCGAGTCTGGCAGCACCTGTGAAGAAAAAATCAGAGTTAACGTTTCAGGTCCGGTGACTCTCCCTCAGAACTGAAAATACCTCCCTAAACTTCTCACCTCCTGCCTCCTAGTTTTAGACATTCCTTAAAACTAGCTCTTTGACCAAGCTTTCAGATTCACTGAGTCTTCCTTTGGTGCTGTGTCAACTTTTGTCTCTTTGCAATTTTTTAAAGTGCATTTAGACATTGTACTGCATTAAAAGTACTGTATAAATTCAATTCATTGTTGCTGTTCATCTTCATAGCTTGATCAATAATACGTGTATTCCTACCTTTAGCTTGAATATCTTCTTCCTCTTGAATGATCATAACCGTTTGTTCAACTATTTTGACATGCCAATCTCTTGACCAAAAGCTGAGTGATCATCTATCTTACCCAGCTTCAGTTCTGCCAACCACAACAATAGTGTAGCGATAAAACAAATAATTACCAAAAGCATCTGATGTTACACTTTTATACATAACATTTAGATTGCTGTCCTCAAACTATCGCAGAATGAGAGTAATATGAAACTGAGGTATTGTATCTGAATGACAAAAGCTTGTACCTGCAGAACAGCAGGATCTGATAGATCAGCACATGGAAGTGTCCAGAGACTGATCAATGCATTTACAAAAAGGCAGCTTGATTTACAGCTTGACATTCAGTGCTCCATGTTACTGGGACGATACAGGAGGCCGTGCACCCACATAAGGAAAAATATTGATGAATTCAGGCTCCAGTCCTGAGTCTAGTGACTACTCCCAGAGTTATATTTTTACTGTTTTAAATTTGGTGCATTTGTTTCGTGAGGATTAAGCTAACAAAGCTGCATAATGAAACAAAGGGTTTCCATTTAAATCGTGCTGTTCACAATCTCAGGATGTCCCAAAGCACTTTACAGCCATTTAATAATGGAATGTACAGGCTCGGTCATAATTATTATTTCAAGGCTGAGATAGACAGATTTTTAATCAGGGGTTATGGGAAAAGGCAGCAAATGCACTTGAGGATTATCAGATCAACCATGATCTCTTTGAATGGCAGGACAGGCTTGATGGGCTGAATGGTCTATTTCTGCTCCTATTTTTTATTGTCTTAATGTAGTTACTGTGTTAGTGTAGAAAATGCAGTATATAATATAACATGGGGCGGCTCACAGCGCCAGGGGCTCAGGTTCGATTCCACCCTCGGGCGACTGTCGTGTGGAGTTTGCACATTCTCCCCGTGTCTGCGTGGGTTTCCTCCGGGTGCTCCAGTTTCCTCCCACAGTCCAAAGATGTGCAGGCTAGGTGGATTGGCCATGCTAAATTGCCCGTAGTGTTCAGGGATGTATAGGTTAGGTGGATGGGTCTGGGTGGGATGCTCCGAGAGTCAGTGTGGATTTATTGGGCCGAAGGGCCTGTTTCCACACTGTAGGGATTCTATGAAATTTGTATATGACAATATTTTAAAAAGGGTAATGTTATAATGACTGGATGATCTGTATTAGCAGTCTTCGTTGAGTGATGATATTTTTGTCAGTATAACCGGGGAGACTTTTCTCTGCCCTTTTATTATGTCCACCTACAAGATGAAGCATCAGTTTACTATTTCATCTGAAAGAAGGCAGTGAAACACTGCCTCAGACACAGGGCTGATCAGAGGGTGACACAGAGTTATAGAATCATAGAGGTTTACAGCATGGAAACAGGCTCTTTGGCCCAACTTGTCCACGCTGCCCAGTTTTTGCAATTAATCTAGTCCCATTTGCCAGTGTTTGGTCCGTATCCCTCCATACCTATCCCATCTATTTACCTGTCCAAATGGTTCTTAAATGAAAAAATTGTACTCACCTCCAGCACTACCCCTGGCAGCCCATTACAAACACTCACCACCCTCTGTGTGAAAAACTGTCCGTCTGGACCCTTTTGTGTCTCTCCCCTCTCACCTTAAACTTATGTCATCTCATTTTAGACTCCCCTACCATGGGGAAAAGCTGTTGGCTAGCTACCTTATCTATGTCTCTCATGATTTGATAGACCTCCATAAGGTCACCCCTCAGTCTCCTACGCACCGGAGGAAAAGGTCCCAGCCTATCGAACCTTTCCTAACAACTCAAACCTTCCAGTCCAGGTAGCATCCTAGTGAATGTTTTCTGCACTCTTTCTAGTTTAATAATATCCTTTCTATAGTTGGACCAATGGAGCTGCATGCAGTATTCCAAATGCAGCCTCACCAATGTCTTGTACAGCTGCAACATGTAATGGATACATGTAAACAAAGGACAAAATCAAAAGCTGACCAGCCCTAACAGCATAGGCTATCAAATATTCCCAGAAATAGGACTCTTCATGGGAATAAAAGTACATACACTTAAAGTGCAGTGGGACAGGGACTTAAACTGTGCAGTCCAAACTAGATACAGTAATGCTTTTTGAAAGTAGGTGTGCATTAATATTTCAACAGTGATAACAAGGAATGACTCAATTTTAAATAGCATACTTGTGTATTATTAAGTTACTTCAGCTAACTGGCAAACAAATGCACACATCCACATCTAAGAATTATAGCATAGAATCAGGTTAGAGAAGGGGGTCTTTCCATCCATGGTGCCTGTGCAAGCTGAAAGAATTACCCACTTCAGGTTTTTTTTTCCCTTTACTCTTCAAGTACATGCCCAGTTGCCTTATGTTCTTAACAAATCTAATTTTCACACAAATCATCTGTGTGAGAAAGTTCTCATCTTCAGCCTCTCTAATTTCTTTGCCTATAGTTTCAATCGATGGCCTCTGTTTACCACCCCTGTTTGCCATCCGAAAAATACTACAGAACCGCGGATGCTGAAAATCAGACACAAAATCAGAAATTACTGGAAAGACTCAGCAGGTCTGGCAGCATCTGTGGAGAGAAAGCAAAGCTAACATTTCAGGTCCAGTGTCCCTTCTTTAGAACATCTTGCCACTTCCTAACTGCTTGCTTGATCGAAATCTCTCCAAATGTTGAATTGGGTCCTTGTTTAACCTTCTATACTTTGTTAAAAGCACAGGAATTATTTCCAAAGATGTGCTTTCACTTCGGAAAGGTCAATCTTCAATACTTTATTTGATTTATTTTTCAACATCTAAGTTTCTTTTGTGATTCTGACTTCAGATTAAAAGCATTTTCATTCCTATAGCCTTGAAGTTGCAACATACAGCTAACAACCCACAAATCATTAATTCAAATCCACACCTAAGTTATGAATTTGAATTCAATAAACGTGGTGATGTGGACAAGTGTTCGAAAAGTTGCCAGTCTCTTAAAGAAATGCAGCTGCCTTACTCATTTCTTTCAGGGCTGTAAAACAGCTTTCACAACTGAAAAGTCATACTGTTCCTCCCAGGCCTTGCTAACCTACCTGGCCCACATGCACTTCCAGCTGTACAACACGCAATTGGATTTTAATGAAATGACCGAACAATCTCTGCACAATATGTTAATAGAAAAAATATGGCTCCAATGAAGCCAAATAAATACTTTGGATTCTTTTTTAAGTTTCACCAGTTCTTTCAGCCAACAATTAAATGTGCTGTCCAGTGTGTTTCAAATGCATACTGACGTGAAGGGTCAACTAGCAAACAATGGCCTGTGTTCGATTATTTCATTTTAGTTGATGCTATTGTTGCAGTTTGCCTTTGGGCTTTCTAAGGGGAAGTAACATTGCCCCGGGGTCCTAGTGCTGACTGCGATGCTTTGACTCATAATGGAAAGGTGGCCAACACATTGGTATAGTTATTTTTATTTATTCACAGGATGACAGCATCACTAGCTCGGCCAGCATTTGTTGCCCATCCCTAATTACCCAGAAGGCAGTTAAAAGTCAACCACGGTCCTGTGGATCTGTGTAGGCCAGAACAACTAAGGATGGCCATTTACTTCCCTAAAGGATATTAGTGAGCCAGATGGGTTTTCCAGACAATGGATTCATGGTCATTATTAGACTCTTGATCCCAGATTTTTACTGAATGCAAATTCCACCATCTGCCATGGTGGGATTTGAACCCCAGTGCCCAGAGCATTACCTGGGTGTCTGGATTAACAGCTCAGCAATAATACCACTAGGCCATACTATGCATTCCCTGAATAAATAGGTTTTCCACAGAGGCAAGGTGCTAGAGAGCTTTCGGCATCTTTTTAAAAGAGGCCCAGTATAAAGCAGGAGCGGATGGGAGTGAAAGGAGAGGATCAGTGAAGAGGGACAAAGAGGCTTCTGTGGGGTCTCAAACTGGAGGAAAGGTAACAGCCGAGTGGTGTTATCAGTGAACCATTAATCCAGAGTCCCAGTTTCAAATCCTGCCATGTTTGATGGTGGATTTCAAATTCAATTTTTTAAAAATCTGTAATCAAGAGTCTAATGATACGCAGGGAAACCATTGTCAGAAAAGTCTCCCTGCATCACTAACATCCTTCACGGAATGAAATTTGTTGACCTTGTCCAGGTAATATGTGACTCCAGACTCGCAGTAACATGGTTAGCTCTAAGCTGCCCTACAGTTCAAGGGGCAATTAATGCTGACTAGGCAGTGACATCCACATCCCCAGAACAATTTTTTTTAAGTAACATAAATATCAATGGTCTCAGCTTGTGAGATTATGGCTAAAAAGTGAATGCTGATTCACATTGCCTCACCACTAAGATGTCAACTTAGGGTTATGGCCCATATTATTGTTTCCATTGACCTTTCACTTTTTGAGCTCCTCTTTGCTGCCCTAGTATTGCTGCATATAAGGAATGGGGAGACAATCTTGCTGCTTAAAATTGTTCAGGAATAAATGAGAGGAGGTGCATTGGATGATGTCTTTCCATCACTAACACTTAAAACATCCCACCTCACTAGTTACAAACATGCTCAGAATGAGTGATTGCTTCGAGTGCAGAAAATACAGGATGTTTACCAGTTTTAAAATCTCCCCACCCCTGGCCTTATACCATATCCAACCCTCCCTCTCATCCCCACCTCCTTGACCTGACATTATCTGTCCATTTCCTTCCCCACATATCTGCACCACCCTTCCCACTGACCAATCCTCACTACCCTTACCTGCGTCCAAATATCGTCAGCTCACCTAGGTTCCCCTAGCCCCACCCCTCTTTCATCTATTTATTTCCCAGTTCCCTTTCCCCTCCCCAGTCCTGATAAAGGGTCCAGGCCCGAAACATCGACTCTCCTGCTCCTGTGATTCTGCTTGACCTGCTCTGTTCCTCCAGCTCCACACTGTATTGAAATACAGGGTGTATTTCACTAATAGGGGAGGCAATGGTGGTATTATCGTTGGACTATCAATCCAGAGACCCAGATACTGTTCTGGGGACCTAGGTTTGATTCCCGCCATGGCAGATGGTGGAATTTGAATTCAATAATAAATATCTGGAATTAAGAATCTAATGATAACTGTGAATCCATTGTTGATTGTCGGAAAAACCCATCTGGTTCACTAGTGCCCTTTAGGGAAAGAAACTGCAATCCTTACCTAGTTTGGCCTACATGTGACTCCAGGCCCACAGCAATGTGGTTGACTCTTAATTGCCCTCTGGGGCAATTAGGGATGGGCAATAAATGCTGCCTAGCCAGTGACGCCATCATGTATAAAGGGAAAAATATGTGGCAATGGAAGATTCCTGGTTGCCCTCCACCTTCTTTTGTGCACTCATGCAGACAGAAACCACTTGGAAGTGGGCAGGAATAAGCTCATAAGCCTCTTGGAGAGGAGGACAAAATGGGGACAAACCAGAAACAGGTTGGCCTGATGGCTCAGTAGTTAGCACTGCTGTCTCACAGTGCCAGGGATCCAGGTTCAATTCCACTCATGAGCAACTGTCTGTGTGGGTTTCCATGCACAGTCCAAAGGTTGCAGGTTAGATGGATTGGCCATGTTAAATTGTCCATTGTCTCCAGTGATGTGTAGGGTAGGTATGGGAAGTATAGGGTTACAGGGATAGAGTAGGGCAGGGTCAACCTGGGTGGGATGCTCTTCAGAGAATTGGTGTGGACTTGTTGGGCTGTAGGGATTCTACAGACTCTAGAAATATGCTGCAATTGAGGTTTTTAATTAAGTAAAATATAAAACCAAATTTTACAATTAAAACCTTAAAATAAGAATGTCAGTTTTAAAGGAAGCGAACATAGCTCTTGAGAGTTTTGAACTGCTGGCTGGAAAAACAGCATATGGCTAAGTTGCTTGATCTAACTCAATCCAGTTTCCACTCTTTGACCCCGGGGAAACCTTCATCCTATCTGTCTGAAGCTGAACCCTGAACCCAGAGGTTAAAGGAGACTGTTGTGCCATAAAAGGGCACTTAGCCCCCATTAGTCCTTCCTAACAGAGAGGTCATAAATATCCTCAACATACAAATCAAAGTGAGGGCCTTTGTTTCCCTCTGATCGGTTTGTGTGATTTTTTTTGTCCTGGCTGTTGAAGTCAAGCGACAATAGCAATTCCAGTGATTGTGTAATTTTTTGGGAAAGTGATATTTGTTGAATAGTAGTGAACAATGATACACCAGTGTAAATGCAGTATAGTGGAAGCCCTGTTCTCCTTAATCCAAAACTGGGAAATAGTTTCCCACAACCCTGGGTATGAGATTATTTGTAAAATCAGATTGGCCTACAAGGTGCACTTTGGTAGCACCCTGTCTGCTCCACCTGTCAGAGTGTACAGTAGGCCGAAGAAAAAGTCTTCTGTAGTAGGAGATCTATTCTGCCTGCAGTACAATTCGAGTAGAGTTTTGGGGTCTTCCCTCAGAATACTGCAACACAGCCTACATATTTAAGAAAGTGCAGCAAAATTCAAGGCCCTCAGCAAAAGTGGTGAATTTCTGGTGGTCAGGTCCCAACCTAATTCATACGCTCACCCCTCTCCAAAACCAATCTTAGATAAAAGTAAAATGCCCTCACCTCCCTAGCTCCAGGAATTTTGCACTCAGATTGTGGGTATTGGGTTCCAGATCCAATTCTCAGGAGATGCCTTACATTTCTTTTCTAACTATGCAAGAGTGTCTGTGACACTTTGGCCAGTGTTAACCATTCATCAAGATGTAAGTACATTCTCTCCATGGTTACTTAATCCTTTGAACTACTCCCACTTTACAAGTCAAAATTGCATCTGTTCCTCATGGGCTTTGTCCTGACAATTTAGGAAGTTGAATCAGTGGAGCATAAAGAAACCTGAATGTGAGATGATACCGACCTTTCACCTCTAGAGGGATGGGTGCCTCTTCCCTCTGTCAGTCAAGGTACAGCATCGTGAGAGATGAGTTCTGATTTAGTGCCTGTCCACTTCTTTGAACATGTTACCACAGCAACAAAAAGCTTCCTGCCCGACATTTGGTGAAACAGACATTCCTATGCACAAACAGCAACTAGTCAAAGGCAGCAAGAGAAAAGCTTTTCTCCAATGAGATAAAGGTGCTGCAACATAAGGCCAGCCTAGGTTGAGTTGCAGCACATATGTTTTGGCTGTGGTTCAGTTGGCAGTGCTGTTGTCTGAATATCAGATGATTGTAAGGTATAAACATGCACCAGAGAGTTGAACATATCCTAACACTCCACAGTATTACCAACTAATAATCGGACAAGTCCTTAGACTCAACAGAGAGAGGTCAGATTGGTTGCATGAACTATCACAAGTACAGGCTACTAGTGGTTGGTAACCAGAGATGCATTATGCTGACAGAACTGGTACTTGAATGTACAACATGGTGAACAGTGGATTCAAAATCCATTTAATGTAATGCAGCATCCACCGAAGAAACTGAGGGCCTCCTACGTTCTCAGGTAGATGAGACAGATTTCATGGTCCTACTTTAGAGACGATCAGTGGAGTTTTACCCAATCTGCAAAGTCTTGCAGAGGTGGTGTGGGTCTTGCCACTTCCCAGACATCTAGCAACAGACCTGCACTGCCTCTTCTCAGGAAGGCCCAGTGAACAAAACACCATCAGCAGTGAGGTGCCTTGTAATCTTTTTCAACATAGAGGCACCTGAGGTCCAGTTGGGCAAAATCCTGAGACAGGCTGCATCAAGGCCTCCTCTCGACTGCTCCTGTTTGTGCATCTACTGTATGCTTGAGCCAATAGGAGCACTTTGCTACTACATCCCTGGAAGGCCCCAAAGGGCTTGACAACCAATGAAACTCTTTTAAAGGGCAGCCATTGTTAAGTAGACAAATACAATTTACACAAAGGAAGATCACTACAGGCAGCAGAGAGATGAACGAATACATGACCTGTTTTTGGTGCTGTTGGTTTGAAGAAGGACTGTTTGCCAAGTCACCAGGAAATGTCCCAGAACTTCTAAAACAGGAAATTATATCTTATTCTATTGCTCGGAATTAATGTCTTTCATCTCTTTGGTTAATGTTGAGACCAGCCTGTGACCACTTCATAAGCCTCAACAGATATTACATTAGGCCCCTTTGCATTTGCTTTGTTAGAAGTTTTATTTTCATTTATTGTGGGGCAACAGCCGGTGGGATTTAATGCAGCCTATTGTAGTGGGGATTGTAGAAGCTGGGCCCATGGGAGTGGCACCAGTTGCCCAGGGGCAGAAAAATCTCCCTCAATTTGGTCCGAAAGCAGAAGGAATAGACATAGGATTCCTGGCCATCGGGAGTGGGAGATCAACTTAATGCCTTAATGAGCCAATGGATAACCAATATCCCTGGGCCCATTGCAATTTAGTGGTACTTCAGGGATTTTATAGAAGATGCAGAGCTTTCCCACACCCTCAGAAGGACCCAATTGCCAGTGGGTGGTCACCTGTGAAAGGGCCCCTCTTTGTTAAGTCTTCTATGTCTGACCAGGGGGCCGTCCATTGGGAAGGGAGGAGACCACTGAAGGTCAGTCCTCCACCTTCACCTCTGATTTCCACTGGCTCAGTTCCATGACCCCCTGTCCCACAACATCCATCTCCCCTCATTCACCTCTGGTCTGGAGTCCCACCCCATTCCTGGCCACATGGTGGGTACAACACCACCAGCAGCTACTGCTCCCCGAGCCTCTGATTGGTCAACTGTTCTTGGCCGACAGGGTTCCTTTTGCTGAAGACCTCAATCTTGTCATGTCCACACAAAACTGACTGAAGGCTCCCCCTTGCTCCACCAAGTGGTGGCAAGATTCCTTTGCTCTGCTACCAGCCCGCAGATCCAGCCCAATGTTACTCTGCACTTGGATCAATCCACCCTAAATTTTTCACTCACACATTGGTTTGTTCTTTACTTCTTTCTGACCTGCCTTTCCTTTCGATACAACACAACACATTACAACACAGCACAGGAACAGGGCCTTCAGCCCTCCAAGCCTGCACTGATTCCTGGTCCTTATTTAGACACACTACTTATTGTCCATGTGCGGTTTCTATCTCATTGTTCGCCTCCCGTTCATGTGTCTATCAAGATGTGCCTGAAATGTTGCTAACGTCCCTGCTTCCACCACCTCCACTGGCAGTGCATTCCAGGCACTCACCGCCCTCTGTGTGAAATAGTTTCCCCACACTTCTCCCCCAAGCTTTCCGCCCCTCACCTTGAACCTGTGCCCTCTTGCAGTTGACCTTTCCACCCTGGGGAAAAACCTCTGACTATACACCCTATTTGTTCCTCTCATAATTTTATAGGTCTCTATCAGGTTGCCCATCACCTCAAGGCAGCACTGAGTTTTTCTTGATAAAAAAATACAGCCAGTGCTCCTGAGTGTTTAACCGATGGGAAGCAAATCGATAGGCTGACTCCCATTTCTGCCTCATTTGAGATGAAATGATCCATCGTAATGAGAATCTACTTGACCTGACAAAATGATGGCACTGGAAAATTCTGGCAGATGGACTGACAGTGGCATCTATCATATGATCAAAACCCTTAAGAGTCCATTGATACTGCTTGTTGCTAACTCTCAACTGAGTTTATAGCCTGAACATTAGATTAGTTACCAGTTACATTGTACTTCTTGGCAAGTTTGACCCTCAGATTCATCTGTCCAAATAATAAAGCGGAAGAGTATGTGGCCTCTATAGGAATCTGCAGCATTTTTTTTAGAAAACAAACTTATTGCCATGATTTAATTTCAGCGAGTATGTCAACAGGCACTCTAAAGAAGCAACATTCATTCCAGCGCGCAATTATATCAAAATTTACTTATCACTTTATTGGTGGCAGCAAAGTGCCTCTTACAATGATTGTTTCTACTCCACAATACCCACTTAATGCCAAATGTAGAATAGCTCCCAGGAGATCAAGCTCCAATTAAACAAAATTACTGGGCAAGCAGATCTGTTTGAATGGGCTGGTTTGGGGTTGTCCTTTTTCTGAGGGCGGTAACATGGCCTATTTACATCACATTCCAAGTGGTTTCGATTGCCACCCACTCATTTACACTAACACAAAAGTTTCAGAAAATACTTCCCGTCAATGGAACTGTGCTGTTATGCTATCATTGCCTGTAATGCACTGACTAATGATTGCCATCAATAATCATTCACACAAATAATGCTCAGGTATCATAAAGACCAAAACAATAAAGAACAGTTTCTGAATGAAGGGAAAACTGAGGGAATGATGATACATGACTTGAGGACATCATTTTTTGAGAGCAAAAGAGTTTTCCATTCTTGGTTTTATCCAGTTCATTGCTTCTCAATCACACAGCCAACCCTTGCCAGTCCCATGGCTAATTGCCCAGAGATGCCATTTTTATTCCATTATGCTTCAATCCATTGCTTTTCCTGCAAGTCAATTACCTTCTGGTGAAAAAGTTGTGCCTGAGGTAAATTGCTTGCACGTTAGAACTAACCATCCTACAGCACAATGAATCAAGTCAGCAACTCTTGGGAAGAAATAGCATAAGGATGATGGAACCGTCAGAGAAAGCAATAACAATCAAGCTTCCTTCGGGAAGTTGCAAGAATCAGTCAATGGCTAACTTTCTGAAATATGTTCAATTTGAATTTGAATTAGTTTATTGTTGCATGTACTCACATGAGTACAGTGAAAAGTTTACAAGTCGCCATCTTGGGTACAAAGGTACCTAGGGACTGAGTTTTGGCACAATGCAGAAAAATAAAGAAAACAATATTAAAAAGTTATTGGTTACATGAAGTTGAGCTACAATTGTATGTGTATCATGTAGACCCTTACCATATAAATCTCCAACAATATGCTCTTCTAACTAAGTCTCTTTCTCTACCATCTTGGTTATATTGTCAGATTGTACATTGCAAGGAGAAATTGATTTGCATTGCTCCCATATTTTTTAATGTAAATTGGACTCAAAGCACACCAATTCCGCAGTAGGACTGTGTGTGCTAATCTTCTAAATTCAGCGGACTGTTTTTTGAGGCATCACTTAAATGCATCAATTAGTGATCTAAAATCTTTGAGGGAGCCACCGAGAAACTTGTCGACAAGGAGCAGGACAGACAGGGACAAAAACAGAAGTTGCTGGAAAAGCTCAGCAGGTCTGGCAGCATCTGTGAAGAAAAAAATCAGAGTTAACGTTTCAGGTCCGGTGACCCTTACTCAGAACTTCCCCAGACCCGAAATGTTAACTCCAATTATTTTCTTCACAGACGCTGCCAGACTTGCTGAACCTTTCCAGCAACTTCTGTTTTTGCTCTTGGTTTACAGCATCCACAGTTCTTTTGGTTTTTATTTAGGATAGACAGGGAGATTGACACATTCAGGATTCTTCAGTCAATCAGACATGAGTAATTTTTTTAAAAATGTTTTTTGTGGTAATGGATGAACAGGGGTGTGTCCCAGGCTCTGCATGTGCAATGGACACCCCATTCTCATCAATCGGTTCAAAAGTAAAGTAGAGCAACTGGGAAAGTGAACTGTGTGCCAGTAACTTTAAATAGCAATTTAGTAAGATCTCAGTCTGCCACATATGGGGTAAATAAACAGAACCAGGAAACTGGTCTCTATAGAGCTGCCTGTGCTAGTACAGGCCCATGTCGATCTACCACTCAATACAAAAACATGACCTGTTCCATCCCTCTAAAGAGGGAAGCAGAATCAGAGGATACATAGCTTTGCCAACTTGGCCACATTCCTGATGATGTTGGGCACAGTTGACTAGTTCCGTGTGTCTTCAATGGGGAGAGATTTAGGTGCAACAAGGGCAACCCTTAAATCAACACACAGTTGGCATGCACCTGCACACAGTTCATGGTCAGTCAATGCCCACAGTCCGAGCTATTCTCACCATCTTCAGGCATCCACATAGAACCAGAGGGAGTCTGCTTGGGATAAAAAGGCTACTTCTTGCACATGTGGTTAATAATCCACACCACCTCCCAACCAGATGGGGATAAGGCACAGACAATATGAGCCATGAAATCTACTGGTCTAAATCAGTGTCATTAACCAATGCTTCAGATGCCTTAACTGCTGGATGGAGAGGGATGATGTAGGAGGGAGGGAACGGAAGGACATGTTTTTGTAGGTGAGTTGCATCTGCCATAGCATAACCATCATCTGGATGCAGCTGAAAGCAAAATACTGTGGAGGCGGGAAACCTGAAACAAACACAGAGACTGCTGAAGAAGCTCAGCAGCTCTGGCACCTCCAGAGTTCATGTATCGAGCCCAATATGAGGGGTTTTGGTTTGTGATCAGTAATCTGCTGATTTTTAGGTGGTTCGAATCCTACCCCCCAGATCTCTGGTTCTGAAACTGGACTTAATTTAGGAATGTGAAGTGAAGAAGGCAGTAAGCAGGTGTTTCAGGGCAAAGAATCTCTGCATTTATTAAATGCAAAGGTGAGTATATCACAAGAAAAGAAAAGACAAAAGTAATAAACAGGGAAATAAAACAAAGGTGAACAAAAATGCAAGTGTTAAAAAGGCAAATTCAAAACAGTGAAACTGACACTATCAATTATTAACTTAACACAGGTTAATTACAATGAGAAACTAAACAATAGTTTCCAGCACAGACATTTTAATCAGACTTCCTGACCTTGGGGTTCCCTGCACTGTCCCCAACCCACCTTCCCCTCCCTGCTAGCTAGGTTGGATACTTTGAGTCTCAAGGAAATAGGCTCACCACTGGGGATAAACACGATTGTGAAATACAGTCGCTGTTCCCACTTGCCGTAGCCAGTGCTTCACTGAAGACTTCGGATGGTGCTCAGCCTGGTTTGAGAACTTGGGTTTTCTTACTTTGTGGTGGTTTTTTGAGTTGGTTTTCACCTCAGGCTGTGTCTGAGGCCTTGTCAGTCATGTCGGTGGTTTTCGGAGGTCGTCCGTTGTCAGATCTGCTGGTCATGGTCCCCTGGTACAGAACAGCCCTGTGTCGGGAGGTTTCAGGGAGATAGCTGTGCAGACAGTACTCGGGGAGAGTACGAGACAACAAGGTGCAGGGCTGGATGAACACAGCAGGCCAAGCAGCATCATAGGAGCAGAGAGGCTGACGTTTCGGGCCTAGACCCTTTTCATCCAGCCCTGCACCTTGTTGTCTCGGATTCTCCAGCATCTGCAGTTCCTACTATCTCGGGGAGAGTAGCTGTCCGGGATCCCTCTTCTGTTGGTAGCTGCGGGGATGGCTCTCTAGCTCTCTCCCAGATCAGGGCCAGCAGTTATACAGACTGTGTGCTCCGTTATCACCTCACAAATCTGTTGAGCTATTGTTCCTCCTCTCGGAGCTGAACAGGCTTCCTGAGCACTGGAGTAGGTGTGAATGTTTTTGATTAACTGGAATGTCCAGTATTTCTGCGAATGAATATTAATTGAGGTTGAATGCCTTTGGTACCTCTGAAGAGCCCAAGATGTTTGAAGTTGTTGCCTTAGGTCTGGTTCATTGTTCCTTTCGAGCTACGGCGTGAATAGGATTTCTAACCCATCTGTCGTCCCAGACAGCAAGCCCCATGATTGTGTATTCCAGAGTATAGCCCAGCTGCCTCTCATTTTTGTTTTAAAAGTTCTATTAAAAATACAGGGATTTGGTCCAGTATTCTAAATGACAGGGATTTTTGCTCTCTCCTACAAGTATGGCTCTTCTTCAGAGTTACAGGTGTATAGCAGCAACAAGAGGTGGATGGGAAGGTGTTATCAGTTCTGGTTTATGAGGGTGAGGTGAAGTATCTAGGAGCAGGATAATAGGTATGGTGATATCGTGCAAATCCATGGACAATCTTCCCCCCCTCGGTGGTCGAGAACGCCCTCAACCGTGTCTCCCACATCTCCCGCAACTCATCCCGTCCACGCAATAAGAACCAAAAAAGAATTCCCCTTGTCCTCACGTACCACACTACCAACCTCCGGATCCAACGCATCATCCTCCGACACTTCCGCCATCTGCAATCCGACCTCACCACCAAAGACATCTTTCCCTCCCCACCCTTATCTGCTTTCCGGAGGGACCACTCTCTCCGTGACTCCCTTGTCCGCTCCACACTCCCCTCCAGCTCCACCACACCCGGCACTTTTCCCTGCAACCGCAGGAAGTGCTACACCTGCCCCCATACCTCCTCCCTCACCCCCATCCCAGGCCCCAAGAAGACTTTCCACATCAAGCAGATGTTCACCTGCACATCTGCCAATGTGGTATACTGCATCCGCTGTACCCGGTGTGGCTTCCTCTACATCGGGGAAACCAAGCGGAGGCTCGGGGACCGCTTTGCAGAACACCTACGCTCGGTTCGCAATAAACAACTGCACCTCCCAGTCGCGAACCATTTCAACTCCCCCTCCCATTCCTCAGATGACATGTTCATCCTGGGCCTCCTGCAGTGCCACAACGATGCCACCCGAAGGTTGCAGGAACAGCAACTCATATTCCGCTTGGGAACCCTGCAGCCCAATGGTATCAATGTGGATTTCACAAGCTTCAAAATCTCCCCTCCCCCTACCGCATCCCAAAACCAGTCCAGCTCGTCCCCGCCTCCCTAACCTGTTCTTCCTCCCACCTATCCCCTCCTCCCACGTCAAGCCGCACCTCCATCTCCTACCGACCCACCTCATCCCGCCCCCTTGACCTGTCCGTCCTCCCTGGACTGACCTATCCCCTCCCTAACTCCCCACCTACACTCACCTTTACTGGCCCCATCTCCGCCTCTTCGACCTGTTTGTTTCCTCTCCACCTATCCTCTCCTCTATCCATCTTCTATCCGCCTCCCACTCTCTCCCTATTTATTTCAGAACACCCTTCCCCTCCCTCTTTTCTGATGAAGGGTCTAGGCCAAATAATCTACTGCTTCTAATTCATATGGTTGTATGTTAGAATTTTGCTTCATTGGTGTACCAGTGCTACCCTTCATATATAAATTTCTATTTGAGGCACTGACTACAAAGGAGTTTTGGTGAATGAACAATATCTCAACTCACTTTGGCATTCTGGCCCTCCCTAGTCATTTTACTCCTTCTTCGTATAGTTCAATATGGTATTGTTTATGAACATCTGAGAGGGCCAATGTGTCCTTGGCTTGATATTTCAAACCTCTGACAGTGCAGTGCTCCCTCAATGATTTTCTTTTGTAAGGGCAACAGTCTTCAGCAAAGACTATTTGGCAACCCCTACAGTCGTTTTTCAGACAAAAGCCACACAGTCTGTTTCGTGTTGAAAAAGAACCTTCTGCCTCTTCTCCCGACCCCTTACAGAAAAAAAAGACTGAATATTCAAATCCTAATTAATTTGACATAGAAATCAAAGCAGGAACAATCAGATTGAGACTTCATCTCTCACTATTTTACCTTCGTTATTCTAAAGTGGTCTCTGTGGAGACCTTCATAAAATAACAACAGACTAAGTAACTGAGGCAATCTTTTGCAGAGTCTGCAGGGCAAGTTCCTATTTGATTTGAAAAACCTGTGTGTTAGGAATGTTAACAATATTTTTCATAAAGAAGATGTCTTTCAATGGTAATTGTAATGGGGGCAGGGATAATGGGAAATAGAGTATGAATTCAAATTTTTTCTACAGAATGATTGAGAATTAGTATGTTACTTCTAATCTCCTGAACAAATTCTCCTATGGGCTAATGGTATGCAAATTCTTAACTGGCTTGTTCAATTCTTTTCTGCAACCGTGCTTTGAGCAGAGGGTTTATTTTAAACAGGATAAAAATAAGTAAAAATAAGGACGGTAGGAAGCAGACAAAAGTTTTGATTGCTCAGATTAATAACAGGGCCTACAGGCTCTTAAAGAAAGGAGATTGCCTCTCATGATTGATTGTAACATCATTGCCTGACAGTTAGGTTTGGTACTACAAACAAAAAGAAGAATGAAAATATCAAAGGCATGCTTTCAAAATTAGCATTGTTTGCACCAGATGTAACATCTGCTGCTTTTCAGGATGTACCATGGCACCCAGTGTGGCCATACAGCTGTTGGGCTTTAGGAGCAGCTTTTACTGGTCTGCTCTTAGACCCAGGTCTGCATTGAAACTTCTTAATGAGGTGACATAACTCCCCATTAAATTCAGAGCCATTTCTAAACGCACACGCGATCTGATATGCCACGCGTTGGAACAGATTTTTTGATGAAATTTTTGGTGAATCTATTCTGTAAGCTCAGGTTTTAGCTGTTCTATCCACTGCATTGATCCTGAGTCACTTCTTTCCTTCAACATTTAAGTCTAAATCATTCATGTAAACAGCAAATGGACCCAATACCGAGCCCTGCAAAACCCCACTAGAAACAACCTTCTGGGTAAAAAAAACCCACTTGACCATTATACTTTGTTTCGTGCCACCAATTTTAGATCCAATTTTCTGTTTATTTTTGGCTGTCACAGACTTAATTTTCTAACCAGTCTGCTCTGTGGGACCTTATCAAAACCCTTGCTAGAATTCTTTCCAACTCAAGTAGGCCATTCAGCCCCTCAAAATCTGCTCCAACATTTAATAGGATTGTGGCTGAGTTGATTGTCACCTTAACTCACATGGCTGTCTACCCCTGGTAATCATTTGCCCCTTTGCTGACCAAGAATTTATCCACCTTTGCGTAAAAAAAAATCAAAAGACACTGCTTCCACTGTTTTTTGAGGTGGAGAGTTTTAAAGACTCATGAATCTCTGAGAGAAAATGAAACATTTGCCTCATCTCTGTCTTAAATGGTGAACTTTCATTTTTGAATGCTGACCCTTCTTTCTAGATTCTCTCACAAGATGAAACATCCTCTCCACATTTGCTCTGCCAAGACCCCTCGGTTCTTAGCTTTCAATTCAGTTACCTCTTGTTCTTACTACTCACGGTGGCTCAGTGGTTAGCAGTGGTTGCTCACAGCACCAGGGACTCGGGTTCAGTTCCGGACTCGGGTTTAATTCCAGCCTCAGGCGACTGTCTGGGTGGAGTTTGACATACTCACCATGTCTACGTGGCTTACCTCCGGGTGCTCCGGTTTCCTCCCGCAGTCCAAAGATGTGCAGGTTAGGTGGATTGGCCATGCTAAATTGCCCCATAGTGTCCAGGGATGTGTAAGTTAGGTGGATTAGCCATGGGAAATGCAGGGTTACAGGGATAGAGTAAGTGGGTGAGTCTGAGTGGGATGCTCTTCAGAGAGTCAGTGTTGATCTAGTGGGCCAACTGGCCCGTTTCCACACTGGAGGGATTCTATGAAATTTCTGACCTCTAAACTATACAAGCCCTGCCTGTCCAACCATTCCTCATAAGATAAATCATCGATTCTAGGAGTTAGGTGAGTAAACCTTCTATGAACTGCTTCCAATGCATTTACATCCTTTCTTGAATGAGGTGACCAGTGTGACATGGGGTTCTGGGATGGGTGGGTCGGGGGGGTGGGGGGCACAGTCCCAGTGTCCTCAAGTCCCACCTACTGCAGAAGTGCATTATAGCATGTCTGAAAAATGGGTTGACTTAAAATACGCTAGGTGCCTCTTGTGGTATGGTGGTAGCCTTCCTGCCTCTGAGACAGGAGACCTCGGTTCAAGTCTCACTTGCTCCAGATGAATGCAATAACATCCCTGAACAGGTTAATTAATTAATGTCTACTCCATTGGAGGAAGGTGAAGGCCTTGTGGTATTGTCATTTGAATTGTTTGGCTCAATGTGCCTAACAGGCTCTTTAAGGTCTCATCAAAATGAATGCAATAAAACGCGCGCACTTTGGTATAAAGAAAATTTATTAGCTTAATCTAATTTAGATATATGTAAACTCGTGAATGAGTCTATTAGCTTAAACTACTTTGGATTTATTCAACAAACGATTCTCATTGCCTTCTGCTTGTCAGGGACTTCTTGGTGATGGCTGACATTTGGACTTCTATCCCAGTTTCCACAGTCCCAGTCTCACAAAGACCAGTCTGATAGTGAAAGGTACCCCCAAGCTGGGAAAAGTCTCCAGTACGAATGTTATTCTGAATCGGATATTACGTGCTGTATTGTCATCTCTGAGTGCTTTTCCCAAGCATTCGCTCGTGCAAAAACAGGTCGGGGGCTCTCTGCATATTTGCACATCAGTTTAAGCTCAGCCAAGGTCAGTGAAGTTACCTTCCAGCCAAAACAAGCTGTTTTTCACATATTTTCCTTTGACTGCTTATTGCCATTCCCAATTAACAATTAACCCTGAACAATTTGGTTTGAAAATATCATTTTTAAGCCTAAAACTATATTGCTACATTATCAATCCAGAGACCCAGGTAATATTCTGGTGGACCTGCATTCAAATCCGACCATGGCAGATAGTGAAATTTGAATTCCATAAAAACCTGGAACTAAGAGTCTAATGACGTCTGTGAATCCATTGTTAATTCTTGGGAGAAATGCACATCTGGTTCACTAATCTCTTTTAGGAAAGGAAACTACTGTCCATGTGACTCCAGACTCATAGCAATGTGGTTGACTCTGAACTGCCTTCTTGGGAACAAATAATGCTGACCTAGCCTGTGTTCCTGTAAATGAATAAGAAAAGAACAATTCCAGCCTGTTTCTGTGGTGTGTGACTCTGTGACTCCAGAAATATTTGTCTCAAGCATAGCCTCTATACTTATATATTGAATTCCCCTCACAATAAACAGGTCACAATCCCTACTGGTCAGAATTCTGGAATAATTTAGAACCATCCCTCCAGCCTCTTCTGTCCATTCCACTGACTAGCTTCCCATTGCTTAGCTCAGTGTTGCACATAATTGAATGGTGCCAACATTTGTCACCAAATGTATTGTATGTTTCTTGCTAACACCTGAACATGGGTCTGGATGGGATGCTCTTTGGAGGGGCAGTGTGGACTTGTAGGGCCGAATGGCCTGTTTCCATACTGTAGGGATTCTATGATCTACTGTGATCTATGACTGCCCTCTTGCATTCTAGAATCCTTGCAGTGTGGGAGCAGGGCATTTGGCCCATCACCAATACTCTGAACAGCACCCCCACCACCTTACCCCTGTAACCCTGCATTTCCCATGGCTAATCCACCTAATCTACACATCCCTGGGCACTATAGCAGGGCCAAACCACCTTACCTGCGCATGTTTGGACTGTGGGAGGAAACCCACACAGATGTGGGGAGAATGTGCAAACTCCACACAGAGAGTCACCCAAGGGTGGAATTGAACCTGGACCCCTGGTGCTATAAGGCAGCAGTGCTAGCCACGATGCCACCCACTAGTACTACCTGACGAAGTTTGTGATCTTTACGAGTTTGGAAAGTTCCTCCCCTTTTCTCTTGTTGACATTTTGCTGCTGAAACCTGTACTTGATTTTTTTCCTCCTGCCGCAGTAGTCGGACTGCTTATAGATATCCCCCTATCCCTCACCCGGGCACTACATTCTCTGGTCCGGCTGACTCAGCTATGGGGGACCATGTGTGGCTTTTCCCCTGCAAACCATTCTATTCCATTATAGTATGGTTACTGAGGACAATAAAATCCTTCTAATGATCAGAAGCAACAGAAGTGAAAGAGGTGGCAAAATTAAAAACAGAAGATACATCCAAAAAGGTGTCCCAATAAAAGGACATTGACTCAAAGCATTGACTGTTTTTCTCTTGCTTCATATGCTGCCTGACCTGCTGCATATTTCCAGCATCTTTTGGTTTGATATTAAACCAGTTTATTACAAAGGGAGGGATTGCGATGGGATTGGATGGCATTTAGTGCTTTAGTACTTTTAGTGCTGGTGGGGGAAAGGTAGTGAGGTATCCTGAGTCTGTGAGTTGGTAGCACAAAGGCCATGGAGTGTTAGGGTGGGTCAGAACAAGTGAGGGAGATGTTACATGTGAGAGTGGTAGAGTATGAAACATGGTGGAAGGTGTGTGCCTCAGCAGGGATGGAGTGAGTGTGAAGTAGCAGAGAGGAAGTGGTGGAACTAACCCAGGCTGAGCAGGGAAGGTTATTCCTGCAGAAAGCTGAGAGTGTGATGACCTGTAGTAGCCTCAGGGTGGGCTGTCAGAGACTGATGGGAGTGGTGCCCTCTGCCAGTCCTAGGGGAAGGAAAAGTCCTTGCTCTGCTCCAGCAGCGCCTCCAGCTGCCTGTCCATAAAGTGGCTCCTCCCTCAATTTATAGCCATTCAAATAATAATCTTTCTTCCTATTTTTACTATCAAATTGGATAACCTCACATTTACCCACATTATACTGCATCTGCCATGCATTCGTTCATTACACAGCATGTCCAAGTCACACTGCAACATCTCTGCATCCTCCTCACAGCTCACTCTTCCATCAAGCTTTGTACCACCTGCAAATTTTGAGATAATACAATTATTTCCCTTATCTAAATCACTAATATTTATTGTGAATAGCTGGGATCCTTGTACTGATCCCTGCAGTACTGCATTAATCACGACCTGCCATTCTGAAAAAGACCCATTTATTTCAACTGTCTGTTTCCTATCTCCTAACCAATTTTCTATCCATCTCAAAACACTACACTATCCCAATCCCAAGTGGTTTAGTTTTACATTTTAATCTCTTCTGTGGGACTTTGTTGAAAGCTGTACGAAAGTTCAAATAATCCACGTTCACTGCCTCTGCTCCCCCACCCCGATCAAATCTACTACTTTTATCTTCGAAGTATTCCAGTAACTTTGTCAAGCATGATTTCTCTTTCGTAAATCCATGCTGTGTCTGATTATACCACTGTTTTCTAAGTGCTTTGTTATAAAATCCTTGATAACAGACTGTAACAGCTTCCCCACTACTGATGTCAGACTCACTGGTCTATAATTCCCTGTTTTCTCTCTACCTCCCTTTTTAAATAGTGCGGCGACGTTAGGCACCCTCCAAGCTGTAGGAATTGTTCTAGAGCCTAAAGAATCTTGGAAGATGACTACCAATGCATCCTTTATTTCTAGAGTTACTTCCTAAAGTACTCTGGGATGTAAATTATCAGGCCCTGGGGATTTATCACACTTACAAAACCATCAGTTTCTCCTTATCATTTTGCTACTTGTACAGATTTCTATAGGTGTGCAAAGAGAAAAACATTGGTTAAGTCATAAGCTTCAGGGATTGTGCCCAAAGCTGGACTTTGGATTTTGCCTCAGTTCCTTGTAGAGATCGAGGACCGCCAGATGGAGGGTGTCACAGGTACAGATGACCTGTCCAATACCTGGGCAAGGAGTGGAGGTGGTGGAGCAGGAGGGTAGTGGCATGAGGAGGTGGGAGGGGCATGCATAATGAGGTTTTCATGTTGTTTGGCTTGACAGAAAACATAGACAGAATTTGCAATAATTTGGTGTTATTTCTACAGTCAGAGTCACTAATGGAGGTCTGCTGACAAATCCAATTTCATGGCCTTCCAAATTAAATGCTCAATTTAACAATGTTTTCTGACCAGGAGTTTGGACCGTTTCTGTAAATGTATGTACATAATTTGACTTTTCTGGAGGTGTGAAATCTTTCGTGTGAAATGTGAGCTGATGCCATAGCTAAGGCCCAAGTGTTTCTGAAAATATCACAGCTGGGTGTAGACAAAATACAACATAACATGAATTCCGTCCCTTTATTTATTAATCAGGAGATTAATGCTGATCGTTATCATGTGCATGTTACAGAATGTTATTAAACAGCTAAATATTATAAATTAGACCAGCTACATAAAGGAAAAATAGTGCCACAATAACAAATCAGGTATGTAACTCACCATGAAAATGTTTTCTTTAATATATTATGTATATTTTTAATGACAATAATCTTAGATTAATTGATTGTTTGATTTATTGTCACATGTACCAAAATACAATGAAAAGCTTTGTTTATGAGCAGTACAGGCAGATCATAGTGAGCAAAGGATGTACAGATCAAGAAAGACTTAGACAGAGGCTTAGAGGTTACATTGCACAGGGCATGTGCTAGATGAGATCAACGTTAGCAAGATCAGCATTATTTGAGGCTAGAGAGTCCATTCATCAGTCTGATAGCAGCCGAGAAGAAGCAGTTCCTGAACCTGCTGGTGCTTGTGTTCAGGCTTCTGTATCCTCTGCCTGATGGAAGAGGTTGTAGCAGATCATTACCGGGTTGGGATGGGTCTTTGAAGATGTTGACAGCCTTTCCATGACAGTGAGCCGTGTAAACAGAGTCTATGGATGGAAGGTTGGCTTCCGTGACGGTCTGGGCTGTGCACACTACCTTCTGTAGTTTCTTACGGTCCTGGGCAGACCAGTTGTCATACCAGGCTGAACAATATGCTTTCAATGGTGCATCTGTAGAAGTTGGTGAGGGACCTTACGGAGATGCCAAATTTCCTGAGCTGCCTGAGGAAGAAGAGGCATTGTTGTGCCTTTTTAACTGTTGGATCTACATGGGAAGTCCAGGACAGGTTATCAGTTATCGTCACTCCAAGGAACTTGATGCTCTTCACCCTCTCAACCTCAGTTCCGTTGATGTAGATGGGACATGTTTGGCTTCTTTCTTTCTGAAGTCAATGATCAGTTCTTTAGTTTTGCTGACATTGAGAGACAGGTTGTTATCATTGCACCATGTCACCAAGGCCTCTATCTCCCACTATAGTTTGATTCGTCATTGTTAGATGAGTGGTGTCGTCAGCAACTTGTAGATGGTGTACATTAGGAATTTGGCAACGCAGTTGTGGGTGTGCAGGGAGTACAGTAGGGGACTGAGGACGCATCCTTGGGGGGGCCCCAGCGTTGAGTGTTATTGTGGAGGTGGTGCAGTTACCTGTCCTCATTGCGGCCTATGGGTCAGGAAGCTGAGGATCCAGTTGCAGGAGACTGAGACAAAGATCACACAGTTTTGAGATCAGTCTGGAGGGAATAATGGTTGTGGAGGTGGAGCTGGAATCAACAAGCAGGAGCCTGACATAGGTGTCTTTGTTGTCCAGATGTTCCAGGGAGGAGTGCGGGCTAGGGATATGGCATCCTCTTTGGATCTGTTACGCCAGTAGGCAAATTGTAGGGGATTGAGGCAGGCTGGAGACTGGAGTTGATGTGGGCCATGACCAGCCTCTCAAAGCACTGCATGACTGATGAGGTTAGAGCTATTGGGCGGTAGTCATTAAGGCACACTGCGTGTGTTTTCGTAGGTACGGGGCTGAGTGGTTTTCTTGAAGGAGGTGGGGTCTTCAGCTTGTAGGTGGGAAAGGTTGAAGATGTTGGTGAATACCTCTGCCAGTTGGTCCACACAGGATCTGAGTGCTTGGCCGGGGACACTGTCCAGGCCCGTTGCTTTCCTTGGGTTGACTCCCAGGAAGACTGATTTGACATCTGAAGCAGTGATGGAGGAAACTGGTGTATCTGGGGCTGTTGGGGCAG
The DNA here is from genome assembly GCF_021869965.1 of Rhincodon typus. Taxonomy (NCBI): domain Eukaryota; kingdom Metazoa; phylum Chordata; class Chondrichthyes; order Orectolobiformes; family Rhincodontidae; genus Rhincodon; species Rhincodon typus. The sequence continues at coordinate 24,383,035 of NC_063332.1, read as the reverse complement.
GTGTTGCCACACCGATGGTATTCTGCTCAAACCGAGCAAAGAAAGCATTGAACATGTCAGGGAGGGATATGTCATTGACTGCTATCTTGCGCTGTTTCATTTTGTATCCCGTAATGTCGTTCAGGCCTTGCCATAGATGGTGGAAGTCTGTTTGGTAGGTCTGGGCCTCTAACTTTGGTCTGGCACTGCCTCTTGGCCTTCCTAATGGTTTTGTGGAGGTCATATCTGGATTTTTTGTATTGGTCCTGGTCACCCGACTTGAAAGTTGCACGTCTGGCCTCCAGCAGGGAGTGGATTTCCTGGTTTATCCAAGGTTTACGGTTGGGGAACACTCGGATTGACTTCTTTGGTACACAGTCCTCCTCATGTTTGCTGATGAAGTCCATGACTGTAGTGGCGTACTCATCTAGGTTTCTGCTGAAATCTTGATCACGGTGCAGTCCATCGATTCCAAACAGTCCCAGAGACAGTCTTCCACTGCCTCAGACCAGTATTGTATTACTTTTTGTGAAGGATTCTCCCAGTTTAGCTTCTGCTTGTAAGCAGGGAGGAGGAACACTGCGCCTTGGTCGGATTTTCCAAAGTGTGAGCGGGGTATGGAGCAGTATACATCTTTGGTTGTGTAGGAGTGGTCCAGAATGTTCGGTCACCTGGTGGGGCAGGAGATGTGTTGGTGGTACTTTGGTATCACTTGCGTGAGGTTGGCCTGGTTGAAGTCACTGTCCACATGAATAGGGCCTCGGGGAATTTTGTCTGTAGGGTATTTGTAGCAGCGTAAATCTTGTCTAGGGCATTCTTCACATCTGCATGGGGTAGCATGTAGACTGCTGTCAGCATGGCAGAGGTGATACCTCTCGTGGTAGGTAGTAGGGATGGCATTTTACTGTAAGGTATTCTAGGTCCGGGGAGCAATGGCTTGCCAGGGTCGCTATGTCCAAGCACCAGGTGGTATTGATCAGGAAGCATACCCCACTGCCCTTCGCCTTACCCGAGGATCCCGTGCGGTCTATGCGATGTATGGAGAACTCGTCAGCTTGTGGGGCACAGTGGGGAATGGCAGGGGTGAGCCAAGTCTCTGTGAAGCAGGGCACACAACAGTCTCTCAGTTCCCATCTGGTAGGAAAGTCTAGATCTGAGGTCATCCATTTAGCTTACTTTGTTTAGTTTTATTTCTGTCATTTTGAACACGGCCTGAGCCTGATGGCTGCTGGGAAGTAGATTTTGTGCTACTTTTCACCTCCAGTGACTGCAGTGTTATTTTTGGAGACAATGACAATCGTATCCTGAAAAGTCAACATCAGTTGGTGGGTCTCTCACTTCTGAGTTGGAAGGTTGGAGTTTTAAGTCCCATTCCAGGTAAGTGAACTCAAAATTACTAGACTTTCAGACGAGATATTAAATAAAAGCCCTGTCTGCTCTCTCAGGGAGTTGTAAAAATATCACATCACTTGAAGAGAAGAAGATTCTTCGCCAACAATGTCAGCACAAAAGAAGATGATTTGTCATTATCACATTGCACGCAGCAAGTTTCCACAGTCAACAAATCGATTGCTGCATTACCAACTCTGTTACTTTTCACAATGTATCTTTTTGGGCGTAAGTGCTTTGACTTGTCCTAAAGGCATAAAAGGTGCTGTCAATGCAAATCCTTGCTTTATTGCAGATGAGGAATGCTATTGCTGGGAAATGCAGATATTTATCATCTTTGGGCCAGTTTATGAATGAATGGATTTTAATGAAATGAAAAGCTTTGGATGCATTTCCAGAATTTCTTTTTTATATGGTTCTGATTGAGGCTGTCCTCTACAATGAGAAAGATTTTGCAAACTCATTCCTCAAATGTTAGCATTAAGGATTCATGTCAGGCCAAATGTTGATAAGGATTCCAACAACATGTCTCAGCTGATACATCACAGAACTCCTCCCACAGCTCTGTTTGATATTTCCAAATCTCACTTTCATGCTACGTGTGCATGTGATCTAAGTGATTTAATTGTGATTAGTTTTCTGCTGTGGATACATGTCTACATGCAGTTAAGTGAAAACTGGATAATGAGCATTTCTAATCATGCTTGAGAACTCCAGGTAAAGATTTTTCAAACAGCAATGGCCAGAAAAGAGAGTGAGACATCATTTTTTAGATTGTGCCTATTAAATTTTTGTTTTATGCTATTAAAACTATTGCTACTGTAATGCAAAAATAACAAGTTATTAACTAGGTAAGGGGGAGGCAACAGCCTTGTGGTATTATCACTGGACTGTTAATCCAGAGACCCAGGTAATGTTCTGGCACCCGGGTTCGAATCCTACCATAGAAGATGGTGAAATTTGAATTCAATTAAAAAAACCTGGAATTAAGAGTTTAATGATAGTCACGAACCCATTGTCGATTGCTGTAAAAACCCACCTGGTTCACTAATGTTCTTTAGGGAGAGAAGCTGCTGTACCTACCTGATCCGGCCTACATGTGACTCCAGACCCACAGCAATGTGGTTGTCTCTTAACTGCCCTCTGGGCAATTAGGGATGAGCAATAAATGGGCTGGCTTAGCTAGTGATGCCCCCATCCCATGAATGAATTTAAAAGAATAGAACATCTAAATTGTGTTACCTTGTTAATGTTAGGAGTGATGCAGATGTTAAGAAACTTTTCATTATTTATGCTCCAGAAAGTATTCCTTGTATCCCAATTCCCTCTGTTCTCTCTTGGACAGCTGGACCAAATCAGCCTTTCTGCCTCTGTATTCGCAACACAGTGAAATTAAACCATTAAAGGCCCCAAATAGTTATTCCAATGGTTCCTAACCAAACTTTAGAATAGCCAATGCCAGACTTTGTGAATAATTGATTTCCAGGCAATACCTTTATATTTTAAACAAAATATTTACCTATTTATTTCATACACAACTAATTTAGCAGAGAAAATCAACAAGACAATAATCTAATTAACGTCTATGATTTAAACGTGAAAGCATTTGTTTCAGCCCCTACTCAAAAAAAAACTGACAAACTAACACAGTTAAGGGATCAATGAAAGTAAATAACAAAATTGACCAGATTATTTAAATGATATTCATTGTATCAGAAGCTTACAGGTGTATTCTTTGGTTACTTTTCTGGAGCTGTCAATCAGGGTCATCTTCTCACTTCAACCAGGCAAAAGGCAGCAATACTTTTAAATCAGCTTTCTACTCTTTGGACTTCCAAAAGGTGGTGTAGCTGATTAGGCAGGGAGCTTTCAAATCTTTATTCTAAGTGGTCAGCAGCTTTTTTGTTTCCTTCATTCATTCACAGGATGAGGGCATTGCTGTCTAGGCCAGCATTTATTGCCCATCCCTAATTACCCAGAGGGCAGTTAAGAGTCAACTACATTGCTGTGGGTCTGGCATCACATGTAGGCCAGACCAGGTAAGGATGGCAGTTTCCTCCCCTAAAGGACATTAATGAACCAGATGGGTTTCCCCCCAACAATTGACAATGGATTCATAGTCATCATTAGACTCTTAACTCCAAATACTTATTGAATTCAAATTCGACCTTCTGCCGTGGCAGGATTCCAACCTAAGTCCCCAGAACATTATCTGCGTCTCTGAAGGGATAGTCTAGCGATAATACTATTAGGCCATCACCTCCCCCTGAGCTCATCTCCTCTGAAAACACAGTCAAAAAAACACAACTTCAATTCTGGTTCTACCCTGATAGACTGAATGTCTTCCCAAGGCATCAGTTACCATTTAATAACTGCCATTTGCTTGAACGTAGGGGCTCTGTCAGGCTTGCCAGAACCAATTCCCTTGTTAATAGTCAACCTTTACTGTCTGTTTAAACACCACGTTCTTCCCAGGGTTGCTGTGTCTGTGAAACTGTGAAACCCTTTTAATCAATATTCGGTCTGGCCTGACAAAAGCTTGTTTAGTCTGTTCTTCTGCTTGTACTGCAAGCTGTTTTAAGGCTCACTAGTCAGCTACTCACCCCCTAATTCACAGATCCAAACCAAAATCGATAAATGAATTTTAAAAAAAATTAAAAGTAGTGGAAAATCAGCGAGGGTTCTAACACTTTCTTCACTGACTCCCTGCCTGTAAAATTCACGCGAAGGAGCTGCAATAGCTCCAAGGGAATTTAATACCATACAATTTTGACAGAAGGTAGCCACTGCTCATCAAGTGTTCAGAAAAAGGAGAATCTTACATTCATGTACTATCTCACAGTCCCCAGTGCTTCACAAACTGGACCTTCATTATTTGTTCATTGGAGAAATGGTGGGGCAGAGCTTCCACCCAGCCACACGATGACTCTGGTACCCAGCAGCACTTTGCATTGTGGGGAATATGTGGGACAGGAAATGTAATCCTGGTTGATAGGAACTTATATGCCCCATTTGGCTTTTTGAAGCACTGATCTAATTAGTCCCTGTCTGCTCTTTTCCATAGTCATTTAAATATCTTAAAAGTACTACTGCAGATGCTGGAATTATAACAGAATAAAACAATGCTGGAAATACTCAGCAGGTCAGGCAATATCTGTGGAGAGTAAAACAGAAGGTGGAATCTTCCCAGCTCCTGAACAATGTGGGCTTTGGTTAGTCAGTTTGGAAAACATGGCAAGATCAGAGAAATTATTCTCAATGTCACAAAAAAAATCCACTTTTCCACCAAAGGTTTTAACAGTAGGTTGAGAATCCTGCTAATGAGCAGCAAGAGGTCCATGAATTAATATCTCACTATGACCTATTCTTACCTGATTTATACGTGATTTGCTATTATCCCATATGGTGGAGAGAAAATAAATGGTGACAATTTTCCACTTGTAAGTCAGAATGGGAACCTGGCAGCTTTAGCATATAGCTTGCTCCTATTGACCTCCATTTTGGCCAGCATTCCCCACAATCCCAGGCAGTCTCCATGGGTAGTGACTCCTCTGCATTCTTCATCCAGAGATTGGCTTTGGCCACATACCAGGCTCACCACATCATCATGGCGCACACTCTAACTCACTTTTGACACTGTTCACCACATCAGTATTGAGCTCTGGAGTGCATGGATACATCACAATGCAACGCTGCTTCCAGGCTGCTTTGCACACATGGGCAGGCACCCAGCTCATACATCAGACAGGATGTATCTCAGGGCTCTTGCTCTTTTAGTACTAATTCTCTTTGTACATACTTGGATGCTCACAACGTTTCTGCCTTGTTTTCCCTGTTTGTGGTTTACCCCCTTGTTTAGAACAGACAAGATTATAATTATAGAGTCATACAGCATGGAAACAGACAAAGTCCTTCTGCCTTGCCTTTTAATGCAGCCACAAGGCTAAGCAACCTGTCATATTTGCTAGTATCACTTGGTCTGTAGTGTGGACATGTTGCTATACAGCACCACATTCCATCAAAGTCACATTTGCACCAGCAGCTGAGGTAACAAACACACCACATGGCTTCAACCAAATGGTCTCAAACTCTGAGAAGAGTTGCCGTGAGTAAAGTCTACAAGACTGTTGTCATCAGGGACAGTGGCACAGAATGTCAAGGATAAGTCTGATGGTCAGTCAACCAATTGGGACATTCAGGATGAGGATTTCTATATCATTACAGTGCGGTCAGTGGTCCATGATCAGTTTTGCAGGTCCAGTGCAACCAGTCTGGGGATTAGCAGTAAGTCAGCCTGGGAGCTGTACGGAGCTCAGTCAAGTGTCTGGTCAGACTCAGGCCTGGACTGTCTTTCCAGTCAAGGGAGAGGGCAGTCCTGGGCATCTGTCCACTGAAAATCAAATTAGGGGTTGTTATCAGGGACGACTGCTGCAGTCAGTAAGTTGGAGAAGTCAATTTCAGGCACTAAGAGCTAAGAGCCAACTCAATATGGAAGGATGGGGGAGCAACAGTGCATTGGAGTGTTTGGGTTACTGTGGGTGTGAGAGTGTTCACCATCATCACCACGCTGGCCTCCATGTGCATCCCAATGGTTGGCATGGCTAAACTGTCAGACTCAGGCTCAGTGGGTAACATGGGGAGATGAAGATTTCAATTAAAGAATTGGTAGGATTGTGTGGAAACTGAAGATTGATGGGAATGACAGAGAGAGACCAAGGAGGAAGGGAAGATTAAGGTTTGGAAGGTCAACTGGATTGACAAACTGAGCCTGTGACCTTTGAAGTGCCAATATAGGTCAGAATTTACAAAGACCATTCAAGGTCTCATAGGCAGCATAACATCACCTAGCTGATTTCCTTTCAGCTTTAACTGTGAGCATTTGTCACCATGCTCTTAGATAAAATGCTGCCTCTTGTAGGGAGACCTGATTTCACTAATCCTATATTTACAATCCCCTACTGTACTAGCGTGACCTATTTGTGCTGCATCTTGGAGTAAGGCCCCTATGTCAAATCTCCACGGACAGGCATGCTATGGCTTCCCTTGTCAGAGTCCTCTATGTGCCACCACACAGATGGTGATCTAAACTATCATTTCTGTGGGTGGTGTAAATGCAAACTGCTCCCAATACTAAGGGCTCGTTTTGTTTCAGATATTGCCCACACTGCTTCATTGGAATCATCATCAATGAATCCAGCCATGACCGGTGTTATCACCATTGTGGCTGGTGGATAATGAAGATGCAGAGAAATTGAGGAAGACAAAATGCATCAGCAAGTCCGGAAGCAGCAGTAACCCCAGCAGCTGCTGAACTGTCCTCACCGGCAGGAAGAAGTGGAGATTCCGCTCAGGACATGGAGGCGCTAGAGGAAGCACAGACTCCATTGTCTTTCGAGATGAGTGAGGCACATTGCTGGGACACTATCACAGAGCTGTGCTTACCGATGGAGTGTGTGGTTATCAAGTAACATTCATGCCTCACAAATGCCAGGCAACGACCATCTCCAATAAGAAACAATCTAACCACTGCCTCTTGATAATCAATGGTGTTACTATCACTGAGTCCCTCACTATCAACACCCTGGGATTTACCATTGACCACAAGCTCACTAAGGGCCTGTAAACTTTTCTTTAAGTTTCATAATACTATTAACCGTTTTTAAGGTTACCATGAATTCCTGTTTTCCCCTTGGAGGACCTATTAGAATCTTTCGTCAATTTGCATTATTTTTCTTCTCTTAACTGTCTCTTATCTATGGGAAATGACCTATTCTGTCTCTCCATGTAACTGAAGTCAAGTTCTCCTAGTCCCTACCATTCTTGTAAATTGCCTTTGTAACATTTAAAGGCCTTAACATTCTTCATAAAGTTTAGTGCCCTGAAGTGAAGACAGGGTGAGACTTAATCACCAACTTGTAAAGCTTCACATGACATGGTTCTGTGTTATATACCTCTATTTATACAGCAGAGGATCTCATACTGTTTTTTCTCAACAAACTCCGTATTTTGTCACCTACAAAGATTTGTGCATCTATATCTCCAGGTGTTTATATTTATTTTCTGTCACCTCCTCTCATTCTTCCGATGCAAAATGCATCACTTCTAGATCATGTTAGCAAACATTCAGGCGAGACAGGAAATGCTTATGAAAGGAAATCTCAGAATATATTCACGTGATTATTGAAAGTTGTCTCACAGTTAGGAGAGGTGATGGCCTAGTGGTATTATCACTAGACTATTAACCCAGAAACTAATCTGATGTTCTAGGGACCAGGTTTGAATGCTACCATAGCAGATGGTGGAATTGGAATTCAATTAAAAAATCTGGAATTAAGCATCTATTGATGAACAATGAAACCCATCTGGTTCACTAATGTCCTTCAGGGAATGAAATCTGCTGTGTTCACCTGGTCTGGACTATATGTGACTTGAGACCCACAAAAATGTGGTTGACTCTTAACTGTCCTCTGTGTTTCTTTGCTGTCGCTGGGTAAAAATCCTGGAATTCCCTCCCTAATGGCATTGTGGGTCAATCTGCAGCAGGTGGACTGCAATGATTCAAGGAGGCAGCTCACCACCGCCTTCTCAAAGGCAACTAGAGACAGGCAATAAATGCTGCCCAGCCAGCAATGCCCACATCCTGTAAATGTATTTAAAAATGGCCTAGCAAGCCACTCAGTTACATCAATCACTACAAAGTCTCAACAAAGAAATGAAATCAGACTGACCAACCTAGGCACCAGAAAAGACAACAGAAATAGCTCCATTGACCCTGCAAAGTCCTCCTCATTAACATCTGGGGGCTAGTGCCAAAATTGGGAGAGATGTCTCACAGACTAGTCAAGTAACAGCCTGACATAGTCATACTCATGGAATCATACCTTACAGATAATGTCCCAGATACCACCATCACTGTCCCTGGATATGTCCTGTCTCACTGGCTGCACAGACCCAGCAGAGGTGGTGGCACAGTGGTATACAGTCTGGAGGGAGTTACCCTCGGAGTTCTCAACATTAACTCTGGATCCAATGATCTTACTGAAGGAGGAGACTCCACAAATATCCCCATCCTCGATGATGGAAGAGCCCAACACATGAGTGCAAAAGATAAGGCTGAAACATTCATAACAATCTTCAGTCAGGTGTGCCATGTGGATGATCCATCTCGGCCTCCTCCAGTGATCCCCAGCATTACAGATACCAATCTTTAGCCAATTCAATTCACTCCACATACTATCGAGAAATAGTTGGAGATACTGGAAACTTCAAACACTATGGGCCATGACAACATTCCGGCAATAGTACTGGAGACTTGTTCTCCAAACTTGCCGATACCTTAGCCAAAATCTTCCAATACAGTTACAACAATGTGGAAAATTGCCCAGGTATGTCCTGGACACAAAAATGAGGCCAAACCTAACCATCACCAATAAGGGGCAATCTGATCATTACCCTTTGACATTCAATGGTGTTGCCATCATAGAATCCCCCACTTACATGATCCTGGTGGTTACCTATAACCAGAAACTCAACTGGACTCGCCACACAAATACAATGGCTTCAAGAGCAAGTCAGAGGCTCAGAATACTGTGGCGAGTTACTCACCTCCTGACTCCTCAAAGCCTGTCCATCATCTACAAGGCACAAGACAGGAGGGTGTTGGAATACTCCCCACTTGCCTGGATGGGTACTCCTCCAACAACACTCCAGAAGATTGACACCATCCAAGAGAAAACAGCCCGCTGGATTGGCACCATATCCACAAACATCCTCTTCCTCCAACACTGACGCTCAGTAGCAGCAGCGTGTACTATCTACGAGATGCACCACAGAAATTCACCAAAGATCCTTAGACAGCACCTTCCAAGCCCACGACCACTTCCATCTAGAAGAACAAGGCAGCAAATACATGGAGACACGACCACCTTCAAATTCCCCTCCAAGCCACTCACCGTCCTGACTTGGAAATATATCATCATTTCTTCACTGTCACTGGGTTAAAATCCTGGAATTCCCTCTCTAAGGGTATTGTGGGTCAACCCATAGCAGGTGGACTGCAGTGGTTCAAGAAGCAGCTCACCACCATTTTCTCAAGAGCAATGAGGATTGGACAATAAATGCTGGCCAGCCAGTTGCACATATGCCCCATGGATGAATAAAAAATAGCAGTTAGTGCCACCTGTGCCAGCCTAGGAATTCAATGCTGTAAACTTTTCAATGACCATGACAAGGAATGTGAAGGCATGAGTACTAATTCTGGTAGTATTTTTACCTATTCCCTACCCACCCTAAACACTTTGCAGGGAAATCTTTTGAGGCATTTGTATTCTTTGTTTCTTTGCAGTTGTCAAGTTGATCTCAGCAAGATCCATTAAACAGCAAATGAGGTGAATGTCTGGTTAATGTTGTTTGGTGGTATTGCTTGAAGCATGAATGGTTGGCCTGGAGTTAACGAAAATTCAGATCAACTAATTAATAGCGTTGGCCAGCTGCATTAATACTCCCACCATGAGTTTTAGGAACTGAGCAAACTGGCATGTTACTGAATTACAACAAACAGTTCACTCTAATTCTGCTGAGTTAGCCAGTCCTAGGTTCCAGTAACTACAATTCCGCACAATATCCCCAGGCTAGGCAATGGACTAAAAATTAGTCACTCCAATGCCTGATTATTATCCACTCACTCCTGTTGTTAAATACAAACATTTGGACTTTGATCAAGTCAAGGATTAATATCATTTGTGACTCTTCCTCATAGGTAAAATAATCTACCAGCACTCAGCGCTTCCTTCTAAGCCCCACTTGTGCTGAAAATGTATCGCAACGTGTCCAAACAGGTTGCTTCAAGTTACTTAGAGTAAGAAGTGACTTGTCAAAATCATATGGTATCATTTTGAGAAAACGATACCCTTGGCTGAAATTGCTCTGGGACGGTGTGATGGCCTGCTGGCTTAGATCAAGATAATTATCGTACTTTCTGTCTTGTTTCTTGCCACTGCCACGGGGTCTCTGGTAAGCTGGGGAGTTTTAACTTGTGAAGCCAGAGGTACAACTGTCATGTTAGACACTCAGGATTGACCAGAGGCCTCTCCCCACTCACGGTTGTTTCGATGTTGTAATAATTCCGATCTCAAGTATCTCGGAAACTGCTCAAAAATGGCACAGGATTTTGTGGATATTGTTGATGCTGAGCAGTCTTATTTGAAGCCATTACTTAGTGTACTCTTTTCATAGTTTACTGTTTGCAACTACTGACTAACTATCAGATGCTAGGAGGGTTATTATCCTGCATATTTCTGACATACACTATGAACATGGATATTATATTTCATTTAATATTTTAAGTATCTATGCCACTGTCTTGTCTAATATCGTAACACCTTCATTCAAAGGACTTGGAAGATGAAGCACTGGCCCAGAATACATTTGCCTGTCAGTCGCCATGGAGACCTTTATAAACACAGACTCAGCTGAACATGTACTTCTTTTTGGTATCTTTTGTTAGTGAATATGTTGAATGTCGGTCAAAAGTTGAGGGACAATCTGTGGTGTTGAAAGGGATTTGATAAAAATACCAACACATGAAATCCAATCTGTCAGAATGGTGAGATTCTGCAAATAGATGCAACATGTGCTCCTCCATTCTGTCAGTGTTCATTTCCTCCCTCCAAGCTGACACTGAAAATCTCTTGAGTACAAGAAACAACCCAATACCATCAGCCTGTGCACTCTCAATGGTTATATTGAGAGCTGGCACTCAGTCCACAGATTTTATTCAGTGTTATAGTAGACAAACACTCCCTGTCTAGTCACAGTGAATGTGGTTACGATACCCAGTTATTTCAAGGCATCTCCAAATATAGACAATCTGCTGGAGTAAGAGCGTCTGGTAAATATGTGCTGCTGCCATTCGTGCAAATGTTTATAAAGGTTTAAAAAAGATCGCCACCTCCTCAAAACCTTCATGTTGAGCAGGCTGCTGGGGTTCCATGAATGGCTGTCTCTCATATTGTCATCAGTATCCAGGTCACGCAATGACAACTTATATTTACATAGCACTTTTAATGTGGCTATATAGATAAGACACTTCATAGGAATGTAATCAAGCACAAATTGATTCAGAGTTAACCATGTAGTTGTTTGGGACTGAAACCATATGAGACCTGATGAGATGGGAGCAGAAGGTTCTCTTCCATGAAGGTCATAAATGAACCAATCTGGTGACTTTCATAGTTATTCTTTACCTGGTAGGATACTACCTCATCAATCGCTAAATTTATAAATTCACTTTCATACGCTGTCATGGTTAGCATTTAACTACAGAGTTCAGGTTCTATATCATCATAGGTCCCACAACATGACAACACCATTCCTTATGCAGGGATCGCCAAAATGAATCAGAAGGCCAAACACCTAGCTAAAATTATTTTTGAAAAGTACTATTCCAAACAGTCACACTTTGTCATCTCTCTGAAATCATTATTAGGTTAATCATTAGTCTCTGTGCAATGGAAGGTGGTAGTATAGTAATTATGTCACTGTGCTAATACTCCAGGTTAATGCTCTGGAGACAAGGATTCAATGGTATAGAAGTTGGTGATATTTGAATTCAATAAGCAAAAATCTACAGTGTCAATTGTTGTAAAATTCCATCTGGTTCACAGATATCCTTTAGAGATCCTTGCCTGGTCTGACCCACATGAGACTCCATGCAGTGTGGTTGACTCTTAAGAATAAGGGAGGGCAATAAATGATGACTATTTATGCTTGCCATGCCCAGATCCTCTGATTGAATAGAACAAAATTTGGCTTCTTTGGGGCCTAGAAACTCAATAAATAGATCATTGCAATCAAAAGATGCAGAATTATTGTTTGCTTCCTGCATGTACTGACTTATTCTTGCCAAGTGGCCTTAGATATGTAATCTAATCAGTTAACTCACTAGGATTATAAAGAATACAAAGACAACATTGTCATTTAGCTGTACAGAACTTGAATATTGCTGAAAAATGGTACACTTTGTTCAAGCCTTTCATCTTGCACTCATTAGGACAATTTGCAAGAATACCAATACATTCAGTAACGTGTAAATGTTAGTTTTCTCATTGAAGGCACCTTCTTGGCACCTGATGAATGCAGGAAAAGAAGCTTTGACAAAATGAACAAGTTGTCCATCTACCTGTTGACAATTAAATTATTCCTTCGGAGTGATTGCAATGGTGAATTCTTGTTCCAATATTTTGATGAGGTGATTAAAGAATTACACCAGTGGAAAGACAAAATTTCGCTTTGGATTAAGTTTATATAAAGATTTAGCATCCTTATTATAAAGTCATAGACCCATAGACTTATACAGCATACAAATAGACCTTTCTGTCCAACTTGACCATGCCGACCAGATATCCTAAATTTATCTAATCCCATTTGCCAACATTTGGCCCATATCCCTCTGAACCTTTCTTATTCATGTACCCATCCAGACGTCTTTTAAATGTTATAATTGTACCAGTCTCCACCATCTCCTTTGACAGCTTGTTCCATACATGCACCATCCTTTGTGTGAAAAAGTTGCCTCTTAGGTCCCTTTAAATCTTTCCCCTCTCTCCTTAAACCTATGCCCTCTAGTTTTGGGCTCCCCTACCCCACGAAGAAGACATTGGCTACTCACACTTTTATATTGCATTTATATATAGAATAAGGAAACATGGATTTTGAATTTTTATCATAAACAAAGGCAGTCAGTTGCAAATATTATTACATACTGATTACTGCATGTTCAGTGTCAAAATGGATGGTAGAAATCAAAAGCAAAATTTTCAAAACGCAACGCTGAACCCATTGGCCAGTTACCTTCTCAATCACCAAAGCAGAATGAGGTGATGGTGATTGACCATTCAGCTTCATCAACATACTCCTAAGGGACCTCTTGCCTGGAACTGATAAACGGAGGGAAATAGAATAATGGGAAAACCTGGAGACACTTACAGGATTATCTTTTCCTGCGATTATTGGCTTGAATCAAAAGCTGACCTTGGATTTGTAACTAATCAGTTTTCTCGCCAGAATTATAAAGATTACAATGATTAAGTGATCCCAGGCATTGATTGAGAAAGAATAGCTTTCTTTAGAATAATTGCAGTCCTGCTTATTTTCCATTTGTCCTGAGGGTGCGATTTTCGAAAGGGAAGGGAGAATTTCTACATCAAGAGCAGCTGAATCTTGTGGGGATTTGGAAGGACATGTGTATAACTCCTAGTCTGTTAACAAAAGATGATAAACTAACTTTGAGTAAACCATTCTGATCCTTTCCTGACTGGCCTTGTATTTGCAGAGATCAAGGTTAAAGTAGCACATGGAATCTCATGGCATCATCAGTCCCTGATCTACATGTTGGAGAAGGATTTTTCATATAATTCGAACAAAAATTGACAATTATGTGATCAGAGCAGGATATCATCCACTAATTGATGATTTAGTTACTATCTTTTCAGAAAGAAAGAATAACAAAAGAGGAGCGGGAGCCGTAATAGTGAAAGATTTTCTTTTATTCATTCAGGGGGATGTGCGTGTCACAGGATGGCCAGCATATATTGCTCATCCCTAGTTGCCCTTGAGAAGGTGGTGGTGAGCTGCCTTCCTGATCTTGGGCAGTTCACCTGCTGTGGGTTGACCCACAATATTATTAGGGAGGGACTTCCAGGATTTTGACCCAGCGACAGTGAAGGAAGGTGATATATTTCCAAGACAGGATGGTGACTGGCTTGGAGGAGAACTTGGAGGTGGTGGTGTTTCAGTATATCTGCTGCCCTTGTCCTTCTAGATGGAGGTGGTCGTGGGTTTGGAAGGTGCTGTCTGAGGATCTTTGGTGAATTTCTGCTGTGCATCTTGTTGATAGTACACACTGCTGCTACTGAGTGTCTGTGGTGGAGGGAGTGGATGCTTGTGGATGTAGTGCCACTCAAATGGGCTGCTTTGTCCTGGATGGTGTCAAGCTTCTTGAGCATTGTTGGGGCTGCACCCACCCAGGCAAGTGGGGAGTATTCCATCACACTCCTAACTTGTGCCTTGTACATGGTGGACAGGCTTTGGGGAATCAGGAGGTGAGTTACTTGCCGCAGTATTCCTAATTCTGACTTGCTGTTGCAGCCGCTGTGTTTATGTGGTGAGTCCAGTTGAGTTTCTGGTCAATGATAATGCCCAGGATGTTGATAGTGGGTGATTCATGATGATGACACCATTGAATGTCAAGGGGTGGTGGTTAGATTGTCTCTTATTGGTGATGGTCATAGCCTGGTGTTTGTGTGACGCGAATGTCACTTGCCACTTGTCAGTCCAAGCTTGGATATTGGCCTGATCTTGTTACATTTGAAAATAGACTGCTTCAGTATCTGAGGAGTCACAAATGACCATTGTACAATCATCAGTGAACATTCCTACTTCTGACCTCATGATGGAGGGAACGTCATGGATGAAGCAGCTAAAGATGTTTGGGTCTAGGACACTACCCTGAGGAACTCTTGCAGTGATGTCCTGGAACTGAGATGACTGGCTGACAACAGCCACAACCATCTTCCTATGACTCTAACCACCAGAGAGTTTTCCCCTTGATATCCACTGATTCCAGTTTTGCTAGGGCTCCTTGATGCCACACTCGGTCGAATACAGCCTTGATATCAAGGGCTGTCACTCTCACCTCACCTCTGGAATTCAGCTCTTTTGTCCATGTTCGAACCAAGGCTGTAATGAGATCAGGAGCTGAGTGACTCTGCCGGAATCTGAACTGGGCGTCACTGAGCAGGTTATTGCTGAGCAGGTGCTGCTTGATAGCGCTGTTGTGACACCTTCCATCACTTTACTGATGATCGAGAGTAGACTGATGGGGCGATAATTGGCAGGTTAGATTTATTATGATTTTTGTGTACAGGACATACTTGGGTGATTTCCCACATTGCCGGGTAGATACCAGTGTTGTAACTGTACTGGAACGGGTTGGCTAGGGCAGCGGCATGTTCTGGAGCACAAGTCTTCAGTACTATTTCCGGAATGTTGTCAGGGCCTGTAGCCTTTGCAGTATCCAGTGTCCCTAACCGTTTTTGGATATCACATGGGGTGAATCGATTTGGCTAAAGACAGGTATCTTAATGCTGGGGACCACTGGAGGAGGCCGAGATGGATCATCCACTTGGTAATTTTGGCTGAAGATTGCTGCGAATGCTTCAGCCTTATCTTCTGCACTGATGTGCTGGGCTCTTCCATCATTGAGGATGGGGATATTTGTGGAGCCTCCTCCTCCAGTGAGTTCTTTAATTGTCCACCACCATTCACGACTGGATGTGGCAGGGCTGCAGAGCTTAGATCTGATCTGTTGGCTGTGGGATCGCGTAGCTCTGTCTGTCACTTGCTGCTTATGCAAGTAGTCCTGTTTGGTAACTTCACCAGGTTAACATCTCATTTTCGGTTATGTATAGTTATGTTCCTGACATGCCCACCTGCACTTGGGGCAGGTGATGGCAAGTGGTATTACTGGTATTAACTGGACTGTTAATCTGGAGACCCAGATTATGTTCTATGGACCCAGGTTCAAATCCCGCAATGGCAGACGGTGGAATTTGAATGCAATATAAAAAAAAATCTGGAATTAAATGTCTAATGATGACCATGAATCCATTGTCAATTGTCAAGAAAAACCTATCTAGTTGACTAATGTTCTTTAGGGAGGGAAATTGTCATCCTTACCTGGTCTGAGCTACAAGTGACTCCAGACCCACAGCAATGTGGTTGACTCTGAACTGCTTTCTGGGCAATTAGGGATTGACAATAAATGCTGTCTAGCCAGCGACATCCTCATCCTGTTAATGAATAAAAAAAATGTCAGGAAAATCCCATCTGGTTCACTAATGTCCTTTAAGGAAGGAAACTGCCATCCTTAACTGGTCTGGCCTACATGTGACTCCAGACCCACAGCAATGTGGTTGACTCTCAAATGTCCTCTGGGCAATTAGGGATGGACAATAAATGTTACCTAGCCAGCCACACCCTCATCCTATGAATGAATAAAGAAAAATTGTCCATTGAACCAAGGTTGATCCCCTGGTTTGGGTAGGGGATGTGCCAGGCCATGAGGTTGCAGATTGATAGCGCACATCCTCATGGATACCAAGTTTTGGATTTCAGATCCCTTTGAAGTCTGTATCATTTGTCACAGCGATAATGCCACCCAACACAATGGAGACTATTCCTGATGGTGCGACTTTGTTTCCAAAATGACTGTTCAGTTGCCACTTTGACTGATGCTGCATTGGACATATGCATCTGCAACTAACAGATTGGTCAGAATGGGGTCAAGTATGATATCTCCTCTTGTTGGTTCCCTCACCACCTGCCGCAGACCCAGTCTAGCAGTTAAGTCCTTTAGGACCCAATCAGCTTGCTCAGTAGTACTGCTGCTGAGCCAGTCATGGTGGTAGATGTCGAAATCCCCCACCCAGAGTACATTTTACATCCTTTCCACCTTTGGCACTTCCTCTAAGTGTTGTACAGCGTGAAGGAGTGCCGATTCGTCAGCTGAGGGAGGATGGCATATAGTAATCAGCAGGAGGTTCCCTTGCCCATTTTTAACTTGAAGCCATGAGATTTCATGTGGTCCAGAGTCAATGTTGAGGACTCCCAGAGCAACTCCCTCCTGACTGTATACCACTGTGCTGCCTCCTCTGCTTTGTCTGCCTTGCCGATGGGACAGGACATGTACAGGAATGGTGATGGTAGCGTCTGGGACATTGTAATCTATCATTCTGTAAGTATGACTATGTCAGGCTTTTACTTGACTAGTCTCTGAGACAACTCTCCAGTTTTGGCACTAGTCCCCATGTATTAGTGAGGAGGACTTTGCAGGATTCTGTAAATACATGTTGATTTGCATGGCCCATCGAGTCCACACTGACCCACCCCCTACTCTATCCCTATAACCCTGCATTCCCCATGGCTAATCAACCTAATCTACACATCTCTGGACACTATGGGCAATTTAGCAATTTATTATCCAATATCCATTTATCAAATCCTTTCACATAAATTCTAGCATTTTTGTTACCATATAAGGCTAACTTCAAATCTGCAGGAACCATTCCAGACTCAATAGAATTTTGAAATATGATGCATTGATTATTGCCAAAGCTACTGCTTTCAACAGTCTGGGAAGTAGAATACCAGGTCCCACGGACTTATCAAATTTCACTCCTCTTAACCTCTGTGTCTCAACCTTCTTACTAACACTGATTTCCTTCAAATCAATGTTCCTTCTATTCCTTTGAATCTGTAATTCTGGGACATTCCATATGTCTTCATGAATGATGATGGACAGAAAGTCATCATTTACATTCTCTGCCATTTCTCCATTCCCCATCATAAATTCTGTATAACAGACCCATATTTGCGTTGGCCAAGCTTTTACATATTTTACATACAAATAGAAGCTTTTACAGCCCATCTATCACATATTTTGCTTGTTTACATTCATATTCTACTCCCTTTTTTTCTATTTCTTACTCAGCCTTTAGTGTATTCTGAAATCCTCCAATCCTCAAGTTCATTAGTAATTCTAGCAATGCTATAGTCCCTTTCTTTTATGAGATTCTTAATTACTTGTGTTAGCCATGGTTGATTGTCTTTTTTGAGGGGGGTGGAATGGAGTCCACCTTGAAAGAATGTATAGTTGCTGTAAACTATGTAAAATTCTTTTTAAAAGACTATCCATTGCCTTTTGTCCCATTCTACCTAGGCCCCTCATACGTTCATAATTTTCTTTGTTAAAATTTATCACCCTGGCTTCAGATTAAACAACTACACTTTCAAAATAATATAAAATTCTAATGTATGATGGTCACTCATCTCTAAAGATTCTTTTACCACCAGATTATGTTTCGACTTGTCTCCATTACTATTTCACACGAGTGCCCAAAAATAGTTATGTTTCTTGGTAAGGATGGATGTACAGGCTACCCCTTTTTAGTTGGTCGGTCTCAACAAGGTTAATTTATAAAAGATCCCTTCCCTCGTGGGGAAATAATTTTCCTAATCCAAATGCATTTACGTTTTAAAAGAAGCCAACTTAACCAGCCTTTGTTGAATTAAAGAAATTGTGAGTTTAGTAGCTACTAAGCACAAGAAAAGATTATGAAATGTGACATACACATAGATTAAAAGTGCCAATTTAATAAAAAGGTAACATTTATTAAGACATTCAAATCAGTCTTTGGAGCACTAAGGCCTGGTGCTGTCTATATTGATGGTTTTGTAAGTTAGTTGACAGGCTTTCGTCTTGTCCCCATTTCAATGGTGACTTTATTAGCTTGCTTGAATTTCAGCATTCAGTATGCAAGAGAGTTATTGTTTACCTGCAGTGCATCGTGTCTAATGGCTTTCATCAGGCTGCAATCTTCACAGCACACTATTCCATAGCAGCACATCAGCCCACTTACATGCCAGACCAGAGATTGCAATTGGATTTTTACTCCTTTTTAAAATATTTTCCTGGAAAGGTAAAACACAAATATGTGTGCAGTTTGCTTTGAATGGCATCTTTCCTTTTGAAGCGTTGCTGTTTGAAGTTTCCTCCACACTTTCAGGTGTTCCTCTTAGTGCTTTGCCAGACAGATACTGAATTTACATCCATAGTCATCTCTTGACTGTATACTTCTAAAAATAAAAAAATTCTGTAATTACATGTTCAATGTGCATGTAACTGATCTAGGATTATGAACCATTGTCATGACAATGATTTATCAGCCCTTTTTCGTTACGTAATATGAAATCTAAAACAGCCTGTCCTCTAGTCTGTCCCTCAAAATACTACTCTGGAAAACCATCCCCAATGCACTCTATAAACTCACTATTGCTCAGTAGGTTTAGCCACTCATGGGCAGATTGCAGTCACCCATGATTACTGTATTACCCACACTACATGCTTCTTCAATTTTGTGATTAATACTATGTCACATGCTGCCACTATTGTTTGGTTCAAGAAGGCAGCTCACCACCACCTTCTATAGGACAATTCGGATGGTCAATAAATGCAGGCCTGGCCAGCAATGCCAACATCCAATGGCCAAATTTTAAAAACGTTACAAAAGGGATTGACTGGGTAGATAAGAATACTTTTATTCAATAGTAAGGGAATCGAGAAAAAAATGGGTAAAGTCTCAGATCACTGAGAATTGAGATAGGTTGAAATTTCTTCACTCAAAGGGTTGTGGAATCTTTCAAATTGCCTCCCACAGAGAGTTATAGATGTGCCAACATTGCCTATCTCAGCCTTAATCTACTCAGTGTTTTGCACTCCCCAGGAGGGAAAACGAAGTTGAAGCCCAATATCAGCTAATGATCATTGGAACAACAGAGAAAGGCTGATGGCCTGAATGGTCAATCCTTGTGATTCTCCTTCCTTCTCAAGTTCTTATGTTTTTGGGGATTTTTGATATGAACCTCTGCATGAATACAATGACCTAACATGAGCAGAGGTTTTTCTTTTAATATTTAACAAATCAAGAAAGGTTTAGAGCTCTACAGCAGGAGGCAGAACCTATAACTGTTAGAAAAGCCACTTCAGTAAAAACACTTCTAACTTGTAATGTAAGGAACTGAAAGAAAATTGCTAAAATATTTCTATCAATAAAAGGAGACCAGGAGAAGGTGACAGTTTTTTATTTGAATTCCCCACTTTGAAGTGGGGCTTCTCTGTGGTTCATGACTCCTCAGTGACAAAGTAAACTGTAACTCTAAATCGACCAAATACATGGCAATTGCAGGAATAGTCGTAAATGAGGGAAGATGGGAGGATGCTCAAAAGGAGAATGAACTAGTTGGGCTGAATGGCCTGTTACTAAATCCAAACTAACCTTAATCATGTAATCCTATGTTTGACGTCAGTGCTTACTATTCAGTGGATGCATGGGTGCTCAGAATCTGTTATTAGTTAATTTTTTTTTTAGTTATTAATGAGTGTAGAGAACAACGCAATTGCAGGACCATGTGTTACACAAGCTTCCTCTGGCCTTATCCAACTCTATACACTCTGAATTGGCCTGGACAATTAGAGAAACATTTGGGAACACGGATATAACATTTGGTCCATCAAGCCGCTTTCTTTTTATCTCTGTATTCCATGATATTCCGCTTTAAGAAAGATTATTGAAACCCTTGAACATTCTAAATGTTGCCACAAACACAATAGTTTTAAAGTGCTGTACAATTGAAAAATGCCAGAAACTTAACTTGCAGCTGAGTTTAACAGGATTCCACTGGGACTGGAATGAGTGGAAAGAATGATTAATTTAAATATTAAAATTAAAAGAGATTCTGAAGAAAATTATGACAGTATTAAAAGAATGCCTATAAAGATAATGAATTTCAATAGAAGATCTCAAAAGGCTCAGGGAAAAGTAAACATTGCATGAGAGAGACTGTGAAGGCATAAGGTTTACCTGAAAACATGCTCTGTGTGGTCTCTGACATCTTCCACTTCCACCTGGTGTTGGAAAAGGCTTGTGTGGTCTTGAAACCATCTCTGCTACTCACAAGTTGCTTTATCAAAGCACTTTCTCTTCCCCCCAGTTATGAATAACAAGGCTGTGCAATTACAGGCACAAATACAAAGACGTCAACTTTGGTCCCCAGATGAGTGGGTGTGGCAGTTGGGATGAAATACTGATATGGAGAGAACAGAACAACCATCATTCAAATACATGAAATACTGCAATAAGTGCCTATTTTGTGTCAACATATGGATAGTGTCTGTTCTGATTTGGGGTTGACGTAGATACATCACTTGAAGCTTGCTCACACCTGCCTTCAAAGGATAAACTATGGAAATGGGTAATAGACTATTCAGTACATGGAGGTGCACTCATGCTACAACTATAGTACAGATTTCAGTCAGATTTACACCACATTGATGCTGCCCCATTGTGTAATTGTAGGATCTGCACATCACTCTAAAATCAGTTCAGAATTTGACACTTGATTTACTTTTGTAAGAATAACACTGATGTGAATCTGGAATTCCTTGGATTGATGATACATTTGTAATGTATGAACACTCTGAAAAAGAAAAGAAAGCAAATGATTCAAATATAACCTCCAACAAAACTGACCAGACAATAGCTTGCCTTTACTTGAAAAGATTTTACGTTGGTCTTTATCTCTGGCACTCCAGTGAGATAATTATGATAGGTTGTAGGCTGTTCTCTTCTTTTCTTTGTAGGCTGCTTCTAAAGGAGAATTAGTTCAATGTCCAGACATCAATTTTATTCTCCCGTTGATAACAACAAAATAGAGAAATAGTAAAGAAATAGCTGCTTCTCCACGGACAAGGTATTTGGCAAGCTTCCAGACTCAACACTTTGTTCAGCGTGGGATGAGCAAGTGGGATTTGCAATAACAAAATTAATCCAAAGTAGGCAAGTTTGGATTTATCCTGACAAATGTATTCCCAGTTTAGATAAACGTTGATCTTTGCCAGCATGCAGAGGCTAGAAACTGTTCAGCTTCGTATTTATAAAGACAACTTTTTCTTAGCTCAATAACAATACTAAAAAGAAGCCTTAAGTATAATGTCTTTAATTACCTGAGGGTTTTATACATGAATGGCAGACCTTGCTGCCCTGTGAGTCAGATTTGGAAGGAGTGAATGTTTACGGCAGTGTTGCCTCTAGAGTTCAAATTAATTGAATTGGATTAGCTTTATTGTCTCATGTACTCGAAAGAGTACAGTGAAAAGTTTACAAGTCGTCACTCACAGCATCATCTCAGGTACAAAGGTACCTCGGTACAGATTCTTCAGTAGAATGAAAGACATAGTTTGACAGTGGTGACCACAGCCACGGCTGATGCTGGTCAGAATTCAGCAGCCCTCTTATGTAGAACCTTGTCCATAGGCTTTTGAAAATCCATTTATACAATGTGTATGTCAATTCTTGTATCATTACAGCAGGATAGAAGAGGTCTACTGAGCCCCTCAGACTGAGAAAAAGTTTTCCGAGCAAAATATGCTCTTGCTTCCTTAACATTTTCAATAGTTGAAAAATGCTGTCAGGTTGTATTTGATGCAAATATATCACTGAAGATATTTTCCAGGTCCCCACACTGTAACTTCTCAGAGATTTGAAAGAACAAAATGGAGAAGAAGTCTGATATTTGTGGGCTTATTGCTTCTTTAGATTATGATCCTGATCCTTTAATGGTGTGACAATATATGATGCATATTATAGCAATATCACAAGTAATATTACATAATCCTAGAATAGAATCACTATGGTGTGGAAGCAAGCCACTTGGCCCATCAAGTCCACATTGACCCTCTGAAAAACAGACCACCCAGACTGCCCCCCTCACCCTATCCCTGTGTCCCTGCTTTGACCATGGCTAACACACCTAGCCTGTACATCCCTGGACACTATGGGCAATTTAGAATGCCCAATTCACCTATATTGCACATCTTTAGACTGTGGGAGGAAACCCACACAGACCAGAGGGCATGTGCAAACTCCACACAGATAGTGGCCCAGGGGAGAATTGAACCTGGGACCCTGGCACTCTGAGGCAGCAGTGCTAAACAATGGGTCACTGTGTCACACAAAACATTCCAAAATTGGGAATCCCTGTGACTTGTTCTAAATAATATTCTAACTTTTCCCCATTTTCATGGTCTTGATGACTACTGAGATTAATGGAGTGGGAAGAGTAATGGATGTGTAGTGATTATACATGTGAAATAAAGATGAACTACAATTTCAATAGATGTGATTTTTTCTGAAAACTGCCTCATAATCACTTATCTTTTTACTACATCTCCCCTGCAAGTTTATTTGTAGGCGAGGAACACAATGCAGGACAATGTTTGTGTGTTGCATATTTAAAATTGTACTCCTGTATGGAATCACTGTCATAAGTATGACCATTTGTAAATTGGACATTTATAAATCTATGAGCCCCTGTACCTGTTCACAAGCAACTTGACACATGCTATGTTCCTCCTTCCTTTAGTCTTTAACTGGATACGGGAATCATTGACAGCATCTTTTGCCCCATCCCTAATTGCTTTTGTACTGAGGGACTTGTTGGGTCAAGAGTCAACCACATTGATGTGGGTCTGGAGTCAAATATAGGGCAGACCAGCGCAGGATGGCCGATTTCCTTCCCTAAATAGCATTAGTGAACCAGATGGGATTTTACAAGACTCAATCACAGTCTCATGGTTGCCATTGTTGAGGTTAGCTTTCCATGCTAAATTTATTAAGTGGATTTAAATTTCACCAGATGCTGGGGTGCAATGAGGTTGAACCCATTAGCCTAGGCTTATTTTAAAATCAATTTGTGGGATGCAGATGTGTCAAAATATATTGTTAAACCGAATTGTCTTTAAGAAGGTGCTGGTGAGTTGCCTTTTTGAACCATTACAGTCTGCTTGATGTAAATACGCCCACAAGGCTGTTAAGGAGGGAGTACCAGGTTTTTGATCCAGCAAAACTGAAGGAACAATGACATAATTACAAGTCTAGAGAGTAAGTTTCTTGGAGGAGAATTTGCAGCTGGTGCTCCCATTTATCTACTGCTGCTTCCCTACTAAACAGTAGTGAATGTGGATTTAGAAGATGCTGTCTGAGGAGCCTTGATGAATTTCTGCAGTGCTTCTTGAGGATACACCATTGTTACTGAACATTGATGGTGGAGGAAATTAATGTTTGTGAATGTAGTGCCAATCAGGCAGGCTGCTTTGTCTTTGATGGTGTCAAGCTTCTTGAGTGTTGATGGAGATACATTCATTCAGGCAACTGGGAAGTTTTACAACTTCTCCTAACTTGTGCCTTGTGAATGGTGCACAGGCTTTGAGGAGGGAGAAGGCGAGTTACTGCTTGTAGATTCCATCTTCTGACCTGCTGTTGTAGTCACAATATATAGATACGGCTAGTCCAGTTCAGTTTCTGGTCAATAGTGATCCCCAGAATAGGGGATTCAATGATGGCGATGCCATTAGATTTAAAGGAGCGATGGTTAAATTCTCTTTTGTTGGAGACGGTCTTTGCCTGGCACTTGTGTGGCATGCATGTTACTCGCCATTTAACAGTTCAAGTCCAGATGCTATCCAAATCTTGCTTTGTTTGAATATGGACTGCTTCAATACTTAAAGATTTGAGAACAGTGCTAAAAATTGAGCAGTCATTAGTGAACATCCTCACTTCTGACCTTATGAGGAGGGAAGGTCATTGAGGAATCAGTTGAAGATGGTTGAGCCTAGGACACTACCTTAAAGAACACTTTCAGAGATGTTCTGGAGCTGAGAGGATTGACTTCCAACAACTACAGCCATCGTCCTTTATGCAAGGTATACCTCTAAACAGTGGAGTTTTCCCCAAATTCCCATTTACTCTAGTTTTGCTAGGGCTCCTTGATGACGTACTTGTTCAAATAGAACTATTTATAGGGTGGAGGAAGGTGCTGTTGAAAAATAATTTAAGTCCATTAGGAAACAGACTCATACATTCCAATATTTCTTTACTGGTCTTGAAGTCCAATGGTGATAGATGCTGTTTCTGAAGACAGTCTCTGCTAAACAGCCATCCATCATTTTCCAGCGTAGTGGTAAGGGACTTGAGGTTCCCTCTTACTTTTAAATTCTCCATCTCTGTGAAATAAGGGGAGGTGATGGCATAGTGGCATTATCAGTGGACTGTTAATTCAGAGACCCGGGTAATATTCTGGGGACCCAGGTTTGAATCCTGCCATGGCAGATGGTGGAATTTCAATTTAATAAACATCTAAAATTGAGTCTAGTGATGGCCATGAATCCATTATGGATTGTCAGAAAGAAAAAAACCCATTTGACTCACTAATGTCTTTTAAGGAAGAAAATTGCTATTCTCACCTGGTCTTGCTTACTTCTGACTCTAGACCCACAGCAATGTGGTTTACTCTTAACTGCCTTCTGGGCAACTAGGGATGGGCAATAAATGCTGACCTAGCCAGTGACACCCTCATCCCATGAATGAATAAAAAGGAAATTCCACTTTGTAACAGAATAGGGTGCTAGCCTGAAGCCAAAACTGTTGAAAGAGCTGTGTTGCTATAACATCCTACTGGCCTTTTTCATGTTACTTCCCACTCTAACAAACGGACAAGTTTATAATCATTGCTTTTCACAAGGCTGTGTCTTGGTCATGTTTTGACAAACATTGGGGATGATCCACTTTGATGATGTGGAATGTCTCCCATTGTGAAAGCTATCAAGATGCCATAGAAACAGATGGAGGAGCCATGAGCTCCCTCCTTGCATGATGAGTTTTAATTGATTTCCTCTCATCTCTGGCAGATTCTACAAACAAAATATCTTTGATTGTTCTCCTTAGGTTTCTCCTATAGTGTTCAAACAATGATAAGTGTGACATTCTGCAGTGGTACTGCTCAGACATGTCTCTTGTTATTCCACTTCAGAGGGCTTTAGAAACTTGGCTATTCTTGTAGGTTAGGTGACCTCTGCAGTCAATTGAAAATCACCATGTCCTGACTCGCTTAAAGTTGTTTTCTTTCAAACAAAAGTCCAAGGTATTAAATCAGTTGATGGAATAAAAGATTAATAGTCCTTTTGTTACAATTTGGTGACAGCACAAAAGCAAGGAAGTTATGGTTAATTTTTATAAATCACTGATTCAACTTGATCTTAGAATGATCCGTCCATTTCTGTGTGCTATACTTCAGAAAGGACCTCAGAGATTTGGAAAGGACACAATTTAATAGAATTGTGGTCAGGGGTGTTGGCATTTCAATTATTTGCAAAGACTGAAAATGCTGGGATTGGTCTCCTTAGAGCAGGGAAAGTTAAGGAATGATCTTAGCAGAAGTTTTCAAAGTTACCAAAAAATACGAAGAAGATGTTTCGACTTGCAGGAAGGTTAGTAACTACAGGATAGAGGTTTTAAATAATTGACAAATAAAAATATGGTGAGATGAGGAATTACTTTTTACTTAGTGAGTTCTTACGATTTGAATCAATCGCCTAAAAAGTGGCAAATTTCAAAAGGCAATTAGTACGCTTTGAAAGAAATGTAAGGCCGCGGGGCCATCGTAGGTGAGCACTATAAGATTGAAAGATTCTATGAAAGGCTGAACACAGGCACACAAAGATGTACAATTTACGCAAATGGATGGGTGCCAGTAGTCTGTTTATTGCCTGCTTTTCAAGTTATGTGTAAAATGCTTCACAGCCTCCCATTCTGAAAAGCAGCTCTGGCATTTCAGAAGATTGACGACATGTGCAGTATCTTAATGGGTACTTAGTGAGGCAAGACGGACAAGTACCATACTAAAGGGATACAATAAAGTTACAGGAGTAACAAGGGACATAAAATCAATAGAAAGAAAGAAAATAGCTCCAGCTTCAACACTTCAAATAGGAATTCTTCAGTGGACAAAAAACACAAAAATGACATAGAATCAAGATTTCCCTTCAGTAAAGAAGATTGAGAGCGATCCAGACAAGGTGCTTAAAATGCTAAAAGGATTCTACAGGGTAACTAGAGAGAAACTATTTCTTTTGATCAAGGGATCCTAAATTTGGAGTCCCCAGAACAATGTCAGGCAGCCCTTTTTCATACAAAGTGTGGTAAACATTTAACCTCGCTCTCCCAAAAAGCTGGCCCAATTGATACTCTCAGCACTGGCACTGATAAATGCTTTGTTGGGTAAAAACTTCAAAGAAGGTGAAGCTGTAGGTGAAGGAGGGTACATGGAGTTGATCTACAGACAAGTTGTGAATTGGTGGATTTCAATGCCCCAGAGCATAGTGGAGGCAGAATCAATCAATAGACTCATGAAAGAAACAGATAGGTTTCTGATGAAAAGCAGGATAAAGGACTATGGGGAGCAGACAGGAAAGTGGAGTTGAGGCTAGGATAAGGTCAGCCATGATCATGTTAAATGGCAGAGAGGCTCGAACAGCTGAGTTGCATACTTCCAGTCCCAATTCCTATGTTCCCACGTTAGGCTACATTTGGACTATTGTGTGCAGTTTTGGTCACAACACTACCAGAAGGACGTGGAAGCTTTGGAGAGAGTGCAGAGAAGGTTCACCAGGATGTTGCCCAGTCTTGAGGGCATTGGCTATGAGGAAAGGTTAAAAAGACAACGATTGTTTTCACTGGAAAGATGGCAACCGAGAGGAGACCTGATAGAGGTCTACAAAATTATGGGGGACATAGATAGGGTGGATAATCAGAGGCTTTTTCCCGGGATTGAAGTTTCAATTACAAGGGGGCACAGGTTCAAGGAGACAGGGCAAAAGTTTAAGGGAGATGAGCGAGGAACGTTTTCCTTGTACAGGATGGTAGGAACCTGGAATACACTGCCAGAGGAGGTATGGAAGCAGGCACATTGGCAACATTTAAGAGGCGTTTGGATGGTTAGATGAATAGCTAGGGAATAGAGGGATACGGGCTGAATAAGGGCAGAAGGTTTGTTTTTTAGTTTAGTCAGGGCATGCTGATTGGCACAGGCATGAAGGGCCGAAGGGCCTGTTCCTGTGCTGTACTTCTCTATTGTTCTTTTTTTCTTTTGTTCCTATGTACAAACCATCAAACAATTTAAATGATGGAACAGGCTTGAGGAGCTGAATAGCCTGATCCTATTCCAACATTGAATTGAATTGAATCATTTATTGTCATGTATATTCAATGTAAAAATACAGTGAAAAGTGTGTATCCAAAAGTGGAACATTGTAAAATGCTATAAATAGATGGGCTTTATAAATAACTTGTTAAATGAAGCATTTGAGACATACAGTGGCTCAGTGGTTAGCACTGCTACCTCACAGTGCTAGAGAATCGGGTCTGATCCCTGCTTTGGGCAACTGTCTGTGTGGAGCGTGCATGTTCTCCCTGTGTCTGCGTGGGTTTCCATCAGGTGCTCTGGTTTCCTCCCACAGTCCAAAGATGTGCAAGTTAGGTGGAACGGCCATGCTAAATTGACCATAGTGTTCAGGGATATGTAAGTTGGGTGCATTAGCCATGGGAAATGTGGGCTTACAGGGACAGAGTAGGGGGGTGCATCTGGGTGGGATGCTCGTTGGAGGGTTGCGTGTGGACTTGGTGGGCTAAATGGCCTGTTTCCACACAGCAGGGCTTCTATTAAGAAAGTACTGCAGAAACATGACGAGGTCCTTTATAAATTCTAGCACAGAATGTTACAGGATCCCATGCTGGGTTTGAACACATCCCATATGGGAGGCTGATTTTTTTTATTAGATAACAAGGTGTACAGCTGGATGAACACAGCAGGTCAAGCAGCATCAGAGGAGCAGGAAAGCTGACGTTTCAGGCTTAGACCCCTTGTTATCTCAGATTCTCCAGCATCTGCAGTTCCTACTATCTCTGATTTGTTTTATTATTCACAGGATGAGGATGTCTCGTGAGGCCAGCATTTATTGCCCTAAGAGTCCTCAACCACATTGCTGTAGGTCTGGAGTCATGTGTAAGCCAAAACAGGTAAGGACAGCAGTTTCCCTCCCTGAAGGATATTAGTAAATCCGATGGATTTTTCCTGACAATCCACAATGGTTTCACAGTCATCGTTAGCCTCTTAATTCCAGGTTTTTATTGATTTTTAAATTCTACCATCTGCTGCGGCAGTATTCTAACCTGGGTCCCAGAACGTTACCTGGATCTCGGGATTAACAGCCCAGCAATAATACCACTAGGCCATCACCTTCATGTAGATAGCAAAGGTAAGAGCTCATGGGATCGAAGGAAATTTGACATATTGCATCAAGAATTGGTTGGGTGGCAGGAAGCAGAGGATGATGGTCAAGGGGTGCTTTTGTGACTGGAACCCTGTGTCCAGTGCAGTCTTGCAGGGATCAATGTTGGGCCCATGCTATTCGTTTCTCTATCTCTACAAATCACATTAGACCTTAGACATTGTCAAGCAAAGAGGATGGAAGCAGCAAACTGTTCCAACCACAAGCTGATGATGGTTAGCAGCACAGCACGTACAACATAGGAGCAGTAGTGACCATCAATGCTCAATGCTAAAAGGTAACAATTGTTTACAGTTTTGAAGGAGACTTAATGGTTTTAAAAATTACTCGCTCAATGAGCATCTAAAGCAGCTGAATAGTCAAGTAACCCACAAACAAACCTGTGAAAAGATCAACAAGTGAGGAACAGTATTTACTGGTAAAGCCTTTTATTTTAGGCCCGGTAAGAGAAGCTAACAGGGAAGTAAGGATCTGTGGGAAGGCTGCCTCAATTGTAGATGTTCGGGTCAGTTCAGAAACAAACAGGCACTGAAGCTGTACAGATAAAGCTAAAATATCCCTGTTGGGCACCCTATGAGGAGGCAATGGCCTGTTACTCCAGAGACCCAGGTAATCTTCAGGGGACAAATCCTGCCACTGCAAATGATAGAATTTGAATTCATTTTTAAAAATTGGGAATTAAGAGTCTAATAATGATCACAAATCCAATGCCAATTGTTGGAAAAAGCCCAGCTGATTCACTCATGTCCTTTCAGGGAATGAAATCTGCAATCCTTACCTTAGAATCCCTGCAGTGTGGAAACAGGCCCTTCGGCCCAACAACTCAGAGCATCCCACCCAGACCCATCCCCCTATCACCTACCTAACCTACATCTCCCTGAACACTATGGGCAATTTAGCATGGCCAATCCACCATGGCACATCTTTGGACTGTGGGAGGAAACCAGAGCACCCGGAGAAAACCCACACAGACACGGGGAGAATGTGCAAACTCCACACAGACAGTTGCCCAAGGCAACTCTGGGCAATTAAGAATGGGCAATAAATGCTGACTAACCAATGGTGCCCTCATCCTGTGAATGAATAAAAAAAAAGAAAAATCATTAAGTTAATGGGTCAGAGCTGACTGAGGAGGCAAGAGGTTCAAAAAGAGTACTTATAGCTCACACTGTTGCTGCCATTGCCAGTGGACACTACAAAGCATGGCTACAGGAGGGCAGATCAAGGACCACAGAGATAGTTTAAACTTAGGTCATACCTAGGTCCTGCGTTTGATTCCAGCCTCAGCTGACTGCTTGTATGGAGTTTGTATGTTGTCCCTATTTCTGCAAGTGCTCCAGTTTCCTCTCAGAGTCTAAAGATGTGCAGGTTAGGTGGATTGGCCATGCTAAATTGCCCATAGTGTGCATGGATGTGCAGAGTAGGTGGGTTAACCATAAGAAATGCAGGGTTAGGGAATTGAGTCAGTGGCTGGTTATGGGTGGGATGCTCTCCAGGTTATATGCAGACTTGATGGGCCGAATGGCCTCTTACTGCACTGCAGAGATTCTATGATAGGCCAAAGAGCTGGTTCCTGTTCTATATCTAAAGTATTGAAACCGGAGGAAGCAGTACTGAGATACGTTGCTGAATCTTAAGGATTTTTTGGTTAAGTGCCAGTTGTGTTGAATTTTTTGGAGGGCTTTTCAACACGAGGCCTAACGGGTTTTCATGCCATATCTAACCAAATTCACCCCATTAGCTATCTAGTCAGCTCCTATGGTGTCTTTCTTGACTGCTTCTGTCATCATCTTATTGTGCAATGTTATCAGAACAACTCGCTATTGTCAGGATATCCCAGAACTGATACACCACAAACATTCCGGTTTGTGACATTCGCCTGGGACTTGGCCATTGATTGAAATTTGGCACCCTGCTTTGCAGGCAGATTCCTGGATGTCCTCCAGGAGAGAAGGCCACAACCCAGGCCGTATGAGGTTACGCCTGGCTCAGTTCCGTCTCGGCTGTCAGCAGTGAACGCATAGCATAGGAAGAAGACGGTCTGTGATCTCTTCCATTCTTCCAGTAGAAGCGCCACCATCTTTTCTCCAATACCACACACTCTCTCTATCTCTGCTACTGGACCAACCTCCCAGCACAGCATCCCTCATTGGCTGTATCACACTCCAACCCTTGACATCATGAACCCAGCACACCGTCTGTGCTGCCTACTCACTCATTTGGAACACTTTCCTATCTATACCAGAGGTAACACCTGTACCACTATAAGTGTTTGGTTTGCAGTCAGTTATCTTGCCCACCTTCAAGCAGTTTGAATCACTCCCAGCCCCTGGTCTTGGATGTAATGTGCTGTTGGCCATTGGAAATATCATCACCAAGGTCCTCCTCAACCGCCTCCTCCCTGTGGCTGAGGAACTTCACTTGGAAACACTGTATGGCTTTAGGCCACAGAGGGACACAGAGGACATGACTTTCACCATGCGACAGCTGCAGGAGAAATGCAGAGAAAAGAACTTACCCCTTTGACACGATCAACTAGAAAGCACAATGGAACGTCCTTCTCTGCTTTAGCTGCACCACAAAGTTTGTCACCATCCTTCGCCTACTCCACGATGACATGGAAATCTTGGTTATGACAAATCGCTCCACCACTGACCCATTCGGACTGGTGTAAAGCAGGGCGACGTCATTGCCTGAACACGACCTCTCTGCAATGCTTCACCTCACCACTGACAAGCTCCCTGCTGGAGTGGAGCTAACTTACACAACCTACAGGAAATTTTTCAATCTCCACCATTTCCAAGCCAAAACCAAAGTCACCTCAACCAGTATCATCAAGCTGCAATATACCAATGATGTTTGTGTATGTGCAAACTCACAGGACAAACTCCAGACCATCATCAGGACCTTTATGGAGGTAAATGAGAACATGGGTCTCACCCTGATCATCTGCAAGATAAGGGTCCTCCTCCAACTTGGCCCAACATTGTGCAGCAAACCCCGATCATCCTGGTGCATGGCTCACCTTACAGAATGTTGACTATCATAGAATCCCTACAGTGTGGAAACTAACCAGTCAGCCCAACAAGTCCACACCAACTCTCCGAAAAGCATCCCACCCAGACTCACTACCCCTACCCTCTCCCTGCATTTTCCCACGGCTAATCCACCTAACCTGCACACTTTTGGACTGTGGAAGGAAATCGGAGCACCTGGAAAAAACCTGTACAGACACAGGGAGAATGTGCAAGCTCCACACAGACAGTTACCCGAGGCTGGAATTGAACCTAGGTCTCTGGCACTGTGAGGCAGTAGTGCTAACCACTGAGCCACTGTGCCATGGTGATATCCTATTGGCCAAAGCAGCTATTGATGAAGCAATCCAACATCACTTTTAGTGTGCTGGCATAGCCTTCAGCTGCCTGAGAAAAAGGATGTTTGAAGACAAAAGCATCAGATCCAACACCAGGATCATGGTATACCGAGCAGTGGTGGTTCCCATTCTCCTATATGCTTCTAAGATGTGGACTGTCTACAGCAGACCACCTCAAGGCACTGGAACAATAATACCAATGCTGCCTGTGCAAGATCCTGTGAATTCCCTGGGAAGAAAGAAGCACCAACACCAGCATTCTCAATCAGCCCCAACAACCCCAGTATCGAGGCACTGACCACCCTTGCTTGGTGATGAAGGGCTGGGCACGCCATCCACATGATTGACATGAGACTCCCCAGGCAGGTGCTCTGCTCCCATCCCATCTGTTTTGTGGTTTGTCTTACCAGTGGAACATTGACCTCTATGTGTGCTATAGATCCCTGGGCCAGTTTGATGGATATGGAACCTTTTTCACAATCTTTCCTCACATAGGACTAATTTAACACATCTGCCTTCTAAAACATTCTATGATTTTTCTAACCAGAGCCTCCATTAAAGAATCTGCCACTATTTGGACAGATGTGTCTGTGGCAAGCAGATTGCAGAGGATACGGTCAACTATGTTTTTCTCTCTTGTTAGTTCCCTCTCCACCTGCCACAGGCCCAGTCTAGCAACTATATCCTTTAGGACCTGACCAGCTTGATCAGTAGTACTGCTGCTGAGCCACTCTTGGTGATGGACATTGAAATGCCCCACCCAGAGTACATGAATGAATGATTTATTCATTGTCACTTGCATTTTACAGTGATTTTTTTTTTATTCATGTGTGGGATGTGGGTGTCGCTGGCTGGGCAGCATTTCTTGCCCATCTCTAGTTGCCCTTGAGAAGTTGGTGATGAGCTGCCTTCTTGAGCCGCTGCAGTCCACCTGCAGTGGGTTGTCCCACAATGCCATTTTGACCGGGTGACAGTGAAGGAACAGTGATATATTTCCAAGTCAGGATGGTGAGTGACTTGGAAAGGAACTCGAAGGTGGTGGTGTTCCCATGTATTTGCTGCCTTTGTCCTTCTAGAAGGAAGTGGTCATGGGTTTGGAAGATGCAGTCTGAAGATCTTTGATGAATAATACACTAAAATTCAGGAAAATGCTTCAACATGATCAGATAGGCAAATGAAGCTGAGGAGTGGCAGATGAAGTTTAATTTAGATAAATATGAGGTGCTGCATTTTGGAAATGCAAATCAGGGCAGGACTTATACACTTAATGGTAAGGTCCTGGGGAGTGTTGCCAAACAAAAAGACCTTGGAGTGCAGGTTCATAGTTCCTTGAAAGTGGAGTTGCAGGTAGGTAGGGTCGTGAAGAAGGCTTTTGGTATGCTTGCCTTTATTGGTCAGTGCATTGAGTAGTGGAGTTGGGAGGTCATGTTGTGAATGTACAGGACAGAGGTTAGGCCACTTTTGAAATATTACATTCAATTCTGGTCTTCCTGTTGTAGGAAAGATGTTGTGAAACTTGAAAGGGTTCAGAAAAAACTTAGAAGGATGTTGCCAGGGTTGGAGGGTTTGAGCTAGAGGGAGAGGCTGAATAGGCTGGGGCTATTTTCCCTGGAGTGTCGGAGGCTGAGGGCTGGTCTTATAGAGGTTTATAAAGTCATGTGGGGCACGGATAGGGTAAATAGTCTTTTTCCCAGGGTAGGAGAGTCCAAAACTAGACAGCATAGGTTTAAGGGGAAAGATTTAAATGTGACCTAAAGGGCAACTTTTTTCATGCAGAGGGTGTGCTGTCGAATGAGCTGCCGGAGGAGGTGGTAGAGGCTGGTACTTGAGGATATCCCTACTGCTGCTGTTACTGCCTCGAGTCGCCGTGACAAGCCGTGTCCACCACCTCCAACTGCCCAGAGCTGCGGCCATTCCACACACAGCCCACTGTAGCTGCCATACTGATTTCACCCACTAATCCTCTACAAAAGGCTCCAAAGAAAAGAAAAAAATGAAAGACAAACATAAAAGGAAAAGAGCAGAAGTAAAAAGAAGGAAAGAAAAGAAAAGAAAGCATGTGGGAATGGATGAGGCCTGAGAAAGAGCCAACACAGAGCCGTGTTACTCCATTGCCATCTTGAATGTTGTGAAGAGGTTTGTCCCCTTGCCACCCTCAGTGCTTCCTCCAAGGTTTGTTCAGCACAGAGAAGTACTGATTCACTGGCTGAGGACTGGCAGTAGATAGCAAACAGCAGGAGGGCTCCTTGTCCAGGTATGATCTGATGCCATGACGGTTCATCTAGTATGGAGTTAACGTTGACTCAAAGTGCAAACCAAAAAGAAAACTGCAGATGCTGTAAATCAGAAACAAAAACAGAAATTGCTGAAAAAGTTCAGCAGGTCTGTCTGCATCTGTGGAGAAAAATCAGATTTAACGCTTTGGGTTGAGTGACCTTTCCTCTAGGGTCACTCAACCTGAAATGTTAACTCTGATTTCTCTCTACCAATGCAGACAGACCTGCTGAGTTTTCCCAGCAATTTCTGTTTTTGATTCAAAGTGGACCTTCCTTCCAACCAGTGTGCCACCACCTCTGCTGGGTCTGACCTGCCAGTGGGACAGGACATATCCACTCATGATGGTGGTGCTGTCTGGGAAATTATCTGTCAGATACATTAGAGGCTTTTAAGCGACGCTTGGATAAGCACATGGAGGATAGTAAAATGTAGGGTGTGCAGGGTAGATTAATCTTAGTAGGATAATAGGTCGGTACAACATCTTGGGCCGAAGGGCCTGTACTGTGCTGTACTGTTCTATGTTCTATATGATTCTGTGAGCATGGCTATTCTGTGAGACACCTCTCCCAATTTGTAGAGATAGCAAGAACTGCAGATGCTGGAGTCAGAGATAACACAGTGTGGAGCTGGAGGAGCACAGCAGGCCAGACAGCATCAGAGGGGCAGGGAAGTTGACGTGTTGGGTCGGGACCCTTCAGAAAATTCTCAAAATGACCCGAAATGTCAACTTTCCTGCTCCTCTGTTGCTGCCTGGCCTGCTGCGTTCCTCCAGCTCCACACTGTGTTATCTCCCAATTTATATGTTAGTAAGGAATACTTTGCACATTGACAGGGATGAGTTTGTGATTGTCAGTGCCATAGACGCTTCATTTTGTTTCTAATGGTTTGCTGAGGGCAGTTAAGAGTCAACCACATTAGAGGGAAGGTGACAGCCTAGTGGTATGATCGCTAGACTGGGAACCAGGGTTCAAATCCTCAAATGGCACGTGGTTGAATCTGAATCCAATAAAAATCTGGAATTAAGAATGTATTGATAACCATTAATCCATTATTAATTGTTGGGGAAAAACCCATCTGGCTCACTAATGTCTCTTTAGGGAAGGAAACTGCCATCCTTACTTGGTCTGGCCTGCATGTGACTCCAGACCCCCAGCACTGTGATTGACTCTCAACTGCCCTGTGGGCAATTAGGGATGACCAATAAATGGTGGGTCTAGTCTGCGATAGCCTCATCCTGTGAATGAATAAAAAAAAATTGTGTCTTGAATTACATGTGGACAAGATGAGGACAGTAGTTTCCTCTCCTAAAGGACATTTGGGAACTAAATTAGCTTTTTAAGCAACATTTAATGGAATTAAGATTCCACCTTTTGTTGTGATTTGAACCCGGGTTCCCAGAAAATTATTTAGGTTCCCTGGATTGCTAGGTTCAGCAACAATGCACTAGGCCATTACCTCAGTCTTGCCAAATCAAACATAAATTAGTTATACATATTGCTAACTGGTGAGACTTTGTCCAATTAGGACCCTTGTCACTCAAGTTCTGCCCCATCTAAGGCTGTTGGCCAATTGGTGGTCAGCAGCTTCTTGGTCATGGAGATTGTCACTGGAAGGCCAGACCATGAAGCTGCAGGGGATTGAAACAGCGTGAAGATAAGTGTGTTTATTGGGATTGCGATGGATGGGGTTGTGGGGAGATTGGAGGAGTCAAGTGGTTCAGAGGCAAGTTTGGCTTTTAAGAGCTATTCCAGATAGCAATTCCCCAGTAATCTGGCAGCTCACCTTGTTTTCGCAGTCGGGTACTCATTCACTTTTCGTACCTGTTGGGAAGGCAGGCAATTGTGCTGGCGGCCTTTACTTAACCACTTTAGGACTTTAAACAGTGGTGAATTGAGATTACCCTGGACCATCTCGCCCGGCATTTAATCGCTGAGGTGGTGAGAATTCTCTAAATTCCTCTGGTATAACTCACTCCATAGGGCTCCTCTAGAGTAGTAATAGTGTCCATACCTCTGGACCAGGAGAGCCTTGGTTCAATACATGCCTACCTCAGCGGTGTGTAATTACCTCTCTGAATGGATAAATCAGAAAATGTCTATAACTCATCCCATTGTTTGCCCTCTTTGCCTCCTCTATGGAGGGAAATTTCACAGCCATGTCTAGATGGCATGCGCATTGTCTGGACCAGTCAATGTTCTGGCTGTTGAGGTCTTGTGTTAATCATTTTTCTCTTGGTATATACTTCAAATCTATCTTCTTAAAACAGCCTTTTGAAACAATTTCCTTGCCATTATTCGATTGCATAGGGCCTCCCACCTAATCCACCTTAACACTATTTCCATTTCATATGTTCTATATTTGGCAAAAAATGTGCTGTTAGCTCACCCCACCCAGGCTATAATAATTTTGTTGAGTAGTAAATCTAATTTATTATCCACTCTAGCACTTCCCTTTGCAAATGGAACAGCAGAACATGACCTCTCACTGTCCAGCTGAGGAAAACATGATGACACAGGAAAAAGAAGACTTGTGTTTGCCCAGTGCCTTTTATTAACTCTGGATTTCCCAGAACATAAGCAAGCAATGAAGTGTTTTTGAAATAAAATCAAAAAGTGCTCAAATTACTCAGCTGGTCAGGCTGCACGTTTGGAGAGAGAGCAAAAGTGGTAATGTTTCACATTGATGAAGGCTTGTCACAGAATGTCAAGCATTGCATTTGGAGTACAATCTGGTTACAATATAGGAGTCATTGCAGCCATATTGTGCACAGTGGGCTCCCACAAACATCATTGCAATGAGTGCCCAATCTGCCTCAGTGCTGTTGGCTGAAAGATAAATATTTTCCAAGTCACTGAGGATGATATCCCTGCTCCTCTTCCAAATAGTGCCATGGTGCTTTAGTGACACTCGAGTGGACAGACAGGACCTCTGTTTAACATCTTATCAGAAAAGATGACACTTCAAGCATGCCTTCAAAATTATAAACAGAAACAGAAGTGGCTGGAAAAGCTCAGCAAGTCTGGTAGCATCTGTGGAGAGAAATCAGAGTTAACGTTTCAGGTCAAGCGACTCTTCCTCAGAAATAACGGTAGCTAGGAAAATGTTTTTTTATGCAGAAGATAGGGTGGGAGGGGAGGGGGGTGGAGGGGTGTAAGGAGTAAATGATAGATGGAGATAGACCCCAAAGAGAGAGAACTGTTGGACAGACAAAGGAGTGGATAACGGTCAGCCTGGGAGAACGAACGGTTACAATGGGGACTGTTAGTGGATAACAATGCGTAGTGTGTTATAGCAGACCATACAGCAGACCCCTCAAGGCCTGCTGTGTGGGGGTTGGGGTAACGATCTAGGAAAAGGTACTCAAGACCACAAGTTGTTGAACTCAATATTGAGTGCAGGAGGCTATAGAGTTCCCAAGCAGAAAATGAAGTGATGTTCTTCCAGCTTGCACTCAGCTTCACTGGAGCACTGTAGCAAGCCTGACACAGAAATGTTGGCCAGGGAACATGGTGGTGTGCTGAAGACCACCAAACCATCAAAACTATAATTTGGTCATCAGTGATCAATCCAATGATGCAAGTAGAATTCTCAATAGTTTTTAAGAGGCAAATTAAATGGATGAGGGCAGGGAATGGAATCATGTCAATAGCTCATTCAGAAAATCATCTTAGAATCCCCAGAATGTGGAAGCAAGCCATTCAGCCCATCAGGTCCACAACAGCCATCTGAAGACCATCCCACCCAGAACACCCCTACCCCTGTAACCCTGCATTTCCTAGGGTTAATCCATCTAACCTGCACACCCGTGGACACTACGGGCAATTTAGCATGGCCACTCCACTTAACCTGGACATTTTTGGACTGTGGGAGGAAACTGGAGCACCCGCAGGAAATTTATATAGAGACAGGGAGAATACTCAAACTCCACACAGACAGTCACCCAATGGCGGTGTTTAACTCAGGTGCCTGGTGCTGTGAGGCAGCAGTGCTAACCGCTGAGCCACCCAGCCATCCTAAATCAGGGCTTGTCCGGAATGGACATTAGACAAGTGGGCTGAATGGCTTCCATCAAAGCTGTAAATTGTAAGGTCAGGATTTAGTGCTCCAAGCACTAAGAATGGGGCAGCATCTTCAATGGTGACTGAACACTGCTTGCCCAAGCATCCCCTGGCCGGTGAGGAAGCTTGCTAGAACAAGCCAATTAGGTAGCTAAGAACAGCCAGTGAGCCCCTTAATTAATCTTAGGCCTCAATGCTGAAATCTTGCTCCACCAGATGATACTCAGGGCCTGGTAGTTTCTGGGTCTTGGGAATTATTACTGGAAGTATAGTCTTCAGGGAATGCAGAAGGTAGGTTGATTTCTTTCAAATCTCAGGGATCCAGAAGCATTCCCCAGCTATCCCATTCCCCTTTTATTCTTGCCCCTTCCCTCAGTTATTCCCAGATTGAGACCTGTGGAGGAACCGTAATCTGGAAGATAGGATGCCTTGGTTTCGCTCTTCCGGTTGTTTTTCTCACCTGTTAATGGGACTGGTTGATAGGCGAGGCCCTGAGTGGTAATTAATTAATTAATTAAGGACCTGAATTGGTGACAAATTCAGAAGGCGACCAATTACCCTCTTGCTATTTCTTCTTTTCCTTCACTTATGTTGTTGTTGCACTGCCCTTAGGGGGCAGTGCTTGTGGACTTTTTTTGTTTAATTAGTTGATTAGTTAAATTGGTGGAGGTGTATTTTTAAAAAAATGTCACCGTTGGAACCTCTTACTCAGCACTTTGTTACTGAGGCAGCAAAAAGGGGGCAAGGATTTCTCCAGGGCCAACCCGTCCAATTATATACCTGTCTCACTACCTTCCTTGTCAGAGTGGGGATAATAAGACTATAAGAACATAAAGTATAGAAGCAGAATAAGGCCAATCCACCCATCAAGTCTGATCCAACATTTGATCATGGCTAATATGTTTCTCAACACCATTTTCTTGCCTTCCCTCCATAGCCCCTGATCCCCTGACCAATCAAGAATCTATCTATCTCTGTCTTAGATACACTCAATGACCTCCACAACCTTCTGTGGCAAAGAGTTCCACAGATTCATCACGCTCTGGCTGAAGAAATAATCGTAGTCCACGGCTCAAAGATTCCAGGTTGATTTCTCTCAGCGAACCAGAACTTCTCCGTTGTGCAATAACTTGTCTGAGCCCAGCAGACACCAGCCTGCACCCACCCACGAGAGAAAGAAAACAGATGTGAGCAAGTTAACTTCAGTTCAATTCAAAGGCAAGACAACAAACACAGTTTACTATCGAACTCAATCTAATCCTAAAATCCCTTCCTGAAAGGGATTGAAGTCGCTGTGACTTTCAGATGAACCGTTCATTTGCAAAAGGCTTAATCTGAACAAATTTCAGATTGTTGGCCAACAAATTATTTTCTTCTGTCAGATAAAGATCAGCAGAAAGGCCCAGATCTATTCTGTAAAGTGCAATGGAAAATCAGATGCTGAAATAAGAGTTTGAATTATGGAAAAGAAAGGAGGAAGTACTTGTTTCAAATCTATAAGGAAAACAAATGGGATATTTGATGTGGTAAGACCTAATTGCTCTGGCTGTTTTCTGCCTGAAACCATGTTTATATTTAGTTTAAACATTCTTTTTTCCCTGACACGAACTTTATTCATGTAAGGATGAATAATTTCATGTCTTCTGTTCTCTTTATTTCTGGTTCCAAAGGTTTAATTTCTTCTATAGTGCACTGGTCGCATGTTAAATGGAGTTAATTGTTACTCGTATTTTTCTTTGTATACTTGCATATGTTTACCGAACTGACTTGGAAATCGATCAAAACAAGCCAGTAAAGACGTTGCCAAATCACCCATTACCCATCCCTTTAAGCATATAAACAATGGGAATAATGGTTAATGCGTTAATTCCTTTCTGGAGTCTACAGAGAGTGAGTGCTAATAGAAGGACTGAAACTCCCAAGTAATTCAAAATGACCTGTGACTCTTGGATCACAGGAAGAAATGCAGTCCCACCTGGAGTATTGTACCCAATCCTGGGCATTGCAATTTTGGAAAGGGATGAAGGAGTCAGAGAAAGCACAGAAAAGAGTTACCAGGAAGATTTTGAGAACTCAAATATGGGTCGGACAAGCTGAGTTTTTTTCTCTGGAGAGAGGAGATGGTTGAGATAAGATTTGATGGAAGAATTCAAAATCATGTTGGGTCAAGGCAGACTAGACAGAGAGTGATTAATTGTTTGCTTTAGACAAAGGGCGAAAAGACAGAATACTCTGGTTTAAGGTGATTGGCAAAGGAATCAATGGTGTCATGAGGAAAAAATGTTTTTGTGCAGACAGAATTTGGCATCAGGAATGCACAGTCTGAGGGCATGGTACAGACAGGTTCAATCAGAAGTTTGGAAAGGGAATTAGGTCGATACTTGAAGAGAAAGTATTGACAGCGTCCTGGGGAGAAAGGCCAAAAGGTTGAGTTGCTTTTGCAGAAAGTTGGCAAGGATACCATGGGCTGAATGGCCCCCTTCTGTCCCATAATCATACTCTGATTTTATGCTTCTATACTTGAATGGCAAAATAACAATAACTGACAATGGAATACAATTCGGTAAACATAGGAAGCAGCTACAGAGGAAGGGCAGGTAATGATTATTTCCAATAAGAGACAATCTAACCGTAGAATCCCTACAGTGTGGAAACAGGCCCTTTTGCCCAACAAGTCCACACTAAAACTCAGAGAATGCGCCCCAGACTCATCCCCCTATAACCCACCTAATCTACACATCCCTGGACACTATGCGCAATTGAGCATGGCCAATCCACCTAGCCTGCACATCTTTGGGCTGTGGGAGGAAACTGGAGCAAACCCACACAGACATTGGGAGAATGTGCAAACTCCACACACACAGTTGCCCGAGGGGGAATCAAACCCAGGCTCCTGGCCCTGTGAGGCACCAGCGCTAACTACTGAGCCCCCGTGCTGCTCCAACCACCACCCCTTGACATTCAATGGTGTTACCATTTTTGAATCCCCCACTATCAACATCCTGGGGGTTACCATTGATCAGAAACTCGACTGCACTTGCCACATAAACACAGTGGCTACAAGAGCAGGTCAGAGGCTAGGAATACTGCAGCGAGTAACTCACCTCCTGACTCCCCAGAGCCTGTCCATCATCTACAAGGCACAAGTTAGGAGCGTGATGGGATACTCTCCACTTACCCGAATAGGTGCAGCTCCAACAACACTCAAAAAGCTTAACACCATCCAGCCCGCTTGATCGACGTAACTTCCAAAAACAGCATCAACTCTCAATGGCAGCCGTGTGTACTATCTACAAAATTCATTGCAGAAATTCACTAAAGATCCTCAGACAGCACCTTCCAAACCCACAACCACTTCCATCTAGAAGGACAAGGGCAGCAGATACTTGGAAACATCACCAACTACAAGTTCTGTTCCAAGCCACTCACCATCCTGACTTAGATTTATGTCGCCATTCCTTCACTGTCACTGGGTCAAAATCCTGGAATGCCCTCCCTACTGGCATTGTGGGTCAACCTACAGCAGGTGGACTGCAGTGGTTCAAGATGGCAGCTCACCACCTCCTTCTCAAGGGCAAATGGGGATTGGCAATAAATATTGGTCCAGCCAATGGCTCCAACATCCCATGAATGAATGAAAAAAAAAATGACCCAGCAGGATCAAGCGTAATAACATTTCCAGTGATCTTCAAGAAGCCAAGTGAGGTCAGGGGACGATGAACAGCTTTGGGAAAATGTGACTGCCAATTTTCCTCACCATATGTCCGAGAGGATTACAATAGCAGTGGTGATAAATTGGAGGGAGGCAAGTGTTCGGCATGTCTAATACCCACTCAGCCATTACAGAAATACTCACAAATTTAGACTCCGTACTAACCCACCTAGGTACAGAATAGTGAGTAAAGTTGATGAGATTGCTCACTGCATTAAAACTCTCATGTATGATGTGGAAATGGGAGAGACCCTTCCTTACTGCCTTAGGTCCTAGAAACACTGGCTTAGGTCTGGAATAAAGTTAGCTAATCAAATAATAGAGGCTAGCAGCAGTTGTTGAAGATCCCCATTCATGCTTTTGCCCAAGCTAGAAGCTCTGCTTTGATGATCGAAAAGTTAAAGTTATGCAAATGGAGTACAATGTGAGAAAGTGTGAAAGTGTCCATTTTGATGGAAAGAATAAAAAAGAAACAATCAAATAGTGAGAGGTTACAGACCTTTGGGACGCAGAGAAATCTGGGTGTCCTAGCCATGACTTGCTGAAGGTTAGTATTTAGGTAACAGCAAGTAATCAGGAAAACAATGAAGAGTCATCTAGATTTGAAACATTAACTTCCTGTCTCTGCATGGATACTGCCTGACCCATTGTGATTATCATCATTTGTTGTTTTCAAATGAATAGAATGTTATGTTTTATTTTGAGGGGAATTGATTCATCGGCATGCAATTAACAGTTTCCGAGTAAGAATGTTGAACCAAACTTCCTCCAGACTTATTCTGCTTAAAGTTTAACCCATATATTTAAAAAAACACTGAAATTTGGTTTTCAATCTTAAATTGCTTTAATATTTGATCATTCAAACATTGCTGAAATTCTATACAAATTCTCCACTAAAAATCATCAATGTGCATCATAAAGATGTCTGTCAGTTTCCATTTTTGACACCAAGGAAACATTACACGGTCTGCTTTAAGATGAATGCAACTTTCTACTTTCCATAAGATGAGTATAACTGAAAAATACTGCACTGACTCAACGCATTTGTTTAATTTCTATAAATTCCCTTTTATATCACCTGCTCTTTTAATTACTTCCCTTTGAAACTTTTCACCCTGCAAAAATGCACATTTAATATCCGTTAATTTACAATCCCAGTATTATGTTGCTAAAAGAGCTGAGAAGATCTTCAAGATCACTTTCTGCAGTAGGGCAATCTAATCTAATATCTTGCTCATAGTGTTTTTCTTTGAAACACTGAACCATTAATTTTATACATCCCACCAGGGAGTACTTTTTCTACGCATATCTATCTGTATTAGGCTAGCAACAGCCTATCTAGTGCCTCAGTCTGTAAACCAAATTCTTTTTAGGTCCCAAATTCTTTTCCTTTGGCATCCTTTACCAAATTATCTTCTAGTATGTTTGTAGTCACTAAAATATCTCGGTCATAAGGTTTTTACTTCTCATGGTATCTCCAACACAATGGCTTAGTGGTTAGCACTCACAGCACCAGGGAGCAGGTTCGATTCCAGCCTCGGGTGACTGTCTGTGTGGAGTTTGCACATTCTCCATGTGTCTGCGTCGGTTTCCTCCCACAGTCCAAAGATGTGCAGGCTAGGTGGATTCGTCATGCTAAATTGCCCACAGTGCCCATGGATGTTTAGGTTAGGCGGGTTAGACATGGAATATGCAGGGGTAGGGGAATGGATCTGCGTGGGTTGCTCTTTGGAGGGATGGTGTGCACTTGTTGGGCCGAATGGCCTGTTTCCACACTGTAGGGATTCTATGAACCTGTTGCATAATCTTTGTTCTTGTCAGAATATCACTTCTACTTGCCCTCTTAATATATGCTGGATTACGACTACAAGATTTCCTCTCCTATGAACAGAATTTCTTTCACCAGTCTGTGATTTTTTTCATAGGGACATGTTTACAACATAGAACATAGGATAGTACAGCACAGGAACAGATCCTTTGGCCCATCATGTCTGTGTCAACTATGATACCATTCTAAGTTAACCTCATCTGCCTGCACAAGGTCTGTATCCATCTATTCTCTGCCTGTTCATGTCTCTGTCGAAATGCCTCTTAAATGTTGCTATCGTATCTCCTTCTACCTCTCCTCTGGTAGTGTGTTCCAGGCATCAAATACCATTTATGTAAGAAACTCGCCTCGCAAGTCTTCTTTAAAATTATCCCCCTTCTCACCTTAAACCTACGCCCG
Organism: Rhincodon typus; assembly: GCF_021869965.1. Classification (NCBI taxonomy): domain Eukaryota; kingdom Metazoa; phylum Chordata; class Chondrichthyes; order Orectolobiformes; family Rhincodontidae; genus Rhincodon; species Rhincodon typus. The sequence continues at coordinate 24,338,221 of NC_063332.1, read as the reverse complement.
CTTGTATGTGACATTTCTATTCTCAGTAAAAGACTCCAACTATCTTCCCTGTACATGCCCTAGTAATTTTATATACTTCAGTCAGGTTGCCCCTCCGTCTCTGATACTCTAGTGAAAACAACCCAAGTTTGTCCAACCTCTCCTTATAGCTAATACATTCTTATCTCCAATGTTTCCTTATAGCTAATACATTCCAATCCAGGCAAATCTTGCTAAGCCTCTTTTGCACCCTTCCTAAAGCCACTACATCCTTCCTATAATGTGGGAAACCAGAACTTTGCGCACAATACACCAAATGTGGCCTAACTAAAGTTTCACACAGCTGCAATATGGCTTGCCAACTTTCATACTCCATGCCCTGACCAATGAGGGCAAGCATGCTGTATGCCTCTCTTACCACTTTTTCTGCTTGTGTTGCCACTTTCTGGGAGCTGTGGACTTTTACCCGTCTGCATATCAGTGCTCCTAAGGGTCTTGCCATTCACTGTATACTCTCCTCTTGCATTTGATCTCCCAAAATGCATCACCTCACACTTATCCAGATTAAACTCCATTTGCCATTTCTCCGTCCAATTTTCCAGCGAGTCTGTATCTTGCTATATCCTTTAATATCCCTCCTCACTGTTCACAACTCCACCAATTTTCATGTCATCTGTAAATTTACTAATCAGGCATGTATATTTTCATCCAAGTTATTTATATATATTACAAACAGGGATCTCAGCACTGATACTCAAAGAATACCACTGGTCACAGACCTCCAGTCAGAAAAATCCTCCTCCATACTATCCTCTGCCCTCTATGACCAAACCAATTTTCTATCCAATTTACTAACTCACTGTGGATCCCATGTCGGCTCATCTTCTAACCAGCCTGACATGGAGTTCAAATGCTTCAGTAAAGTCCATGTACATAATATCCACTGACCTACCCTCATAATCATCTTTATCACTTCCTCAAAAAACTCAATCAAGTTTATGAGACAAGGCCTCGCCACATAAACCCATGCTGACTATCTCTAATAAGTCCATTCTTCTCCAAATGCAATTCTTCTCCAATAATTTCCCTACCACCGAAGGAAGGTTCACCATCCTGCAATTTCTTAGATTATCCCTGTTGCCCATCTTAAACAAAGGAACAATATTAGCTATTCTCCAGTCTTCTGAGATTTCACCTGTGGCTAAAGAGGATATAAAGATCTCTGTAAAAATGCCCCAGCAATCTCCTCCCTTGCCTCCCTCATATCCTGGAATAGATTTATCTACCTTAATGTTTTTCAAGACACCCATTACCTCCTCTTTCTAAATATTGACATCACCATACCCCTCCCTAATCTTAACATCATCCATGTCCTTCTCCTTGGTGAATACCAATGTGAAGTACTAATTAAGGACATCACCAACTTCCTCCACCTCCTTGCATAAATTCCCTCCTTTGTCCTTGAGTAGACCTACCATTTCCCTAGCTACCCTCTTGCTCCTAATATACATATAAAATGCCTTGGGGTTCTCTTTAATCCTACTTGCCAAAGATATTTCATGGCCCCTTTATCTCTCCTAGTTCCTTGTTTAAGTCCTTTCTTGCTTCCTTTATATTCCTCAAGGGCCTTGACTGATTCCAGTTTCCTAAATCTTTAATATGCTTCTTTTTACTTTTTGACTAAACTTTCAATATGTCTTGTCATCCGGGGTTCCTAAATCTTGCCATCCTTATCTTTCATCCTCACAAGAACATGCTGGTCCTGAACTCTGATCAACTGACCTTTAAAAGATTTCTACATATCGGATGTGGATTTACACTCAAACAGATTGTCCTAATCTAATTTCTCCAGTATTTGTCAAATAATATTGTAATTAGCCTTCCCCCCATTTAGCACTTTTACCCTGGACCAATCTTATTTTTATCCATAACTGTCTTTAAACTTACAGAATTGTGATCACTGTTCCCAAAATCCCACCCCACTGAAACTTTGATCCCCTGTTTAGACTCATTTCCCAATACAAGGTCTCGTATAGCCCCATCCATAGTTGGACTATTTACATATTGTTTCAAGAAACCCTCCTGAAAGCACCTAACAAGTTCTGTCCCATCTAAGCCCTTGGCAGTATCGGAGTCCCAGTGCTTATTGGGAAGACAAAATCACCCCACAGCAACCCTATTGTTTTTATATCTTTCCATGATCTACCTACTTATCTGTTCCTTCCAGCTTCACTTCTAGAATTCCAATGCTTTCCACATCTTTGCCACATCATGCTAATCCATTGATTTAACTTCTGTTCCTCATCCTGCACATTTAGCCAATGTTTATCGTTGTCATTGGATTTCCATTCTCTCCCTCTAGGCGAGCATTCCTCCATTTATTGGCCCCTTCATCTGCCATAATCTGTTCTCATATTGTCTAACATATGTGCATGTAAAGTCTATGCTGCCTCATCACTTTCTATGATTTGTTTGAATTCTGTGTCTAATCAGTTTCAATTTACTTTGAAGATACACTTTAACAGTTTAGTGGCCATGTCACTACATTACTGATTTTCCATCACTACCGATAAACTTAGCTGGATGTTTCCAGTCTTTTGCCCTTCGTTTTGTAATAAATCATGTCTCCTGGATTAAAATTTATTTCTGATAGCCTTTTACAATGCTACAGGCTGGCTGAATTTTCTTTGAAACCTCTGCCTTAATGCAGGCAGGTGCTCTGAAAAAGTGAAGCTAATTATACACCCTTCTCAAGCCAAGCGAAGGTCACTCATTAAGAAAGGAATTTTTTGGGATTTATCTCAAAGAAAAATTGATATGGACTGTAGCCTTCACCTGATTGTAGTGAGTTCTTCGCATGGACTGACAATGCCTTGGCAGACATTGATGTACAGGTTGGTTGGTTTGCTAGGATTTTACAAAGAATCTCATCTATTACCATGAGATTTCTTTCACATACTCCGTTACAAAAGGAACTTTCCACTATGGTGCCCAATATCACAAAGTTCATACTCTCACACATCTCTCTAACTGTATCATTGCCAAATTCCAGCCCCACCTCACTGACTCTCTCTCTCTCTCTCTCGCTCTCACAAACACACACACACACACACACACATTCTCTCTCAAGCATGCACACTCACATTCTCATGCGCGCACGCGCACACACACACACACACATTCTCTCTCAAGCATGCACACACACTCTCGCACGCGCACACACACACACACACACACACACACACACACAGAGCTGTCAGCCAGGTGATTAATTAGTGTCTCCAATTTGGGTCTCTATCTATTTCTCTGTTACCTTGTCCATTATTACTCTTTTCTCACCACTGTATATTGCTGTAGACTGATTAAATCTAGTTTCCAAATCTGCAAAATGCAAGATGATAATGTTTTGTTCATTATCCAATGCCTACAAGTCCATTGCAGTAACTTCATTAAAGTCCCTAGCTAATGAGAGACTCACTACAGACTGTGATTGTGTCCTTCTATACCAATGACATGATGACTTCTGTAAGTTTAGTGTACTCATCCTCCCTTATTCATGTATCTGTTAGCAAGCTTTTTAAATTGTGAGGAGATAGATGGGCAAATTGCCAATGCAGTTGTGATATAATTAGCCTTTTATCCCTTTGAACGTTATGATTTCAGCTGGTTATTCCTGGACAAGTCAGATCCCAGACTGAAAGTTATCTTGATGTATTATATTTTATTTTTTGGTTTTAATGAGGTGGTCTTTCACTGAAACACAAACATGCAATGCTATAGATTTGGTTTCAAAAATATAAGAGAATTTTATTTTGCAAAAAAAAGATAAAATAGAATAAAACAAACCATTTACTTACTACACAAGTTTCATGATTTCAAATCACATGATAAAATACATCCCATTAATCTCAAAACCACACCACAATGCTCAAACACCAGCGAGAATTCCGTTCCCTGTCACAGGGAGGGTTTGATTTAGCTGTGACTTCAATTCCCTGTGTTAAGAATCTGGTAACCTCATTCTTGAGCCTTTGTACAACTTAGTGTAGACTTTCTCAGCTTCAAATAACTCTTTCAGAGTTTTAGGCAAATACCCCTGGTCTGGAATTTTGAAACTGAACTTCTTATGCTGAAGTAATTGCTAGAGTCCTGAAGGAGGGTCACTGGACCCAAAACATTGATTCTGCTTTCTCTCCCCAGACACTGCCAGACCTGCTGAGTTTCTCAAGTCATTTCTGTTTTGTTTCAGATTTCCAGCAACTGTAGTTCTTCACTTTTTTGTTTACTGCTCAACCTACTCAAACTTTCTTCATTAGAAAATCTCTATACCTGGGATCAAACTACTGAATCTTCTGTGGAGTGCTTCCAATATCTTTCCTTAGATAAGGAGATCAAAACTGTGCACAGTATTCTTGACATGTTCTAACTAGTTCCTTGTATAGTTTTAACAAGACTTCTCTATTTTTATATTCCATTCATTTTGAAATAAAGGTCAGAACTCCATTTACTTTCCCAATTACCCATCAAACTTGGATGCCAGCTTTGTGTAATACATGCACAAGAGCATCCAAATGTTTCTATTCTACAACTTTCTGCACTCTTTCTCCATTTAAATAATATTCAGCTCCTCTTTTCTTCCTGCCAAAATGTGTAACCTCACATTTTTGGACATAATATACCATCTGCCAAGTTTTTTTCCCACTCAGTTAACTTGTCTATGTACCTCTGCAGGTTCTTTGTCTTTGCCTGACCACTTGCTTTTCCATCTATTTTTGTGTAATTCACAAATTTGTTATTAATATATATTGTAAATAACTGTGGCCCTGCATCCTTGTGGCACTCCACTAGTTAGAGGTTGCCAACCTGAAAATAGTCATTTTATCCCAACTCTATTAATTCTGTTAGTTGGCTAGTCTTCTACCCATGTGAATATACAATCTCCATCCCCAAACAACTTACATTCTTATTGTATTAAGTAGCTTCATGTTCTGTATGCCTTTTGAAAATCCAAGTATATTAATTCTACTGGTTCTCCTCTATCTATCCTGACTGTTACCTCCTCAAAGAACTGTGCTACAGTTTTAGGCATGATTTCCCCTTCATGAAGCCATGCTGACCACAATTGATTAAATCATACAATCCTAAATGTTCTGCTATTACCATCTCCAGAACAGGCTTCAATAAGTTTTCGCCAATGACAAATCTTTAATTAGGAACAGAATCAAGGGTTATGGGGAAAAGGCAGGAAAGCGGAGTTAAAGATTATCAGGTCTCACTGAATTGAAGAGCAGACTTAATGGGCTGAATGGCCTACTCTTGCTCCTTTGTCTTAAGTTCTTATAGTCAACTCATGGTTCAGCTATATAGCCTCCATTTATCTATGGTTAGCCTTCTTTCTTTTTGAATAGCCCTATTATATTGGTAGTTTTCCAATCGTCTGGGACTTTTTCAGAATCTAAGGATTTTTGGAAGATTATGACCAGTGCATCCACCATCTTGGTAGCTGCTTTCTTTAGCAGGATACAACCCATCAGGTACTGGAAACGTCTCAGCCTTTAGCACCATTATTTTCTCTGGTACCTCTTTCTGAGTGATAGTTCTTGCATTTATTTTCTTCTTTTGCCTCGATGGAGTATTGTTGGATTTCTGTTAATGTCCTATGCTGTGAAGATTGATGCAAAATATTTAATTAATTCCTCCATCATTTCCTGGTTCTCTATCATTATTTCCCCAGGCTCACTCTCTGAGTGGTCTATGTTCACTTTAGCCTGTGTTCTTTTTAGATACTTAAAGAAGCTCTTGCTCTTCATTTTTAAATACTACTTATGAGCAGTTCTGAGGACAGGTCACCAGACCCGAAATGTTAACTCTGATTTCTCTTAACAGATGCTGCCAGACCTGCTGGGCTTTTCCAGAAGCTTCTATTTTTGTTTATATATTACTTGCTAGTTTACATTCCATGTTTACTTTCTTCTTTTGTTTTAATTTTTGCTCTCTTCTGTTTGTTTTAGAACTTTCTTTACCCTCTGGTTTATCATTAATCTTTGCCACATTGTGTATATTTTTCATCTTGATACTATCCTGAATTTCTTTGGTTAGAGGCAATTGGTTTATCTCCTTCCTAGAATCCTTACTTGTCACAGGTGAGTGATGTTGTGAGTCGTAAAATATTTTTTAAAAATTTTGAGCATAGGAGACTGAGGGGGGTGTCTTATAGAAGTGTACAAGATCATGAGAGGTATGGATAGGTTGAATGCTCTCAGTCTTTTTCCCAGGGTTGGGAATTGAGGACTAGAGGGAATCATTTTATGGTAATTTGGGAAAGAATACACGGGAACCTGAGGGGCAACTGTTTTACACAGCGGGTGGTATGCATATGGAATGAGCTGCCAGTTGAGATGGGTACATTAACAACATTTAAAAGGCATTTGAATGAATACATTTATAGGAGAGGTTTAGAAGGATATCATTCTGCCATTATTCGTCAACTGTCCTTTTGACTAAACTCCGTTCCTAGTTCCACTGCAGCCAAGTTGGTCCCCATTCATAGAATCACAGAGCTCCTACAATACGGAGACAGGCCTTTCAGCCCAAACTGATCCATGTGACCAAAATGTCCATCCATGCTAACCCCACTTCCCTACACTTGTCCCATATCCTTCTAAACATCTCCTATACATGTATTCATTCAAATGCCTTTTAAATGTTGTTAATGTACCCATCTCAACTGGCAGCTCATTCCATATGCATACCACCTGCTGTGTAAAACAGTTGCCCCTCAGATTCCCATGTATTCTTTCCCAAATTACCATAAAATGATTCCCTCTAGTCCTCAATTCCCAACCCTGGGAAAAAGACTGAGAGCATTCACCCTATCCATACCTCTCATGGTCTTGTACACTTCTGTAAGATTCCCCCCTCAGTCTCCTATGCTCGAAAGAAAAAAGTCCTCGCTTGTCCAACCTCTCCCTATAACTCAGTCACTTGAGTCCAAGCAACATCCTTGTAAATTTCTTCTGCACTCTTTCCAGTTTAATAACATCCTTGCTATAGCAAGGTAACCAAAACTGAAGACAATACTCCAAGTGTGGCCACACCAACGTCCTGTACAATTGTAACATAACTTCCCAATTTCTGTATTCAGTGCCCTGACTGATGAAGGCCAGTGTGCCAAAAGCCTTCTTCACAGCCCTGCCTACCCGTGACCCCACTTTCAGAGAACCATGCATGTGAACTCCAAGCTCCCTCTGTTCCACTAAATTCCTTATGGCCCTTGCTCATCATGAAACTCCTACCTTGATTTGACTTTCCAAAATACAACACCTGACACTTATCTATATTAAACTCTTTGCCATTTCTTGGTCCACTTCCCCAGCTGATCAAGATTCTGTTGCAATTTCTGATAACCTTCCTCACTGGTGGAAGTAGTTTAACAGTAACTAAACTGTAGGACAGAGAGTAAATTAGGAGATAAAAAGGTATGTATAAAAGGCAGTCATACCCTCATTATCTCTTAATTTACTCTCTGCCCTACAGTTTAGCTGCTGTTAAATTACTTCCATCAGTGTCTTCTTCCCCTTGTTATTTCTTACTTGCAGCCAAATTAACAGTATAATTAACAATTCAAGACCATTTCTTGCTATCACTCTTATTCCATCTCACACTAACAAAACTATGCCATGACATTTTTCTTTCTACCTGTCCTTTCAAAATGTTACATATTCCTTAATATTTAGTTCCCAGCTTTGATCTTCTTGTCTGTGTAATTATTTTATAATCATATCCATTCACCTCTATTTGTGCCATTAGTTCATTTACTTTGTTCCAAATGCCAAATGCATTTATGTCAAAACCCATTAATTTAACCTTTTTAACATTTCTCCCAGCCTTGTTCTTATTTGCTGGTTTTTTTTTTAATGTTTGTACACTCTGTCCCTTCCTGACCCACTCTGGATATCATTACCTGTATATCTGCCCTACAGTACTATCATATCCTTTTGATTTATAAGCCAACATATCCCCTTTTCAGAACCCTTCCCTCTCTTTCATTAGTTTAAACCTCCCTCTATTGTGTTAGTTATTGAATTCACCAGGTGCTCTGGTTTCCTCCCACAGTCCAAAGATGTGCAGGTGAAGTGGATTGGCCATACTAAATTTCCCATAGTGTCCAGGGATATGCAGGTTAGGTAGATTTGCCATGGGAAATGCAGGACTGTAGGGCAGGATCATGTTTGGAAGATTGGTGTGGACTTGATTGGTTGAATGGCCCACTTCCACAGTGGAGATTCTATGATTTAATGCAATTGGAATCATACTGGATTTGATTTCTATGTTGTTCAACAACTTTCTTGTTTTTGTGCTCTCTGCCCCTATTGACAAAACTCAGGATGCTTTATTAATTGTCCCTTCAACATGCCCTGCCACTTTCAATGCTTTACAGTTGGTCAACAATGCATGCAAAAATTTGAAAATGTGGTGGAGATAGTTTCAATTGAAACCATTGAAAAGGGAATATGACTGTTGTTGGGAAAGGAAACGTGTACAGGTCAATGAGAACAAGTCAGGAGAATGGCACAAAGTGAACTGCTCTTTTAGATCCAGTGCAAGCACAAAGAGCCAAATGACCTCCTTCTACAGTATAAATTTTGTGAACTTGATAGGCTGAAAATTGACATAGCATCTTGGCAAGGAATCAGGCTCATTGAGAAACATATGCTAAAAGTGAAAGATTATATACTCAGGTGCAGGTTTCTCTAAGAAACACCCTAATGTTGGTGATAGAAGCCCCACACAAATGGTTCAGAATATAGCCACAGTATTCATGTGGCTGATCACATTGAGTTTATTGTCAATGGCAACCCCCAGGACGTTGACAGGGGGGATTAATCCATGCTATTGAACTTTATTTTACTCATTCATGGGATGAGGTCATCACTGGCTAGGCCAGTATGTATTGCCCATCCCTAATTGCTCAGAGAGCAGTCAAGAGTCAACTACATTGCTATGGGTCTGGAGTCACATGTAGGCCAGATCAGGTAGGGATGGCAGTTTCCTTCCCTAAAGGACATTAGTGAATGGGATGGGATTTCCCCAACAATCAATAATGGATTCACAGTCATCGTTAATTCCAGATCCTTTTATCCAATTTAAATTGCACCACCAAATTACATCTACCTAAGTGCAATTCAAACCCTGTTCCCCAGGACATTACCTAAATCTTTGAATTAAAAGTCTAGTGACAAGACAACTAGGCCATTGTCTCTACTTAGATTGTCTCTTGTTGGAGGTGGCCATTGACTGGCACTTGCATGGTATGAATGTTATTTGCTCACCTACCTTTAGAAGAATATATTTTTTATATTTACATAAATCATTGTGCAACCTGTGTTTCACCTCTGTTAAAAATCTGTCAGGCAACATCTCCCGTTCTTTTCTCTTGCTGTAATAGGCACAACTAAGGGAGAAGTTTGTATACAGCAAGCAAATGTTTTTATCCTTTAAGGAGCCCATTATGGAAATTGCTCTGAAGCCAGGAGGCCATTCAGGGTCTGGGGAGAAACAACACACCTCGTTAATCTGATAATTACTCATTTATATCATCTTTCGTAACAGCAAGGTTATGTGTGCAGGAGGAAGGAACAGGTTCGATGCAAGGTGTGCCTTTCATTCTATATTTGCAAGACCACCTGAGGTAGTCACCAGTCCAGGCTCAGTTTATTGTATTGTGAACTTAAAGAGGCCAATGTAAACTGGAAAGACCACTGGGCATTTTCAAGGTAAACAGAGTGATTTGATAAATATAGTGTTAGAGTTTTCACAATAACTAAATGAGTTAACATGAATAATATCTTTTCATGACCATATAACAGACCGTAGTCATATTACACTTCAGTTCAGACAGTTCTATAACAGGGGAGGATGCCATTCATCCCACTGTGCTTGTGCCCGCACTCCAGAAAATTGCCTCTGCCCCTATTGATTTCTTGTTGCCCTGTAGATTTTTAATCTTCAGATAGTGATCCAATTCCACTTTTGAAAACTTACTGTCGAATCTGTCTCAGAGATAGTAGGAACTGCAGATGCTGGAGAATCCGAGACAACAAGGTGCAGGGCTGGATGAACACAGCAGGCCAAG
>NC_063332.1:24279564-24318107 GCF_021869965.1 Rhincodon typus | reverse complement strand
GTCCTCCCTGGACTGACCTATCCCCTCCCTAACTCCCCACCTACACTCACCTTTACTGGCTCCATCCCTGCCTCTTTGACCGGTCTGTCTCCTCTCCACCTATCTCCTCCTTTATTGATCTTTTATCTGCCTCCCCCTCTCTCCCTATTTATTTCAGAATCCCCTTCCCCTCCCCCATTTCTGAAGAAGGGTCTAGGCCCAAAACGTCAGCCTTCCTGCTCCTCTGATGCTGCTTGGCCTGCTGTGTTCATCCAGCTCTACACCTTGTTATCTCAGATTCTCCAGCATTGGCAGTTCCTACTTTCTCTGGCAGGTTTCTATGTCTATTTTCACGGAGAGATTATCCTTCTTTACAAAATATGCAATATTATAATTACACATCTATAATAGAAGCTAAAATAACAATGATAGGTTTGAAGGAAATCTTTTGAAGGTGGTGAGAAAAGTGGCAAGTTAGAAGTTTAAAAACATCCACAACTCAGTGGCATGATCGTGAAATGTTGATGGTGCACCGAAGGGAAGGGAGAGGCACAGTGGGTCTACCAGAAAAGCACTTGTATGGTTGGCACATAAGATAAAGATGTAAATAGATACATAGAGAGAGACAACCCAGTCCCTTTCAGCTTAATCATTAGGGTATAAACTTGATATGCATCCCATCATATCATACAACTGGACTTTGAATGAACTTAAAGTTTGTTGAATCCTATTTTAAACTTTGATCACTTTTTTTCTATGTCCAGAATTGCCATAGAGCTATGAATACTCACCATAATAAAGAACCATAATAATGCACAAGTAAAGCACATGTACTATACTTAACTCTAGCCATTTGGGAAAGAAACTGCACTATTACCTAACATAAAAGTAGGAATTAAGAGCAGGAGTAGGGCATTCAGCCCCTCAGTCTTGCTCTCCCATTCAATGAGATCATATCTGATTTGGACTCCAACTGCACTTTCCTGCCTACCCTCAGTGACCTTTGTTTCCCTGGTTAACCAAGAATCTATTTACTTCTGCCTTAAAAATTCTCATTGACCTTGCTGCAACCCCTATTTGGGGAAGTCAATTCTACAGGCTCAACTCTCTGAAAGGAAATAAACTTCTATCTATCACCGTCTAAACTGGGAGACCCCTGATTGATATGGTTCTAGACCCTCCGACAAGGCTATTAACCTCTCAACCTCCACCATAAAAGTGCCAGTCTTGGTCTTGGAAACATGACAAATATTTCTCATTGTTCTGAGAACCTACCAATGTCCTAATGGAATGAAACTGCCATTCTCACTGGGTCTGGCCAATATGTGACTTCAGACGAGTGGTTGACTTAACTGCCCACTGAAATGACCAAGCAAGCTATTCAGTTCAAGGGCAATTAGGGATGGGCAACAAATTGCTGGCTATAATACAATTGTTTACATCCCATAAAAGAATAATAAAAAGAAACTCCAGCAATTTTATATGTTTCAGTAAGGTTTTCTGATCCCAGCTAATGTTATGGTTGAACCAGTCAGATCCTGACTTAATAGATCTTATTGTTTGCTTAATGAGGAGACACAAGCTGGCACTGCTATAGATTTGTTTTTAACAAAAAAAAACAGAAGTTTATTGCTCCAAAGAATTGAAGATAAAATAAAACAAACAAACTATTTACATAAAACATTTTAGAAGATTTCAAAACACACAGCAAAATAAAATCCCATCTGTTCCGAGGCAATCTTTGACCGTACTCAGATATCAGAGGGAGAGAAAAGTAAGCTAAAGCTTTTTAATTTTTATTTACTTCAATCATAAAACTCTCACAATACAAATAAACTTACATTATCACCCCAGAAGGGCTTGAGTCAACTACTTTCTACCATAAAATCTGAAAGAACTGCAGATGCTGTAAATCAGGAACAAAAACAGAAATTGCTGGAAAAGCTCAGCAGCTCTGGCAGCATCTGTGAAGAAAAAAATCAGAGTTAATGTTTCGGATCCAATGATCCTTCCTCAGAACTTCCTCAGACCCTTCTGAGGACACGTCGCCGGAGCCAAAATGTTAACTCTGATTTTTTCTTCACAGATGCTGCCAGACCTGCTGAGTTTTTCCAGCAACTTCTGTTTTTGTCCCTGTCTGCCATATACTGGCTTAAAATCATGGCCCATAAATGCTGACAACTTACTTATTAAACCTCTTCAAACACATGGACCAAAATCCACATGCCACCATTTCAAAATCCAAATTAGTGTATATAAGTGACAACCATTGCCTCTCATTCTTCTATACATGAATGAATGCAGGCCCACCTAGATTTAAAGAATTTTTACAGTCTGGAAGGAGGACTTTCAGTCCATTATGTCTGAGCTAGTTATCAGACATCTATCTATTGTAATCCCATTTTCCAGCACTTGGTCCATAGCCTTGTACGCTATGGCATTCAAGTGTTCATCGAAATCATTCGTTGTCTTACCATTCTTGTAGGTAGCTGGTTCCAGATACCCATAACCCTTTGGGTGAAAACATTTTTCCTCAAATCCCCTCCAAAATCCTGCTTCTTACATTAATACTGTGGTTATTGATGACACTACAAAGGAAAAAAGTTTCTCCCTAACTAACCTGTCTATGCCCCTCAGAACTTTGTACACCTCACTCAAATCCCTCCTCAGCATTCTCTGCTCGAAGGAAAACAACACAAGCCTGCCTAGTCTCTCTTCATAGTTGAATCACTGTAACCCAGGCAATATCCTGGCGAATACCTCCTGCACCTTCTGTGGTTAAATCATATCCTTCCTATAAAGTGGAGGCTGGAACTGCACACAGCACTCCAGCTATGGCTTAACTAACATTATATACAGCTTCATCATAATCTTCTTGCTTTTGCATTCAATGCCTTGACTAATAAAGACTAGCATCCCATATGCCTTCTTCACCACTTTATCCAACTATTCTGCAGCCTTCAAGAATAAATGCGAGGTGTTACATTTTGGTAAAACAAATCAGGGCAGGAACAAAGAACAAAAAAAATTACAGCACAGGAACAGGCCCTTTGGCCCTCCAAGCCTTCACCAACATGCTGTCCATCACAACTAAAACCCCCTACCCTTCTGGGGACCTCTATTCCCATCCTATTTGTGTATTTGTCAAGACGTCCTTTAAAAGTCACTATAATATCTGCTTCTACTACCTACCCCAGCAGTGAGTTCCAGGCACCCACCGTCCTCTGTGTAAAAAACTTGCCTCGTCCATCACCTTTAAACCTTGTCCCTCGCACCTTAAACCCATGGCCCCTAGTAACTGACTCTTCCACCCTGGGATAAAGCTTTTGACTGTTCACTCTGTCGGTGCCCTTCATAATCTTGTGGAGCTCTGTCAGGTCTCCCCTCAACCTCCGTCGTTCCAGTGAGAACAACACAAGTTTCTCCAACCTCTCCTCATAGCTAATGCCCTCCATACCAGGCAACATCCTGGTAAATCTTTTCTGTACCCTCTCCAAAGCCACCGCATCATTCTGGTAGTGTGGCAACCAGAATTGAACACAATATCCCAAATGCGGCCTAACTAAGGTTTTATAAAGCTGCAACATTACCTGCCAATCCAATTTTTAAACTCAATGCCCTGGCCAATGAAGGCAAGCATACCGTATGCCTTGTTGACTACCTTTTCCACCTGCGTTACTACTTTCCACTACTTACTACTGTACACCTCTGCCTATCAGTACTCTTAAGGGTTCTGCCATTTTCCATTTTGGATTAGACCTTCCAAAATGTGTTACCTCACATTTTTCTGGATTAAACTCCATCTGCCATCTCTCTGCCCAAGTCACCAACCAGTCTATATCTCGCCGTATCCTTTGATGGTCCTCATCGCTATCCGCAATTCCACCAACCTTTGTGTCATCAGCAAACTTACTAATCAGACCAGTTACATTCTCTTCAAAATCATTTATATATATTACAAACAACAAAGGTTCCAACACTGATCCCTGAGGAACACCACTAGTCATAGCCCGCCATTCACAAACGCATCCTTCCACTGCTGCCTTCTGTCTTCTATGACTGAGCCAGTTTTTTATCCATCTTGCAAAATTACCTCTGATCCCATGTGATTTTACCTGCTATATCAGCCTGCCATGAGGGACCTTGTCAAAGGCCTTACTGAAGTCCATGTAGACAACATTAACTGCCCTACCCTCATCGATAATCTTCGTCACTTCCTCAAAAAACTCAATCAAGTCAATGAGACGCAACCTTGCCTTCACAAAACCATGTTGCCTCTCACTAATATGTCCATTGATTTCCAGGTGGGAGTAAATCCTGTCTCAAAGAATCCTCTCCAATAATTTCCCTACCATTGACATGAGGCTCACTGGCCTGTAATTAGCTGGATTATCCCTGCCACCCTTCTTAAACAAAGGAACAACATTGGCTATTCTCCAATCCTCTGGGACCTGTCCTGTAGGATACAAAGATTTCCCTCAAGGCCCCAGCAATTTCCTCCCTTGCCTCTCTCAGTATTCTGGGGTATATCCCATCAAGCACTGGGGACTTGTCTACCTGAATGTTTTTCAAGACCCCCAATACCTCCTCCATTTCGATCTCAACATGACCCAAATTATCTACACACCCTTCCCCAGACTCATCATCCACCAAGTCCTTCTCTATAGTGAATACTGACACAAAGTGCTCATTTAATACCTCGCCCATTTCCTCTGGCTCCACACATAAATTCCCTTCCTTGTCCTTGAGTGGGCCAACCCTCTGCCTGACTAATCTCTCTATATATATAAAAAGCCTTGGGATTTTACTTAATCCTGTTGGCCAATGAGTTTTCATGATCCCTTTCAGCCCTCCTGATGCTTTGTTTAAGTTTCTTTTGACTTTCCTTGTATTCCACCCTTGCTTCGTGCGTTCCTGGCCTCCTAGCCTTGTTAAATGCTTCCTTTCTCTTTTTGATTAGGCTCACAATATCTCTCGTTATCCAAGGTTCCCTAAACTTGCCGTACTTATCCTTCATCCTTAAAGGAATGTACCGGTCCTGAGTTCCCAGCAAATTACTCTTGAAAGCCTCCCACATACCAGATGTTGATTTGCCCTTACACATCTGCCTCCAATCTACCTTCTTCAGTTCCTGCCTAATATTGTTGTAATTAGCCTTCCCCCAATTTAGCACCTTTACCTTACAACTACATCTATGTTTGTTCGTCAGTACCTTAAAGCTTACTGAATTTGATCACTGTTCCTGAGCTGCTCACCTAATGAGACGTTGATCACCTGGCCAGGCTCATTCCCCAATATTAAGTCCAGTATGGCCCTTTCCTAGTTGGACTATCTACATACTGTTTCAAGAGCCCTCCTGGATATTCCTTACAAACTCTGCCCCACCCGAGCCCCAAGCACAAAGTGAATCCCAGTAAATATATGGGAAGTTAAAATCACCCACAGCTGCAACCCTGTTACTTTTACATCTTGCCAAAATCTGCCTACATATCTGTTCTTCTGTCCCCCGCTGGCTGTTGGGAGGCCTATAGCATACCCCAAACATTGTGATTGCGCCCTTCCTGATCCTGAGCTCTATCCATATTGCTGCACTGTATGAGCCATCCAAGGTGTCTTCCCACAGTACAGCTGTGATATTATCCTTAACAAGTAGTGCAACTCCCCCACCCCTTTTATATCCCCCTCTATCCCGCCTGAAACATCGGTATCCTTGAACATTAACCTGCCAATCCTGTCCCTCCCTTAACCAAGTCTCTGTAATAGCAACAACATCATAGCTCCAAGTACTAAGCCAAGCTCTAAGTTCATCTGCCTTACCTGTTACACGTCTTGCATTAACTTATACAATTAATGGTAGGGCCCTGCGTAGTGTTGTAGTACAGACAGACCTAAGGGTTCAGGTACATAATTCTCTGGAATTTGGGTCACAGGTAGACAGAGTAGTTAAGAAGGCATTTAGCACACTTGACTTCATTGCTCAGACCTTCGAGTATAGGAGTTGGGACATCATGTCGAGGTTGTACAGGATGTTGGTGAGGTCTCTTCTGGAGTAGTATGTACAGTTATGCTGCCCAGTTATAGGAAGGATATTATTAAATTGGAGAGGGTTCAGAAAAGAGTTACCAGGATGTTGCTGGGAATGGAGGTTTTGAGTTATAAAATTTAGCTGGATAGACTGGGGCTATTTTTACTGGAGCATTGGAGGTTGAGGAGTGATCTTATAGAGGTTTATAAAATCATGAGGAGGGCCCAGATAAGCTGAATAGCCTGGTCTTTTCCCTAGGATGGGAGAGTTCAAAACTAGGGGGCATATTTTTAAGGTAAGAGGAGAAAGATTTAAAAGGGACCTGAGTGGTCTGTGTGTGGAATGAACTGGCAGATGAAGTGGTAGATGTAGGTATAGTTACAACATTTAAAAGACATTTGGATGAGTACATGAATAGGATAAGTTTGGAGGTATATGGGCCAAACGCAGGCAAGTAGGACAAGTTTAGCTTCAGAACATAGTGTGGGTAGACTATTTGGACCAAAGGGTCTGCTTCCATACTGTATGACTCTGTGACTCTATAATTATGCACAATGCACAGCAAGATCCCTCTGATCTTTTGTACTTCTTAGTTGTCCTGACATTCAATGTGTACCCCCTAGCCTTGTTAGTCCTCCAAAATGCACCATTTCACACTTTTCAGGATTAGATTCCATTTGCCATTGTTCAGTCCATGTGATAAACCCATTTATATTGTCCTGTAGTCCAAGACTTTCCTCCTTGTTACTTACTACACTACCAATTTCTGTGTCATCTGTGAACTGACTGATCATACATCCTATATTCGTATCGAGATCATTAATATGCACAACAAACAGCAAGGGACCACTTTGACACTGGCTTCCAGTCACAAAAAAGGCCTTTGGCCTCTTGCTATTAAGCCAACTTTGGATCCAATTTGCCAAATTTCTCTGGATCCCATGAGCTCCTAGCTTCTTAACCAGTCTGCCATACGAGTGCCAGAAATTTTACTGAAATCCATGTAGACTACATCAGCTGCACTACCCTCATCTACACACCTTGTTACATCCTTGAAAAATTCAACTGAATTTGTTAGACGTGATCTCCCTCTTACAAAGCCACACAGATTTATTCTGGGAATCCTAGCCTCTCCAATTGGAGATTAACTCTATCCCTCAGAATTGTTTCCAATAGTTTCCCTATCATGGATTTAAACTTACAAGTGTGCAGCTTCCCAGTTTATCCCTACTACCCTTATTGAATAGTGGTACTATATTAGATATCTTTCAGTCCTTTGGCACATCTCCTGTGGCCAGAAAGGATTTGAAAATTAATGTCAGAGACCCTGCAAGCTAATTTATTAACAATATCACAGTCCCTCCTTGATTTCTGCAGTGAATACAGATGCAAGTACTCATTGAAAACCTTAGCTTCCAATTCCACTATTGCCAGTTTTGTTCCTTATGAGCCCTACTCTTTCCGTCTTGCTCCTTATAAAACACCTTTGGATATTTGTTAACATTACCCACCAGTATATTTCCATATTTCACTTGCCTAATTTCCTAATTACCTTTTTAAGCAACCCCCCTGCACTTTGTCTACTCCTCTAGGGCATAAGCTGTTTTGAGCCTTTGGTATCCACTGTAAGCCTCCCTTTCTTTTTGTTATCTAATCTGTGGACATGTTGACTTCCCGGGTTCTCTGTACTTGTTGGCCCCACCATCCCAGGAATTAGCTGAATGAAACATCTCAGTACTGCTATTTATGGCTGGGGAAAAAAAATGCATTGGTATTGCTTCATATCTGGAATGGCATTTTAAACTTTGATCTTGGGGTGGGAGTATGAAAAAGCATTAAGGCTATGGCTCTTTCTTTGGTTGATCTGCTTTCAATAACCAGAGCCTAATTAATGAAGGCTAGCTCTTGTTACTTGGACATTAAGCACATGAAATCGGGGAGAAGAGTCATGACAACAGATTGCAAATCACCTAATAGCAACTTGCCCAATACTCCTTTGAAAGCACCTTCCAATCTGCAGTCTCTACCATTTAAAAAGCCCAGGGCAGAAGACTGATGGGAACCCGACTACTTACAAGTTCCCCTCCAAGTTCACCATCCTGACTTTGAACTGTATCACCATTCTCTTACAGATGCTGGCTCAAACTCCTGGTACACCCCTCCTAACAGGGCTGTGGATATCTCTCCACTGAATGGACTGTGCTAATTGAAAAAGGGACTTACCACATTCTTAGGAATAATTAGAAATGGACAATACTCATATCCCATGAATGAATCGCAACAAATTGACATTGTCTCTGGATTCCAGAGGTTTTACCCTGAGAGAAGTGAGCACACTGTTTGCTCCTGCCCTATACACAGTTCAAGGTAGGTATGTAAACAAGAGAGAGCAAGGCTGATCCACCTGGATCATTGTCCCATTCCCTCACCATCCATTTCAAAAAAGTGGCAAGATGAAACAGCCTGGCACCCAGCACCTCTTTGAACTGCAGCCTGGCCGATTAGTCCTTTCTCGGGAATGTTAGACACAGAATCTGGAGAGATTCTGTCTGCCAGGTTGGATAGGAGCTCATAATCTCTGACCATGATGCCCACTGCAGCTAACTTGGCTCTGTACACTTGCACACACCGGCCCTGTTAGGTGGCAGACATGCATTGACATCTGAGCAGGCAAACTCAAATGATCTGGCACATCAAATGAGGGAATGCTGAGATCTGGAATGTTGCAATATCATTTGGTTCTGCCATGCATATCAAAATCAGACTGTAGCTGTGAGGTTGAGTTTGAAAATTGACTCATCAGACTTTTTTAAGGCAGTTGTGTGTCAACATTTCTTTTGTTGGCAACCAGCATGTGACCTGAGGAAAAGTTACAGATTAAACAAGGCTTGTGTGTGATGTACAGCCACATAAACACCTCATTCTTCAGAACTGTTTGAAGTAGGGTCAACGACTTAGTATTTCGATGTGCACTTGTGATGCCAAGGCGTGCAAGGCTATGGGCCAAGTGCTGGAAAATGGGTTTAGAATAGTTAGGTGTGTTCTTTTGACCAACACAGACTTGATAGAGGGATTGGGTTCAAGAGCCGTGAAGTTATGCTCCAGCTATACAAAAGCCTGGTTCGGCCACATCTGGAGTATTGTGTCCAGTTCTGGTCACCTCATTACAGGAAAGATGTGGAAGTGTTGGAAAAGGTGCAGAGGAGATTTACCAGAATGTTGCCTGGAAGGGAGGGAAGGTCTTACGAGGAAAGGTTGAGAGAGCTAGGGCTTTTCTCTTTAGAACGACGAAGGATGAGAGGTGACTTGATAGAGGTGTACAAAATGATCAGAGGTATAGATAGTGTAGACAGACAGAGACGTTTTCCTAGGGTGGAGGTAGCTTTTACGAGGGGGCATTGTTTTAAAGTGAGTGGAGGTAGATATCGGGGAGACGTCAGAGGTAGGTTCTTTACTCAGAGACTGGTAGGGGAGTGGAATGCATTGCCGGAGAGGGTAGTGGAGTCGGCCTCATTAGGGGCATTTAAGCGGCTATTCGATAGGCATATAGATGATAGTATAAGGTAGCGGTGGAGGTTAGATAGACCTTAGGTTTAGGGTAAAAGTTCGGCACATTGTGGGCCGCAGGGCCTGTACTGTGCTGTACTGTTCTATGTTCTATGTTCTATGATGGACGAAAGGGCTTTTTCCTGCGCTGTAGACCTCCATGACTATGAGTCTATTGCTATGACTCAAAACCTCAACTCTGTTTCCTCTCCATACGTGCTGCCAGACCTGCTGAATTAATCCAGCAATTTCTGATTTTGTTAGTTTCAGATCTCCAGCATCTACAGCTCTTTGTTTTATTATGTATTAAAATCATTCTACTTTGCCTTTTGTACAGTAAACTACATGCCAAATTTGCAGACATGACTATTTAAAATCTCCTCCAAGTGTTCTGATATATTTTTAGATTTTATTTGTGAAGTCTTCTGGGAATTTCAGTTGCTTTCCATGCAGTTCCAAGTGAAGGCAGTTTTCTATATTGGTTCACGTAGTAACAATTCATGGAAGTTAGCCTGTAAATAAATGTCAGAGTGTTATGTTCCCCACGATACTCAATTATTTGAGATACAAATAATTCTTGCATCATTCCTTATGTGCACAGGCAATGCATGAACTGGACTGAGCAAAATAAATGGCCAGGATTAGAAATTACTCCTCTATACACCCATTTTATGGGCTCAACAAGTGGAAATTCTGGTGATCAACAACCATTTCCCAAAGGAAGTGAAAAGTCATCCTACAAAATAAGGTGTTTATTGATATCTCAGGCATGTCACGCTACCTACTTAAAGCAGACCAGGAATAAGACCTCTTACTGACGTAAATTCCCAATGCTTACATTAAGGGTTATTCCAAGAATTGGATTATGGTGAGCTGAGCAAATCCCACACTGCATCTTTCAAGATATATCAGAGGTACTAACTGAAACAGATCATTTCACTTACCAGAAAGGTCTATCCCTGAGGTATTGTCCCTGACTCTACACTCGCGATTGGCCCTTTCACCATTGCTGCTTCACCACCACAAATCTGCCCCCTCTCTTTTGGGGTTAACAGGCCATCATTGTTGAGGCAAGAAGACTGGCGTTAATCGACTTAAAATGGGCAAACTGTCCTGGGTCTGGGGGGAGGGAATCAACAGGAGGCCCTGGTGCATTTTGCTCCATGGGGTAAGCTACATTTGGCTTTTGTTGAAATATGTTTTGAGTATTGATCCCAGTAGATTCACTTGGATTTGGCTTGTGCCACTTAGATGGATACCAGACCTGTATTGGCCTTGAGTCAATGACCTCCCTGTGGATGCTGAATTAAACATAAGAGGCTTGACTCTGATTTGGTACGATCCCAGAAGATTCGTCAGATCAATGTACAATGTCAAAGGGGCACATAATCTTGCTCTGTACATGTGATGATCACCAAAACAGTTAGATTGATCATAACCACAGTTTCCTGATTTAGTTTATTTTCACTTTCAGACTGATGTCCTGTATTATGTAGGTTGGCCATTTTATTTGGTTTCCTCACTAAGATAAATAAGTAAATATTTTAACATACATTACATTGCACATAGGAACATTTGCATACTCCACAATCTTACAAAACTTCAAGGGAATTATTTGATCAACATTCGGTATTGGGAAAACAGGCTGTCATGGCTCATCGTGACTACGCCAAACTCCATTTGTGAGTTACCAAACCCATTCTTCTCCTTTGTAACAATCTCAGATTAAGACAGAGATAGTAAGAACTGCAGATGCTGGAGTCAGAGATAACAGTGTGAAGCTGGAGGAACACAGCAGGCCAGGCAGCATCAGAGGAGCAGAAAAGTTGATGTTTCGGGTTGGGACCCTTCAGCCTGTTCACAACTTTGTTGTCATATTTCACTCAGGCAAACTTCTAGGCTCGTATTTTTGTGCTAAATTCACCTATTTTCACCTCTGAAACATATCGGCATTACCGGTGTCTAAGCTCAACTGTCTTGAAACCCTCATCCTTGGCTTCATTATCTCCAAACTTGATTATTACAACATAGTCCTGGCTAATCTTTCACATTTTACCCTGTGTAACCTGGGTCCATTCAAAACTGCTGCGTGTGTCTTACAGCAATTTCTGTTTCCCAGTAACCTTGTGCTCACTGAGCTACTGGTTTTAAATGATTTTAAAATTTTTACTTTTCCTTTCAAATCACTTAAGGCCTTATCTACCTTATTCTATATTCTCCTATAGTTCCACAACCCTCAACAGTATCTGCATTCCTCCACTTTCTGATGTCTTTTCCCAATTTTAATTGCTACATCTCTGGATGCCAAGCTCTGAAATACCCTTTTCCTCCTCTCTACCTCCCTCCTTTAAAAATAACTCTTTAAAACCTACTTCTTTGTCCAAGCTTTCAGTCATTTGACCTAATAAATTCCTTTATGTGCTTCTGTGTAATGCTTTGTTTTATAACGTCCCAGAGAAGTAACTTGATATGTTTAAGGTGCTATAAAAATAATTTCATTTCTCTTGAATATCTACAGAACCCATGTTATGTGCCAGTATCCGTCATCAAGTAAATTCTACTTAGAATAAGGACACGATTGATGTATGCTCATACAACTAATATCTTTACATTTTTCAGTCTTTTCAGTAAATGAAAGCTACAGTAATACACAAGAAAGCCCAAGGCCAACCACATAGACAATTAATTCAAGAATAAATGTGAAGTTCACAGCTTGGCAATTCCTCATGTGTCAACTGGTGTAATATATTTGGTGTCACCTAACCAAGCTAGTCTTTAATTTGTCTTCTCTCATTATGCTAATAATTACTGTCCAAAGTGACATGATTATCATTGACTGTTACTGCTGCTGGGGGAAGTCATTACGATGTTTTATTTATCAATTAATTCAGAACATTGATTTTTTTTGGACAACAACAATTTTCTCATCATTAAATCTCCCACAGGAGAAATAAACTTTTCAGTTTTCATTTGTGCATCAGTGATGGATAATGTAGGCTAATAGCCACTCTCCAGTGCAGGAAGTACAAGTTGGCAGTCACCTGGTTTTGGTAGTTATCTGTTTTAATTCAACCCAGTGACTGTCATATTGAGAGCTAAAGCTCACAAGCAACAAAAAATTAGGGGTACTGTTAGCAACAAATAAATGGAGTTTTATCTCAGGAACAGGACTATAAGACAACGTTAACAAATGGATGACAGTTTATCTCGTCCGGTTGTTGTCAAGTGAAACCTAAAATGATGATGATTTCAAAAACTTCTTAATATATTTGACATTAATCAGCAGGATAAAACTCTCATTAATTTTTCATGCCTGAATCCATCAGATGGTGATGAACAGGATAGGAAATGGGAGGAAGGGCCACCAGACCCGAACTGTTAACTCTGTTTTTTCCTTCACAGATGCTGCCAGACCTGCTGAGGTTTTCCAGCAACTTCTGTTTTTGTTCCTGATTTACGGCATCCACAGTTTTTTCAGTTTTATTTAGTTTTTATTAGGAAATGGGAGTATCATTTGGATAGCACGAATAGGTGATAGCTTATCTACATTATTAATCCAGAGACCCCGGTGATGTTCTGGGGACCTGGGTTTGAATCCCATCATGGCAGGATGGTGGAATTTGAATTCAATGATAACCTGGAACTAAGAATCTGATGATGACTATGAAACCATTGTCGATTTTCATGAAAAACGCTTTTGGTTCACTCATGTCTTTTAGGGAAAGAAGCTGCCATCCTTACCTGTTTTGCCTATATGTGACTCCAGACCCACAACAATGTGGTTTACTGTTAACTGCCTTCTGGGCAATTAGGGATGGGAAATAAATGCTGGCCTAGCTCTTGAAGCCCACATCCCATGAGTGGATTAATAAAACATTTGGTAGCAGGACTAGTGCTTTCTGAGGTTAGTGCAGGGATGGCTGCATCCTACATTTTATACAATGCCTGATCACAAAATTAAAACTAGGATCTGACTAATGGAGATTACCCCTGGTAGAATGTTACGTGGAGTTTGATTGCATTGCCTCTGAGTAACTTTCTTCTTTCAGCCTGATCCATTTTACCTAATATTGCCATAATGCTGATTGATCCCCCTTGTCCATTTCCTCCTGTCAGTCACCCATTCTTCCCTCTGAATGATAGCCTTTGTACATTTCTCATGGGATTCGGTTGGGTCCGTGCACATCACTTACACATCACGCCATTACATTACCTCAATTCATATTCATATTTACCATCATCTGGATTTAGCAGGTGATTTTACAACTTAATACTCTTTATTTGCTAAAAGGAGACATAAAGTCAATTATTTTTGTCTTGCGCTCAGCAGGCCTGGGAAACAGGAAGCTAAACTTTGGAAGGGAGCACCAATTTATACAGCATGAGAAGAGGGGACCCTGGATGGCATGGAGATGAAGCAGGATCTGTTAACTGTCAACCTTTGCTAACTGATTAACCGCACACCAAGCAGATAGACTCTGATTGGTCAGTCAGAGCATTATCATGGCAAATGCAGTTGGACCTGTCAGTTTCCACCAATGTCTTTTCCTGCCAAGAACTCTTTCTATTTATTTGGGTTAGAGGCTGATACAAGTCACCCAGTTGCCACTTTATTCCTTTAGTTATCTGTGCTCCCCATGTTCTTCCAAACAAGATGAATCACTTCTGCATTAAATTTAATCTTCTTTTTGTTAGTACATGGGTTGTGGGTGTCATTGGCAAGGCCAGCATTTGTCATCCACTCTGAATTGCTCTATCATGCCAGGCCATTTCAGAGGTAATTACATTGCTGTGGATCGGGAGTCACGTCTCTGATAGATTTCCCTTTTAAAGTCAGTGAAGCAGATGGGTACCTACACTAATTGATGATAGCTTCATGGGGCCCTCTATTCCAGGCTTATTAACTGAACTCAAGCTCCAGCAGTTGCTTCAGCGGGATTTGATTGCACTTCACCACAGCCTGGTCATCTTGATTATTTGTCCATTGATATTACCACCATGCCAGCACACCAGCTTCACTTGGAAGAAAAACATTTAAAATAAAAATATGAAAAGAAATAAAATAATAACAAACTAGGCTTGCAAATTGTCACACCAAACCAATAAGCCTTTGATTGTGACACATGTAATATTGTGATTCTTAATAATTGCAAAGTTAGAGATTGTTACATATTATTAAGAACAAGAATTTAATTAAATGTTAAGAATAATTGCAATTTTAAGTCTCTAATTGCCATCATTTAGGTGAGTTCATTTGATATTTCACCAGCAGTGGCAAGGTATAATACTGCAGCTTGTGGATTATATCAGTCGTATCTGTAGCAAATTAAACCTAACATTTGAGGAAGGGAAAACCTTCTGATTTTTTGGAATACATTGCCATTAAATTATGATCTGGAAAGCATTGCCTGAAAGGTGTGGCAGAAGCAGATTCACTAATAACTTTCAAAAGAGAATCGGGTAAATACTGGAAAGGGAAAGATTTTCGGAGTTAGGAGGAGAAAGCTGCCAAGTAGTACTAATGGGCAGCTTTTCTCAAAGGGTTCAACAGGCCCAATGGCCCTCCTCTGCACTGTATGGTTCTATGATTACACCATGCACTTTTGTGTTCAATGTTCTAGTAATTTATACTTGTTGCAGAATATTTAAACACAGTTAAGACAAAGGCGTTGATGGTAAGATTTATAGCATTAACATTTTAGCACTCTATGACCTGATAGAGATAATGCCATCCATTTTACACACAGCAGGTCAACACGCACTGGCACTACTGGAGAGAATGTCTTATCACCAGTTTGATTGCTTTGCTGCATCTTAACTGATGACACCATCAAGAGAGTGCATGACAATATAACGAACATGAGTGGGTGGAAATCTTTTGGTGCTCCATTCAATTTGAATGCTCCATATGGAATGCTGATGAGAACAAAATCCTTTAGCAGACTTTGTTAAACCACAAGCAATGGTACAAACATCAAACATGCATTAAACTCTTCAATTAAAGCAACAATTTGGGTTTGAAAGACGAGGAATGGGGAAAAAAAGAACACCACTGTGATGTAAAAGAGAAATAACATTACAATCCTGCATGAATCTGAGAGGGAGAAGTTATGTGAATAACTATGTGGTTAATTAGGGGGAGAAGTTATGTGGGAAAATCCAAGTTTCTGACAGCGCAATATTTTACGTCTAATTTTGAAGGTATTTTGATTAATAAAGAGCCTTATTTGTTTTTAATCTTTGTGCACACTTGTTTACATGTGCTTATTGCAATTTTATCAACGTATTCAAAGATAATTAATTATATATTATTATATTCTAATAAAGAAATATTGACAATATTGGTTAATTGGAGGAGGTGCAAAGGAGGTTCACTAGGTTGATTCCGGAGTTGAGGGGGTTGGCTTATGAGGAGAGACTGAGTAGATTGTGATTATATTCATTGGAATTCAGAAGATTAAGGGGGGATCTTATAGAAACATATAAAATTATGAAGGGAATAGATAAGATAGAAGTAGGGAGGATGTTTCCACTGGCAGGTGAAGCTAGGACAAGAAGGCATAGCCTCAAGATTAGAGGGAGCAGATTCAGGACTGAATTGAGAAGGAACTCCTTCACCCAGAGGGTTGTTAATCTATGGAATTCCTTGCCCAGTGGAGTAGTTGATGCAACTTCAGTAAACGTTTTTAAAGATAAGGTAGATATTTTTTTGAACAATAAAGAAATTAAGGGATACGGTGAGAACGTGGGTAAGTGGATCTGAGTCCACGAAAAGATCAGCCATGATCTTATTGAATGGCGGAGCAGGCCTGAGGGGCTGGACGGCCTACTCCTGCTCCTAGCTCTTATGTTCTCTTATGTAGTCAGATGGAAAGAGCAGTTATACATTTCAATACATATTTTTAGGAGCAAGTCTTAGTTTTAAGTTATTTATTTGTTGCTTTACGGTGATGCTGTAATATGAATTTATGTTGCCATGTTCTGACCCCATTTTATCACCTTGTCAACTTCTTGCAAATTTATTTTTCCACATCAAAGTAAACTGAAAAGACAACTTAATTACCTCTTTTCTGAAACATTCTACAGTTTATTTCATCTTTATCATTTTATTTTATTCCCTTTTCTAAATGCTGCTCGATGGTCCCATTATTATGTAACTTATTCCTTTTCCTGATTGTGTAAGGATTTAAAAAGGAAAAGCATAAAAGGATAGATGGTATTTGAGGTCAAAGCAGCCAGATTAAGGAAGGGTTTACGGAAGAGATGGTAGCCTAGTGGTAATGCTGCTAGACTAGTAATCCAAAAACCTAGACAAATGTATTGAGCAACATGATTTGAATCCCCCCATGGCCAATGATGAAATTTGAATTCAACAAAAATCTGGAATAACAATACCTAATGGTGTTGAAGTAACCACTGTCAATTATCATTAAAAACACATGTGGTTGACTTATGTCCTTTTGAAGAAGGAAATCTGCCTGATTTTTCAGTCTTCAATCTTCCTCTGCTTTCCTCTTTACTCAGAGAGTAGTAAGGGCGTGGAATGTCCTGCCTGTAAAAATAGTAGACTCGCCCACTTTAAGGGCATTTAAATGGTCATTGGATAAACATATGGATGATAATGGAATAGTTTAGGTTAGATGGGCTTCAGATTGGTTTCACAGGTCGGCGCAACATCGAGGGCCGAAGGGCCTGTACTGCGCTGTAATGTTCTATGTTCTATGTTCTATGTTCTATCTAACAACCAATTAATTGTTGATTAGAGTACAAATGCATGTTTCTGGAATTCATAGTATTGTATCTCACTCGATGAATCGAGTGAATATCATTCCTATAGTTGTTGGCGTTCCCATTTTTCTGGATTATAAGGCCAAATTTCTTTCTATACAAACTCATCTTCTCCATCTCTATGCTCATGAATAAAGACTCAATTTCTCCAGTGTCTCATCATAAAACTATC
Organism: Rhincodon typus; assembly: GCF_021869965.1. Lineage (NCBI taxonomy): Eukaryota > Metazoa > Chordata > Chondrichthyes > Orectolobiformes > Rhincodontidae > Rhincodon > Rhincodon typus. The sequence goes on along the minus strand of NC_063332.1, from coordinate 24,300,597 downwards.
TTATCCCTGGCATCATTCTGATGAATCACTTCTGCACAGTATCCTTGTCATTGACATTCATCTTAAAGAAAGGAACACACCATTGCATGTAATATTTTAACCACAGCCAAGTTAGTAGCCTGATTTTAGCTGAAAGCAGCAAAGTGCCATGTTTGTCATGTTTCATGGAGGGTTTCTCTCCCGGATACTAGCATTTTCTCGCACACTATCATTCCAAACTCAGCTCAGTCATGCCGTATTATGATCCTATGGGTCCTGACTAATCCAAAGCCAGCCTGATTCTCATGTCTGTTGTAGAGAGAATTACTTACCACTGCCAGGCCGCCATCTGTTTACAGCATTATCTTTAAAAGGCCATTGTGCATCCTGTCAATCACTGGCAGTACGGAGCTGCCCTGCACAGTTGGTGACATTTTCCCCAGACAAGGGGAAATTAGTGGCCCCCCGCTTTGTGGACATGAACCTGGAGGTCTGTTTGTTTCTCCCAGGACTGACAGAGGAGGCCATGACACCAGACCCCTCCAGCCCCTGTCTGAGCTTGTCATCTGGTTAGTACACTCTTGATCATGAAAGGAATGCCTGGCAGTTTAGAAAGCAGGAGAAAGAAAGTCAATGACCTTCTCTGCACCAGCAGGGCAAGCACAACCATCTTCTCTCTGCCAACTCACATTCACTCTATCACTTCCACTAACACCCATGCTCCACCATTCTTACGCTACTTCAGTAAATGTTTTTAAAAAAAAGGTAGATTTTTTTTGAACAATAAAGGAATTAAGGGATACGGTGAGAACGCGGGTAAGTGGATCTGAGTCCAGCCATGATCTTATTGAATGGCGGAGCAGGCTCGAAGGGCCAGACGGCCTACTCCTGCTCCTAGTTCTTATGTTCTTATGTTCTTATTGTTGCATGCAACATCTTCTCTCACTTGCTGTGACTCAGTTCCCAGACTACTAAGGCTCCCTGCTCCCTCCGCTGCTTATGCACTCACTTGACACTAGTCATGTTCTTTCCTCCATCAGCACTTTGAACCGTACCACACACTTTCATCTCACTCCATTCCTGCTTTTGTCACATCCCAGGAGAAGATGGCCCACATTTGTGCAGGAGGAGCCAAGACAGGTGGTGGTGTGCCCTGCATTCACTCCTTTTGAGGAAAGGGTCCTGACTGTGGCCACCTGAGCTGTTGACTGATCATGCACCAGACCCTGCACTGCTATTGGAAACTGCCCCTTGACTTTCTGTGCCAAGAACCACTGCCTGACGGATTTCCCCCTTGAAATGACTGAGGACTACTCTTCTTTGAATTTGAGACCATGGCTGTTTGCCTGAAACAATTGCAGCACATTTTGTGCATAAATGGTTGACACATGCTGTAAATGTGACATTGAGGTTGGATGGTTCCGTACAGCAAACTGTCCATCTCATTTGTTGATCACTTCTGAAAATAGTAGCAAGCTGCTTAGCTTGGTGTCTGCATTGAAGAGTGAGACAAGACAGAACCACTGTGCGTCTTTAAGCTCTGGCTGAAGGGCCAAATCACAAAAAGGCAAGGCAAGGCAAGGCAGGGATGTTGAGAAGATCCAGGTTGGTATAAATAGAGCGGGCACTAAGAGACCAGCCTAGTCCAGTCCAGGAGATAGAAAAGTTGGGAATTCTTGGCAACTAGTTTCAATGTGACAGCTGGGAGAATAGAGGCTGTGTATTACTAAGGCAAGGGGAGGTAATATTGAGGGTGGTAATCAGCAATAATCCCTGTTAATAGATCACTTGCTACTCACTAGTGAGAATGTCTTGACATCTGGCCAAATGTTGGACAATCTGACTTACTGGTCTCGAAGTTCAGAAGGGGCCTCCTCAACATCCCAACTGATTTTTCCAAATTTCTCACCGTAGCCTTTTCCTCACACCCTGGGGAGATTCCTTCCAACGATTTACAAGAAATCTTTAGTGCTCTCTTTACATTTGTCTGCATTATTACAACTTGGACCCTACATTTCAGTTTACGTAGTCACTGGAAAACCATCAGTGGGGTATGATAGATAAAAGTTGATCCTATTTTGTCGATATTACTCCTGTGCTGTAACTGGAAAATTCCATTCTTGTGTACCTGAGCCCTTAAGTCCCTCTGCTCCAATACAGCTTTTAAAGTTTCACCATTTAGTGCAAGGTTCATCTTCTCAATATTCCTCCCAACATTAATCACCTTACCATTCTCCTCATTAAATTTCCACCATCTACCTACCTAATCTGTTCTCCATATCCTATGAAAACTATTTGTAATCCTTGCTGCAGTTAACCATGCACTCTACTTTTATGCTACCAGAACATTTTTTTCTATTTTAATCCCCTCTACTTCAATGCAGATTATTTATATATATTTGAAAGAAAAAGGTCCTAATAGCAACTCCTGAGTTGTGTTTTTGATTATAGACCTCTTTCAAACATCACTTTCTCTCTTCTGTCTTTTGATCAACTTCCTATCCTTGTTGCCGTACTGTCTTTAATGCTTTTTGCCTTAAAATTACCAGCCAGGCTCAACTACATTTCTTTAATTCATGTATGGTCTGATATTTTCACAAAGGTTTCTGTATTAAACATGCCAGATCCATATTGGCTGTGCTTAATTAACCCATAAACTTTGTTCCGGTATATATCACCATTAGCAGCTTACCCACTATATATGTTAGGTAGACAGGCCCATAACTAATTAATTTATTCTTTTTTCTCACATGCATATAAAATCTTGTCCAATTATCTCTGTACTCCTCTAATCTTTTCTATTTGATACCCCACTGTAGTTTGTGTGTTTTGTCTTTGATGTTCTTGTGTGGTTACTTTTTCAAGATAATTGGCAAAAGAATCAAAGCTGAGATAAGAGAAAATATTTTTATTAACTGAGTTGTTATGAACTGGAATCCAATGTCTAAAAGTACGGTGGAAACATATTGAATAATTACATTCAAAAGAGAATTGGATAAATACCTGCACCAGGAAATGTTTTGCAGAGTGGGGATAGAGCAGGGAAGCAGGAGTAGGTGGATCATTCCTTCAAAAAGCCAGCAGGGATATGGATCAAAGTGTCTCCTTCTGTGTTATGGTATGATTCTAGAAAGAAAGACTAATGTTGCTGTTGTGTGATGAATCCTCATCTCTGCTCATCATGTTGTAGGATCTCTCTGGATTATTGGTCACCATGACATAGATTTAATATCAATATCTTCCTTTTAGGTTGGAGTCTACAGGGTCTACTTAGCCCAGTGTGGTAGTGAAGAAACACAAGGTAGTCTAACTGCAAGGGGTTTATGTCTTATACATGATGTAGTTTAATATATGATTGTGGTCAGTAGCAAGTTATTATTGACAGAATCTTCCTAACCCCTGAACGATGTCTGTGCCAAGGCAAGAAATTTGGAAAGGATGGGTGAAATGTCATGTGAGGCGCTTCTTGACTTTGACACCAAAAAGTTGCATTTTCCAAGGAAGTGTTGGGTATTGAGATAGGACTCTCCTGAGTAAGCAGTGAGAGGTATATTAGCATGAATTATCAGTACAATACTGTATTTGGCAAGGGTCATCTTTGATGTGGAGTTAGGGGTTTTCCTCAATCACATCCCCATTTATGATTGTATTGAAGTTTAGATGTTCTTTGAATATTCTCTCCATCAGAGGCTGATCTTTCCTTTATCATTACTGTACATCGGTTTGAGGCCAAGGGTGATGTGTCCATATACTGCCTTGATGGTACTGAGGAAGACCTGATCTCTTTTCCTTTTAGATTACACTGTCCACTCACATTTCAAGAGACAATTTAGAAGTTTGAATCTCTTAGAAATGAGGACCAAATGGTAGAACTATTCTCACTTAAATCAAGATTCAAAGGGCATAAGATTGAATTGTGGAAATGAAAATGTGAGTGGGGAGTTCAAGACTGCTGAATTTAATGCATGATTCCAATGGACATGTTATCTGCAGAATGGAATTAGCCAAAAATGATAACATTGAAATTTTAGAGCAATATTCTGGATTCCTTCTCATAGAAAGGGTGGCTTGGTGGCACAATGGTTAGCACTACTGCCTCACAGTGCCAGGGGCCCAGGTTCAATTCCAGCCTTGGGTGACTGTGTGAAGTTTCTACATTCTCCTCATGTCTGTCTGGGTTTCTACCAGGTGTAAAAACAGAAGTTGCTGGAAAAACTCAGCAGATCTGGCAGCATCTGTGAAGGGAAAAAAAAGTCAGAGTTAACTTTTCAGGTCCAGTGACCATTCCTCAGAACAAGAGGGTGCTCTGGTTTCCTTCCACAGTCTGAAGATTGCAGACTAGGTGGTTTGGCCATGCTAAATTGCCCGCAGTGTCCAGGGATGTGCAAGCAATGTGAATTAGCCGTGATACATGCAGGGTTACAGGGATAGGGTGGGAAAGTCAGTCTGGGTGGGATGCTTGTTGGAGGGTTGTTGCAGACTTGATGGACCAAATAGCCTACACTGTAGGGATTCTATGATTCTAATTATATTTGGGGATCAGAGAGGCACAGTTAGAGTTTCATCTTTTGGAAGTTTTGTCTTTTTTTTCATCTCCTTGACGTCTCCTTGTCATCTTACAAGAGGTTGTATTGTACTCTGATTACTGGAGGGTCAGCCTTAATGGGCTAAATGACCTTTCCTTGTTCCATACTTTTTATATTCTTAAGTACAGATCTGAACTAATTAGTATTCAGGTCATTGCTTCATTGGTAGCGTTAGAAAGCTGTAACATTGAATAGAACTGGATGATGAGGGATGCATGAAATGATTCTGTTGCAGAAACAATGTTATCTTTATTGGCCTTAGGCAGAAAATTTGATTCAAATCACTTGTTTTCCTATTACACATGTTCTATGGAGAAAATTGGCCTTACATTTACAATTAAAGCAGTTCTATTTTAGCAACAATTCTTTAAGGTCAACATTTTCAGTCTTTCTTCCTATGTACAGAAAAACAGGATATTGCTGTTGAGAAACACAGTTTGATGATATTGAAAGGTTTGTATGACCTACACTCCCAGGCAGTATTCATAATTCTCTTTGCGAAGTAACTGAAGTGGCGAGCAGTAAACTATTCTTCCTTCACTTGAACCTAACCCCTTCTTGTGTAATTTGTGGTACTGTCAGACATTTTAGGATTTGCCCCTTAGAATGGTGACAATCTCAGTAAAGCCTCATTCCCTTATCTCTCCTCATTGCTCAAGTTTCTAATCGCAGGTACTCATTTTGCTTTCTCTGAACCTCAAAAGTGCTGGGATGTGTTTACTATACAATGGTGGCCTTCCTGATATGTAGCCCTTCAAGTGAAGCTGGATCAGACCGTAATGCAAGTTTTTAATGGGGTTTATATTTTATACCTTTGGATATATAAGATTATGTTTGTTTCCATTGCTGTTGCATATTCTGTGCTCAGTATTTCAGTTAGTTATCTGTGAGCTGTCTTAATCACTCTTCTGTACCTTTCAGACTACAATTGTTCCTCTCCCTCCCTATTCCAATTCCCAGACATCACTTTGCATTGGCCAATGTTAAATGGCAACTGCCACATGTCAGACTGAAATAATTGCACAGGAGCCAATATCCTGTCAACAAATCCTTTATTTACCTTTATTTACGTTTCATAGAATCCCTTCAAGTCCACACCGACTGAAGAGCATCCCACCCAGACGCACCACCCCCTCCCCCTACCTTATTGCTATAACCGTGCATTTCCTATGGCTAATCCACTTAACCTACACATTCCTCCATACAATGGGCAATTTATCATGGCCAATCCACCTAATCTGCACATTTTGGACTGTGGGAAGAAACCAGAGCACCCAGAGGGGACCCACACAGCCACAGTGAGAGTGTGTAAATGCCACACAGACAGTCACCCGAGGCTGGAATTGAACGCGGGTCCCTGGCACTGTGAGGCAGCAGTGAGCCACCGTGCTGCCCTGTGGTTTGTACATGGGCTCTGATCAGCGAGCTCAGAGCCAGTCTATAGGATCAGGAGACTCTGAATCTCCTGTTTACATCTGTCAGCCATAGCTCCCTGATTAGCCCAAGTTAACAACCCCAATCAAGGATCTCATAGTCAATGAGATCCAGCTGGCCCTGGTGTAAATCACTACACAGTCTTAATTTCTTGATTTGATAATCTTTTCAAATGTCTTTATCTGAGTTATTCAACATCCCATTCCCTTCTCCCATGTCCATCCCAGTTTGAATTCACCAAGAACCAGTTTTGCCTCTGTCAGTACTTTTCAAATCATGTGTGTATGTTGTGTTCGCTTGTAACACATACATGAATCATAAATGATGTAGGTTCAAACCCACTCCTGAGTGCTTAATTTCAGTTGACAATTCAACATATTTTCAAGTGAGCAAAGTTTAACCAATCAGGCAACACAATGTATAATTAAAGTCAAACTTAATATTTTGCAGCATTACATTTATATTTACATTTATAGAGCACATAGTGGTGTTAGCCTCAGATCAGCATGGAGTGAGAAAATTATTAGCCATTGTAATATTGGTAAAGATGATTCGTTCCTCTCTAACAAACTGTTTCACCTTGATTCATAGATCATTTTGACCATGTTTGTATTGAATCCGTCTGTGGGTGGCCTGCAGAAATTTGGTTTTATTTTGATGGTTCAGTTTAAATAGGTTTTAGCCTATCAAATCAATGTGAGGAATTGGGATAAGCTGAGTTGCTCCTGCAGCGAATATGATGGGCTAAATGGCCTGCCTCTGTGCTGTAAACATCCTATGATTCAGTTACAACAGTACAAATAGTCTATTAATAAAATTCATACAATTACCTGTATTATAGACTCATAGAGTTGTATGGCACAGAAACAGACCTTTTGGTCCAACTCATCTGCGCTGACCAGACATCTCAATCTGACCTAGTCCCATTTGCCAGCATTTGGCCCTTATCCCTGTAAACCCTTCCTATTCATATATCCATCCAGATGCCTTTAAATGCCTTGCAATTGTACCAGCCTCCACGACTTCCTCTGGTGACTTGTTCCATACATACACCACTCTCTGCATGAAAAAGTTACCTCTCAGGTCCTTTTAAAATCTTTCTCCTCTCTCCATTACTAGCAATATACTGGACTGAAACTGCAGTTGAGTCATAGAATCCCTACAGTGTGGAAACAGGCCCTTTGGCTCAACAAGTCCACACCAAACCTCAGACCATCCCACCCAGACTCATCCCCCTATAACCCACCTAATCTACAGATCACCATGGGCAATTTAGCATGGCCAATTCTCCTAACCTGCACATCTTTGGACTGTGGAAGGAAACCGGAGCACCTGGTGGAAACCCACACAGACACAGGGAGAATGTGCAACCTCCACACAGACAGTCGCCGGAGGGTGGAATTGAACCCAGGTCCCTGGTTCTCCGTGGTAGCAGTGCTAACCACTGAGCCACCATGCCGCCCTGACTTCAAATAATTATGTTTGCAGCATAAACCCACCACTTCTCATAAGTGCAACAATATGAAAATGTGGCCAATCCATCTGGCAACAGGTTCAAGAACAGCTTCTTCCCTATTGTTATTAGACTGCTGAATGGATCTCTCTAACTTCAAATAATGTTGACCTTGCTAATGTTGATCTTGCTTTGTGCACTTCCTGCGCAGCTGTAACTTTGTATGCTTCGCTCGTTTAAACACCCTCTCATCTATATGTCCTTGCTTGCTATGATCTGCCTGTTCTGCTCGCAACACAGAACTTTTCACGGTACTTGGGTACATGTGACTACAATAAATCAAATCAAAATAATATGAATAATAAAATAATATTACTATAATATAATAAGTATCAATGATGGTGTGGTGTCTTTAAGTTTTATATTTAACAGTTACCACAGACCCTATGGTGGTGATTTAGAGCTCTTCAGATGATGTCCTACGTTCCCTTGATTTATGTGGGTGTGCAGCTCTGCAGCAGGCAGAATGTGACAGACTCCATTCACAATGTAACATAGAAACATTGACAAATTGTTTCCAGATGCATAATGTGGAGCAGATAGATACAAGAAGGACTTGCTGCTCACTTCAATTTAATTTGGAAGATGTCCTCACTCTACGCACTGCTGTGTCAATCTCTTTTCCATCATTCCACCCCCTCACCTTCCTCAAAACTCATTTCTCATTGCCTGTCATGTGACAGTGACTGTATATTCAGACCAGGAATTTCACAATCTCTCCAATTGCTACATTGAGCAAACTTCTAAAAGTTTTCCAAAGAATTTAGGCTTTTACTAGCAACAATATTTGTTGTAATTTTCCTCACTATACTTACAATGATGATAGCATAAAGGCAGAAAATTTATCCAAGCCTTTGCTCGATGGTACAACATGTAGAGAATAGGATGGAAAATTCTCCCAGCTATCCTCAGCACATGAGTTCCCTAGTAACTGCAGCCACGATGTGAAAATACTCAGAAATACAGCCTGAGGGAAGCTCTTCTATGATCTGTTTTAATGCACCACCCATGTTTCATATGCCTTTTAAATCTGAATATTTGGCAGGTAAGACAGAGATGAATCAAAAAACAAGGCATAAAAACATAGAGAAGTTGAAAGCACTATAATAATGCTAAATATTTTGAGCGTATTTGTAAACTCAATTCTTGTTTCTGTTTCCAAGCTTGAAAGCTATCAACAAGTTCTCTTCGAAATGATGCTCTGAAATCTCTCATTGATGCAAGGTCTCTTACAGCATTTGTTTCTTCACCTTAAAGTAACCTTTTGATTGTTTCCTTCAAGTGTATGCATTGCCTTGTCTCCTATCCATCCTGCATACACACTGATGAGCCACATCCTCCTCTTCTTCTAAATTATGTTTTTGTTCTTGAGAAGGTTGACATTTTCCTGAAGTGCACTTCCTGTTTTGAAACATTCTGAAATCAGTTTCTAAAATTGAAAGCTAAAGAAAACAGCAAAGCAGAAGACAATGTCTGTGTTCATGTTAACAAACACCCTCCATCCGGGTAGCAAACCTCCCTGAATTTGCCAGCGAATTTATATTTTATTATAAACGAATGGTATGTTAATGTTTAAATATCTCAAAAATGTAGCTGATGTATGAACACAGTATTGTGTTATCCAAAAGGAATTGTTTCTATAATTTTCAAATTAAAATCAAGGACTGAAGATTTATTGGTTGAATATTTAACTCATTTGTGTAACATTCCTCTGTTCACCTTGGAGACAGTGACAGACTGGGTAATTTCTACAAGAGCAAGATGCCAGGAGAGCTTCCACAATGATAGTTGTTCCAGACTGTCAGGTTCCTATGGCAGCGTGTGCTTTGAAGGACAGCACTGCTACCAATATTCTCTTGCTTTCCAAAACCTTACTGGGACTATTTAGTATGTGATGAAATAGAGTGACAGCACTCGAGGGGAGGCAATGGCCTAGCGGTATTATCACTGGACTGTTAATCCAGAGACCCAGATAATGTTCTGGGAACCTGGGTTCAAATCTTGCCATGGCAGATGGTGCAATTTAAATTCAATAAATGTCTGGAATTAAGAATTTATGAGTGACCGTGAATCCATTGTCGATTGTCATGAAAAACCCATTTGGCTCACTATAGTCCTTTAGGGAATGAAACTGCCATCCTTACCTGTTCTAGCCTATATGTGACTCCACACCCACAGCAATGTGGTTGACTCTGAACTGCCCTCTGGGCAATTAGGCATGGGTAATAAATGCTGGTCTACCCAGTGATGCCCTTATCCCGTGAATGAATAAAGGAAAAGAAAACTCCCGAGTCTGTTGCAAGACTCAGTGAACAGAAAGGATGGAGCATGTCAATAAACCTGCCTCCACAGTGCCTTCATATGAGAGAGCATTGAACATAGACTCAACATTCCCTGATACTTGCAAGCACGAGGAAGAAGCTACCTTGGGGATTGAAGCCATTCAGACCTCTGAGGTCTTTAAAGCCTCAGGGAACCATCACAGCCTGCCAACAAGCAATCTTATCTCATTTAGGCAGTGCTCTGCAGGAGTAGGAGGTTAGAAACTAGAGTAAGTGACATGAACAGTTACAAAAATATACTTGAAGGAAAATAGATTCTGTTGGCATTTTCTGTTCAATATTGTTATTTAAACCAGAGACAGTTGTCATCTAGAATTGTGAACTTATTTTTGCTGGATGAGATTTTGGGGTCGTGGGTTCAAAGTCCATAATAGTGGCTAAGAAGCAGTGAATAAGCTTCACACAGGCACCCTCAGAGATGTCACATGAGAATGAAATACATTATTAACCACACTGCTGGATTTTGAGAGACGTTGCGACATGTGTTTCACTAGACCTAGTGAGTAGGATAAACATTTTCACAAAACAGTTTAAATATTTAAAAAAAACATCATTTTGTATTTGTAAATTTAGTTTCCTGTTTAGTATTAAAATAGTGAAAGTTAATATGTTGCTGGTTTGCTTTATTTTGGCATCAATTCCACGCTCCCAACTCAACCACAGAAAGTCATTCCCACCCTTTCCCCCCAACTCCTTCCACTCTATTCAACAACCCCAGTAACATTTCAAATTATCGCTCTGGTGTTAGACCAAATCGGAGCTGTCAAATAGGACCACACTGGGTAAAGTTTGTGAAAAACCTATTTAAAATGTATGAAGCATGAGTGGGAAAATGTTAACAAGTTCAAGGTTATCAACCTTCTGATGAATTCTGTCAGCGAAGCCAAATGGTTCACTCATTAGTTACAAGTGGGATCTGACTCTAAATACAACAAAGAGCTGCTAAAGTAAAGTCTACCAGACTGCTAGGTGACACAACAATGACAACTGGATACAACTTTGTCAGAAAATTCATTGGTCTTTTGACATGGCCTAATAGGAAACGCTAGGGACACACATAAAGGGATCAGAAAGAGTCTTCAACAAAGAAATTGGTTCCATTGAAAATAAACACAGGACAGGTCATCACTGACTGTATTATCCAGTTGGAGAGAAATAAGGAACACTACTTATATTGTACTGTCGAGAGCGCAGGCTCACCAAAGAAGATACAGAAAGTTTTGAGGAGTTCAGCAAAGTTAATGATTGGTTTGCAAATGGCAATGGTCCATGTGCTGTCAATACACTGATTGAACTCAACAACATGGAGAATTAACACTCCTTCAGTATCACATGGAATTACAGAATCCCTACAGTGTGGAAACAGGCCACTCAGCCCATCGAGTCCACACTGACCCTCCAAAGAGCATCCCAACCAGACCCACCCACCTACCGTTTCCTGGTAACCCAGCATTTTTCATAGCCAGTCCACCTAACCTGCACATCCCAGGGCAATATGGGCAATTTAGCATGGCCTATCCACCTAAAATGCACATTTTTGGGCTGTGGGAGGAAACCGGAGCACCTGGAGGAAAAACACACAAAGGAAATCCACAGGGAGAATGTACAAATTCCACATAGGCAGTTGCCTGCGGGTGGAATTGAATCTGGGACTGTAGTGCTTTGAGTGAGGAGTGCTAACCACTGAGCCACCATTATTGCCCCATGCTGCATAGGACTATAAGATATAAGAATAGAAATAGGGGAGGCGATGGCCTCGTGGTTTTATCACTGGACTGTTAATCCAGAGACCCAGATAACATTCTGGGACCTAGGTTCGAATCCTGCCACAGCAGATGATGGAATTTGAATTCAATAAATATCTGGATTTAAGAATCTAGTGATGACCGTGAATCCATTGTCGATTGTCAGAAAAACCCATCTGGTTCACTAATGTCCTTCAGGGAAGGAAACTGCCATCCTTACCTGGTCTGCCCTACATGTGTCTCCAGACCCACAGCTATGTGGTAGACTCTTAACTGTCCTCTGGGGCAATTAGGCGTGGGTAATAAATGCTGTCTAGCCAGCAATGCCCTCATCCCGTGAACGAATGATGAAAAAAAGAGCAGAATTAGACCATTCAGCCTATTGAGTCTTCTCCATCATGTGTTCATGTCTAATATGTTTCTCAACCTCATTCTCCTAACTCTCCCCCTAACCCTTACTAACCAAGAACCTATCTGTCTCTGACTTAAAGATACTTAATAAATTGGTCTCCTCAGCCTTCTGTGGCAAAAATTTCGACGGATTAACCACTTTCTGGCTGAAGAAATTCCTCTTCATCTCAGTTCTAAAGGCTTGTCCCTTCACTCTGAGACTATGTCCACTGCACATACATCTCTGTCTCTGATGGAGGTAAGGGAAGGGGGTCATGCTCCAGGATATTCATCAGGAAGAAGTTGTATTCCTCACAAGACCAAGGGCATGTTTCCAGCGTCAAACTGCAGATCCAGGTTGAATGCATCTATCATGGATTCCAGTGTGCTTTCTACAATCTACAATTGACCTGGCTTTCTCAGGTGGTCAGCAGAGAGAGAATTGTCATGAGAAAAAGGAGACTACTTTATACGATCTTTATTGATTTCACTGAGGTATTTCACCATGTCAGCTCAGCTAAAGCTGCTCAATATAATTCCTACTTTCCATGATAGCATAAAGGGTAAGGTCAGATTTATAGTGGGGGCAAACAGAGTCATACTCTAGTACTGGCACCCTGGCATATTGTTCTCTTTGCTACTGTCATTTGTCTTCCGTATTTTCTACAAAGTATTTCTCCTAAAAATACTGATGGAAAGTGGTTAGCTTTAGTTAAGATCCAAGACAAACTGATCCAAGTTCTCATCAGAGAGTTGCTGTACACTGACAATGCCACATTAGCATTTCACACCCAGGAGCACTTTCAGTGGCAAATGAAAAGACTATTAATCTGAAAGAGTTTGGGTTGACCATCAGATCACATGTCATGATTGAGGCTGATCCCATCTATCAGCAGTGACAGAATGGCCCTGTGCGTTGATGATAGCTTCACATACCGTGGCTCCAAAATCGTCAGCAATCTGTCACTTGATTCTGCAATGAACACATGCATCACAAAAGCCGCAGTTGTTATTTCCAAGCCGTGCATGTGAACGGGTAATAACAACAACCTGACTGAGAATGCCAAAGGGTGAGTTTACCAAGACTGCTTCCTCAATGCACTCCCATACAGTGGTGAGAAATGGACAAAATACTTCTGACTGGGAAATATATTGCCATTCTTTCATGTCATTGGGACATTGTCATCCTGAAACTCCTCCTTAACAGTATTGTGGGTCTACTGACATCTCATGCGCTGCAGCAGTTCAAGAAGTTAGCTCAACGCCACCTTCTTAAAAGCAACTAAGGAAGGGAAATGAATACTGGGCCAAATCAATGAAGCTTATGTCTCGCATGTGAGTGAAGGCCATTGGAAGAGGTGAACTGAAATGCAAATCTGAGCTGGCCACAAGTGCCCACAGCAAGTAGAAGCCAATGAATCATATACCTCTGCAGCCCACTGTCTTCCTCTACAGCAAATATGGTGGGAAATGCCATCCCTCGTTTGGGCACCTGAACGATTGCTGGAGTTCTGTGTGGTGTTCTGGTCATCACATTACAGGATGGGCATAATTGTTCCAGACAGAATACAGAGGAGATTTACAAGAATGATCCTAGGGCTCAAAAATTGCATTTCTAAAGGAAGGGTCACTGAACCCGAAACTGTTAATTCTGATTTCTCTCCACAGCGTTTCCAGCAACTTCTATTTTTGTTCCTCAAAAATTGCAGCTTTAAGGAAAGATTGTATTGGGTTGTTTTCCTTAGAACAGAAGAGGCTCAGGGCTGAATTAATTGAAGTATATAACTAATAATAGAGTGGACAAGAAGATGTGTTTGCTCAAACAGAGAGGTCATTTACCAGGGGGCACAGATTGAAGGTGATTGGTAGAGGGATTATAGCGTCGTAGAATTATACAGCACAGAAACAGACCATTTTGTCCAACATGTCCATGCTGACCAGATATCCAAAAATAATCTAGTCCCATTTGTCAGCATTTGGCCCATATCCCTCTAAATCCAAGATAGTAGGAACTGCAGATGCTGGAGAAGAGTCCAGGCCCGAAACACCAGCCTTCCTGCTCCTATGATGCTGCTTGGCCTGCTGTGTTCATCCAGCTCTACACCTTGTTATTCCTCTAAATCCTTTCTGGTCATGTACCCATCCAGATGACTTTTAAATGACGCAATTGTGCCAGCCTCCACCACTTCCTCTGGCCGGTTGTTCCATACAAGCACCACCCTCTGCTGAAAATTTTTCCCCTCAGGTCCCTTTTAAATCTTTCCTCTCTCACCTTAAACCTATGCCCTCTAGTTTTGGACTCCCCTACCCTGGGAAAAGATCTTGATTATTCACCCTATCCACGCCCCTCATGATTTTATAAACCTCTATAAGGTGACCCCTCAAACTCTGACACTCAGAGAAAAAAGGCCTATTCAGCCTCCCTTTATAGCTCAAACCCTCCAATCTTAGCATCATCCTTGCAAGTGTTTTCTAAACGATTTCAAGTTTAACAACAACTTTTCAGAGCAGGGAGAACAGAATCGTACGCAATATTCTAAAAGTGGCTTCACCAACGTCCTGTACAGTGCAACGTGATGTCCCAACTCCTATCCTCAATGCACTGACCAGTAAAGGCAAGCATACCAAACACCTTCTTCACTATCCTGTCTACCTGTGACTTCACATTCAAGGAACTAAGAAGCTGTACCCCAGGTCTCTTTGTTTAGCAAAAGTCCCCAGGGCACTAACATTAACTGTATAAGTCCTGCCCTGATTTGTCTTTCCAAAATGCAGCACCTCACATTTATCTAGATTAAGCTCCAACTGCTACTTCTCTGTCCATTGGCCCATCTGATCAAGGTCCCGTTGTACTGAGATAACCTTCTTTACTGTCCACAACACCACCTATTTTGGTGTCACCTGCAAACTTACTAACCATACCTCCTATATGCACATCCAAATCATAAATGACAAAAAGCAGTGGACCCAGCAGTGATCCTTGTGGCACACTGCTGGTCACAAGCCTCCAGTCTGAAAAGTAACTCCCTCCACCGCCATCCTCTGTCTCCTACCTTCGGGCCAATATTGTGTCCAAACAGCCCAGCTCTCTCTGTATTCCATGTGATCTAACCATGCTAACCAGTCTAGCATGTGGAACCTTGTCAAAAGCCTTACTGAAGTGCATATAGACAACGTCCACTGCTCTGCCTTCCTCAATTGTCTTTGTCACTTAAGAACTTAGAACATAGAACTGTACAGCATAGTGCAGGCCCTTCAGCTCACAATGTTGTGCCGAACTTTTACCCTAAACCTAAGGTCTATCTAACCTCCACCCCTGCCTTATGCTATCATCCATATGCCTATCTAATTGCCGCTTAAATGCCCCTAATGAGGCCGACTCCACTACCCTCTCCGGCAATGCATTCCACACCCCTACCAGTTTCTGAGTAAAGAACCTACCTCTGACATCTCCCCTATATCTACCTCCACTCACTTTAAAACTATGCTCCCTCATAATAGCTACCGCCACCCTAGGAAAAAGTCTCTGGCTATCCACTCTATCTATACCACTGATCATTTAGTACACCTCTGTCAAGTCACCTCTCATCCTTCGTCATTCTAAAGAGAAAAGCCCTAGCTCTCTCAACCTTTCCTCGTAAGACCTTCCCTCCATTCCAGGCAACATCCTGGTAAATCCGTTCTGCACCTTTTCTAATGCTTCCACATCTTTCCTGTAATGAGGCAACCAGAACTGGACACAATACTCCAGATGTGGCCGAACCAGGCTTTTGTACAGCTGGAGCATACTCTTCACGGCTCTTGAACTCAATCCCTCTTTAATGAAAGCTAACACACCACACGCCTTCTTAACAACTCTATCCACCTGGGTGGCAGCTTTCAGGGAACTGTGGACATGAACCCCAAGATCCCTCTGCTCCTCCACACTGCCAAGAATCTTTCCGTTAATCCTGTATTCTGCTTTTAAATTTGTCCTTCCAAAATGAATCACCTCACGCTTTTCAGGGTTAAACTCCATCTGCCACTTCTCAGCCCAGCTCTGCATCCTATCAATGTCCCTTTGTAAGCTAGAACAACCCTCCACACTATCCACAACTCGACCCACCTTCCTATCGTCCGCAAACTTACTAATCCACCCTTCCACTCCTACACCCAAATCATTTACAAAAATCACAAATAGAAGAGGATCCAGAACAGATCCTTGTGGTACACCACTCGTAACTGAGCTCCATGTTGAATATTTTCCGTCCACTACCACCCTTTGTCTTCTAAGGGTCAGCCAATTCTGAATCCAATCTGCCACATTTCCCCCTGTCCCATGCCTCCTTACTTTCTACATGAGTCTACCATGGGGAGCCTTATCAAATGCTTTACTTAAATCCATGTATTCCACATCCACGTGTTTGGTCACCTCTTCAAAGAATTCAATGAGGTTTGTGAGGCATGATCTACCCCTCACAAATTCATGCTGACTATCACGAATAAAAAACTTCTTCAAAAAACTCAATCAAGTTATTGAGGCTTGATTTCCCACACACAAAGCCATGTTGACTGTCCCTAATCAGTCATAGAGTTATAGAGATATACAGCACAGAAACAGACCATTCAGTCCAATTCACCCATGCCGATCAGATATCTTAACTAAATCTCGTCCCATTTGCCAGCATTTGGCCCATATTGCTTTAAATCATTCCTCAACATAAATCCATCCAGATGCCTTTTAAATGTTTTAATTGTACCAGCTTCCACCACTTCCTCTGGCAACTCATTTCATATACACACCACCCTCTGTGTGAAAAAGTTGCCCCTTAGGTCCTTTTTATATCTTTCCCCTCTCACCTTAAACCTATACCGTCTCATTTTGGACTCCCCCACCCCAGGGAAAAAGATTTAGCCTATTTACATTATCTATGTCCCTCATGACTTTATAAACCTCTGTAAGATCACCCCTCAGTCTCCGACACTCCAAGAAAAATAGCCCCAGCCTATTTAGCCTCTCCCTATAACTCAAACCCTCCAACCCTGGCAACATCCCGATAAATCTTTTCTGAACCCTTTCTAGTTTCACACATCCTTCCTGCAGGAGAGAGACCAGAATTGCATGCAATACGCCAAAAGTGGCTTAACCAATCTCATGTACAGTTGCAGCATGACCTCCTAACTTCTGCACTTAATGCACTGACCAATAAAGGCAAGCATACCAAACACCTTTTTCACTATCTTATCTACCTGCAACTCCACTTTCAAGGAACTGTGAACCTGCACTCCTAGGTCTCGTTGTTCAGCAACACACCCCAGGACCTTACCATTAAGTGTATATTTGCTGCCCTGATTTGCCTTTCCAAAATGCAACACCTCACATTTATTTAAATCAAACTCCATCTGCCACTCCTCAACCCATTGGCCCATCTGATCAGCATCTCATTGTACTCTGAGGTAACCTACTTACCTTTCCAAATACATGTAAATCCTGTTTCTCAGGATTCCCTCCAACAAGTTGCCCATTACTGATATCAGGCTCACTCGTCCATAGCTCCCTGGCTTTTCCTTACCGACTTTCTTAAATAATAGCATCATATAGGCCAACCTCCAGTCTTCCAACACCTCACCTGTGGCTATCAATGATACAATATCTCAGCTAGGGGCACAACAATCTCTTCCTTAGCTTCCCACTAAGTTCCAGGAGACTCTATGAAATGTTTGTTATTTATACTGAAGACGGGGTGGGGGAAGGGAGAGAGTTTGCATCTTCTGTATAAATATCAATCTTTTAGGAGCTACCATCAGTTCTGAAAAAGGGTCATTGGACCAAAAATGTTAACTTTAATTTCTTCCCACAGATCCTGCCAAACGTCTGGGAATGCGATAGTCTAGTGGTATTATCTCTGGACTCTCAATCCACAGACACAGATAATGTCCTGGGGACCTGTGTTCAAATCATGCCATGGCAGATGGTGGAATTTGAATTTAATAATTTTTTAAAAATCTGGAATTATGAGTCTAATGGTGACCACAAATCCATTGTTGACTGTTAGGGAAATTCCATCACGTTCACTAATTTTCTTTAGGGTGGGAAACTGCCATTCTTACGTGGTCTGGCCTACATGTGACTCCAGACCCACTGCAATGTTGTTGACTCTAAACTGCCCTCTGGGCAATTAAGGATGGGCAATAAATGCTGCCTAGCCAATGACACCTTCTTCACATGACGAATAAAGACAAAAATAAGCTGAGTTTTTCCAGCAATATCTGTTTTTTGTGTCTTGTCTCAGCAAAGCTTTGTCAAGCCCATCACATGTTCTTGTATTTCAGGAAGAGTTATTTTCAGTGACAATTGATTCTAAAAAACCTCAGGACCCATTCATACCATCATCCATATTCTTTTCAAAATGTTAAACGTATTCCCATTTAGAAATCCGGGTTTTGCGTACAAAGCAGCACTTTGACTTCTTGTGAGTGCATGTAGCAGTATATAATCTACTTTGGCTCTGACCAACGGCTCTCTTGCACTTATTTCAATTGGAAAACACAGTCAGCAAGGGAGTGAGACCTTATTGCAATCAACTGGTTACCCACTGTTGTATGGCCAATCCATTCTGTGTTTTGTCATGTTGTGTGCTCTGTTACTCACTATAAGGTACATTTGCTGATGCCATTCCCTTTCAGGAACTTACATGACTGAGCTGGTCTGGCATATTCATGCAAAACCACTTACGACCAAACACGAAGAGGCTCTTGTCTCAAAAAAGACACAGCTTATTACAATGCAGGATGTACTGATGACATTGTTACAGAGATTATGAGGAAAACCCAGGTGGTAGGTCGTACTGATCCAAGATTCTAAGTTGCCCACCCATCAAGCCAGCAACTCACCACTGGATCTTCAGCCATAACGTGATAACACTGGAGGGGGTGCAGAGCAGATTTACCACAACGTTTTTGTCAGAGGTGGAGAATTTCAGTTACGAGGAGAGATTGGACAAACTGGGGTTGTTTTCCTTATAGCAACTGAGATTAAGAGGGGACATGAATGAGATGTGTAAAATTATGAGGGGCATAGACAGGGTAGACAGGAAGAAACATTTCCCCTTGATGGAGGGATCAATTACCAGGGGCATAGACTAAAGGACAGGGCAGAAAGCTCAGAGGAGATGTGAGGAACAACTTTTTCACTCTGGGGCAAGTAGGAATCTGGAATTCACTGATGGTAAGGCTCGTAGGGGCAGAAGCCCTCATAATATTTAAGAAATATTTAGGTGTGTACTTGTGGTGCCAAAGTGTACAAGGCTATGGGCCAAGTACCGGAAAATGGGATTATAATACTTAGATGGTTGTTTCTGACTGGCACAGCCACAATGGGCCGAATGACCTTCTCTGTGTTGTACATCTCTATAACTCAACGGCTGTATTGAAAGCCAAAATTACAGGCCCACCTGACTACAACCCTGACCCTGACCTGTTTTAAATCCCAATCATTTTTTCCAGTGAATATATAGAATTTAGTCAATTGTGTACTGTACCCAATTCAATTTATCTCTGAGAAAATGTTCTGAAAATTTCTCACACTTTTCCTCAAATGTAGATCAGGAACACATCCAGAGTACACTTTGTACTAATGGTTCCCAAGTGTCGTAGACTCATTGGCTCACAGATGTCAATCTCTTCTGCGTTCTCTCTAATACAATCTCATATTTTCCATCTAGACTGATAAATACTTGATAGCAGTTGAGATTGAGCTCCAGGGAAAAGAAATATTGTCAATACCAGTCTGGTCTCACAGGCATCCTTTTTGCTTGACTATCACTAAGCATTTGTGGAGTCAGTGCTTGAGGACTTTGTACATTGGGTTGCCTACTTGACTGGTGGGAAGATTACTTGTGATGACAGGAGACTCGCCAGCTCTAAAATGAAAAGGGAAGCAGACTACAAGAAATACTGCATTCAGAATATGACTCATAGGTTCATGATCTTGGGATGCAAATTTGTCACATGTCTGATTTATGGCCCAGTAGTATTATTACTAGATTATTAATACAGAAAATCAGTTAATGTTCTGGGGACCTGGGCTCGAATCCCACCACAGCAAATGTTGGAACTTGAATTTAACAAAAGAAAATCCGGAATTAAGAATCTATGGATGACCATGAAATCATTGGCAATTGTCATAAAATCCCATTTGACTCACTAAAGTCTTTCAAAGTAGGAAACCTGCCATTTTCACCTAGTCTGGCCTACATGTGACTGTAGACCCACAGAAATGTAGTTGCCTCCGAAATGCCCTCTGGGCAATCAGGGATGGGCAATGAATGCTGGCCTAGCCAGCAATGCCCATATCCTGTGAACGTATAAGTAGAAACATGCCTTGCACTTTTATATGTTGAAATTTTAAAAGGCCTGGATTATTGCAGTTTTTTAAAAGTTTTATTTAACACACCCAACCGCCACTATAGGATGCGTTGTTACTATTCAGCATATAGTAGGTGAATGTGCATGGAAACACCACACATTAAGACGGGAGGTATGAGGGGAAATGTGAGGTGCTTAGGGCATTATGAGATGGCATTGGTAGCTTGATGGGCAGTGGTAGTATTATAGGGGCACCTGGTGCCAGGGAACATGATGTGGCACAGAGACACTGTGGGGTTTGAGGAGCAGCAGCACGGATGCTATTTGATCTTTTACACAGTCTGACTCTTTGCTGGGCAGCCCCTGTGGCTCCATCACAAATATTTTTTGGGTCACCAGGCATGACTTCAACCAGTACCTACTCCCTGGCAATGAAGATTCTGCTTCTGAAACTGATAATTTGTGGGCTAGACCTCCTCCATAGGTCCCCAACATCACAGATATCATTCTTCAGTCAATTTGATTCACGCCACATGATATCAGGAAACGGTTGGGGTGCTGTATATTGACCCTGACAACATTCCAGCAATAGTACCAACGATTTGTCCTCCGAAACTACTACCTATTCATAATTGTTTCAGAGACAGTAGGAACTGCAGATGCTGGAGAATCTGAGATAACAAGGTGTAGAGCTGGAT
>NC_063332.1:24253386-24279164 GCF_021869965.1 Rhincodon typus | reverse complement strand
TGCTCCTCTGATGCTGCTTGGCCTGCTGTGTTCATCCAGCTCTACACCTTGTTATCTCACCTATTCATAATTACCCATTTAAGAGTCAGCTGCATTGTTGTGCATCTGGAGTTATATGTAGGGCAGATCAGGTAAGGCTGACAGATTTCCTTCCCTGAAGGCTGCTTATGAACCAAATGGGTTTTTGCAACAATTGAAAATAACAACACCATTAGGTTAGTTTTTTTTTTAAATACCAAATTTTTATTGAATTCAAATTTCATCATCTTCCATGATGGGGTCTGAAACCACATCCCCAGAATTTTACCATGGGGTCCTGGATTATTAGGCTGGTGATAATGCCAGCGCACCACTGACTCCATAATAGCCTACGCACCATGCACTGGTCTTATATTAATAAAGCTGCAGCCTCAAAATGATCGCCACACTGTTGTCATGGTAATCGGCCACCAAGCTGTGCCAGTCCAGCTCAGGCTGTTTACTCAATGCATCATCTTGACCGTGTGCTTCACAGGTTCTGACAGACCTGCTGTAAAATTCTGGAATTTTTCTGACAGTGCCCATATTTGTAGATCTTTTTATTTTTGATTTTCTTTTTAAAGTATTGCCGTTTTATGGTCAGTAACAGTGAATCTCAAGTTGCTTGTTCTAATTGACATTTGCTCTGAAAAGCGTTCTGGTGGAGCAGAACGAAGACCTGTAATTCTCTCTGGAATTATGTATTACATCAGTTTCCTTTTCTAGCTAAATTACATCATTCAAGCCCCATGGTACTCAAGCATGTAGTTCTGTAAGGTGCCTAATAGCTTTAACCTAGATGTGACCAGGCTGTTGTAGAGCTGCTTGCTTCACATATTACGTTTCCAAAATGATTTTTCCAATCCCGATTATGAGGCACGAGAGATTTGTGTGTTCAGATGATATTCAGACAGCTAACTGAAGCATAAAAAGTAATATTTTAGTCCAACAGGGTAAAGTACATCAGAGATTTTCCATGTCTGCACTTGCCAGCCAATAATTTTCCAATTGCTGAAGGTTATTACCGAAGGTTACCGAACCTGCAGGAATAGATCAGGAGATTATCGGGCAAGCTCCATCACTGGGTGGAGCTAAAATCGTCTCTCTTTATTGCTGTATCTCTACGAGTTAACAGAGCCGAGAAAATAAACTCTGGCTCATTGTTAGGATCACCTACCCCACTCAGATCACACTATTTAGTCCTCGTCACTTGCTCTTGACACTTAAAATGGCACCTGAAGTCAAATTTGGTGTAGGCATCAAACTGACACTGGATATCATGTGAAACTATCCCTCAACACACTTTGTAACTTTTTGGACACTGGTCAAGTTTCTCAACCAATGTTGCTAGGCCACACTATAGAGGGCAAGCAGACTTGTACATTGGTAAGACATATTAGGAATTTTTTGTATCAAGATTAATGGTCACAAATTTGTGTGCACCCTGTGGCCGGATTTCCAGGTTGCACAGCAATAAACAAGTCATGAAGGCAAAAAAATGATGAGTGTTGACCTCCAGGCCTGAGTGGCACACCATTATATCAGGCTCTGCCTCATGTACACACTCATAATCCCAGGTGATCTCTCCAAAAGAGAGCACCACTTGCTACAGAATTATTTGAAAAGCTTTGTCACTTAAATTGACATGAAACCTGAACGCATGATTGACACAGTTCTTGCATGTTGCCTGACATCAAAAATAAAAGATCAGGGCTCAGGCACCAGCAGTTTTTACGGTGTCACTGCAGTCACAATTTTATACAAGGCTGATGGCTCACTCACATCTCCTCAGCACTGTATAGTTTGAGCAGGGGTGTGGAAGAGGGTTACCTCACAAAGTTGAGCAGCATGTGTAGTTTTGGTCTGTGCAGAGTCCAGCAATAGGACATGGTCTTTCTCTGCCTGTCAAACAGGGCTATAAGATTCATTGATTTAATTCCTTCAGGAAATGTGGCCTTCATTGGCTGTGCCAGCATTTATTGCCTGTTCCTAATTGCCCTTGAGAAGGCTGTGGTGAGCTGCCTTCTTGAACCACCACAGTCCGATTGGTGCAGGTACACACATAATGCAATTAGGGAGGGAGTTCCAAGGCTTTTGACCCAGTGACAGTGAAGGAACAGTGATATATTTCCAAGTCAGGATGGTGAGTGGCTTGGAGGGGAACTTATAGGTGATGGTGTTCCCATGAATTTGCTGCTGTTGTCATAGTGGCCATGCCTTTGGAAAATGCAGTCTAAGCTACCTTGGATAATTTCTGCAGAACTTACTGTAGATAGTACACACTGCTGTGAATGTGCATCGGTAACGGAGCGACTGAATGCTTGGTGCCGATCAAGTGGACTGCTTTGTCTTGGATGGTGTTAAGCTTTTTGAGTGTTGTCAGAGCTGCATCCAGCCAGGCAAGTGGGAAGTATTCTATTACAATCTTGACTAGTGCCTTGTAGATGGTGGACAGGCTTGGGAAGTCAGGAGGTGAGTTACTTGTTGCAGTATTCCTAGCCTCTCATTATTCTGGTGATTGTTATTCTCCAGGATATTGGTAGTGGGGTATTCAGTGATGGTAATGTTATTGAATGTGAAGGGGTAATGATAGAATTCTTCCTTATTAGAAATGATAATTGCTTGGCACTTATGTCATGCAAATATTACTATTTGCCAATGATGAATTTGTGGCTTTTGTTGTTGAGTTCATGAATTTACCTGCGCTTGCAAAATAGTTGCAATATCAGTCAATTTGTTGGCCATAAGTTAAAGTATGTCTTTTGGAGTATCTGCTCATCTTCAGGGCACATCTGCAGGAACTGAGGTCTGTCAATCTTATAACAAACATGTTTTTTTTAAATTCAGTCATGGGATGTGGGCGTCTCTGCCTAGGCCAGCATTTATTGTCCATCCCTAATTGCCCAGAGGGCAGTTAAGAGTCAACCACATTGCTGTGGGTCTGCAGTCACATGCAGGTAAGGATGACAGTTTCATTCCCTTAAGGACATTAATGCCCCAGATGGGTCTTTCCGACGATCAATTCAACGTCATCAGGAGACCCTTGGTTCCAGATTCTTTATTGAATTCAAATTCCACGATCTGCCATGATGAGATTTGAACCCAAGCTCCCAGAATATTAGCTGAGTTTCTGTATTAGTAGAATAGTGATAATACCAGCAGGCGATTGCCATGTATTCCTATTTACTGATTGTTTTTACATTATTGCAGGAACCAGGACAGTGAGGTGCACTCAACCTCCACTAACATATAGGCTACAATTTGTTCATCCTCCTTAAATCTAGCTTCCCTGTAGGAAGAAAGTGTGAGCACTTTGTCAGTCACTACCAAAAAAAAATGGCTGCCTTCAATGCCAAACATTCCTGCAGTCACTGAAGATGCTGGATTACTACAATTCCTTAGATATAGGAACTGAATATACATCGCAGATCAAAAGGCAACTGGAAGATTAAGAGTAGATTAGCAATTCAGGTGTAAAGCTTTCATTCATTCCTGAGTGAATTGGTGCTTTCTGGGGGATCAGGCATTCACCTAATTCACTGTAGGTGATTATATATTCTGGTATGAAAACGTCTGACAGTGAACTAGTAATTTAGTCATAAACAGTTTGAAGAATGTCCTTAACCACAGTAGAGATATTTATAAAGATTAGCAGAACCTACCCCACCATCATTACTCGCACTCCCCTCCTATTCCCCAGAAAGAATCTTAAGCTCACTGTAAACTCTTCCAGTTATTTATGTAATTGTAATACTGAATCTAGTTGTGGAGATATAATAGACATGAAAGGTAACAACACAGATTGATTTTTTACTGATGGTATATGTCATTGCCCCATGGCCACTGCTGAAGCCTAAGTGATCTTTCATAAAATCCAACAGCTGGGAAAGAACCCACGTACAACATATAATAAAGCTATGGGAGGAATCTACAGGAGCCTGCAACCTGGGCTATGGTGAGATTCGTAGCAGAATCAGACGAGAAATCTGGTGGTCCATCTCGATGTCGGGAGCAACCCATTCCCAACTTTTATGCTTTCCCCAAGTGGTGATTCTTTGCTAGGCAGTGACAAGTTATGGGTGAATGCTGCTTGTTAAATGGCTGTTGACATCCCAGCTCAACTCATTAATATTCAGCTTTCTATTTTACCAAACGAACCAAACAATCTAGATTCATCCAGCTCTACACCTGTTATCTCAGATTCTCCAGCATCGGCAGTTCCTACTATCTCTGTAACAATTTTAACCCCACTGCGAAGCCTCTTCGAAGGATGCCTATCTTGAAGAAGTTACCCTCTTCCCTCCGGAAAGACCTCAGTGGATTTCAGAATCCCCTTCCCCTCCCCCATTTCTGCAGAAGGGTCTAGACCCGAAATGTCAGCTTTCCTGCTCCTGATATGCTGCTTGGCCTGCTATATTCATCCAGCTCTACACCTTGTTATCTTAGATTCGTCATGAAACCAGATTGGATACATGGTGGATTCAGCTCATCATCTGCTTCAAATGACCCTCATGTTGCCTATGACCAAACTGCAGCTGAAGGAATGATGCATTTGTACAGCCACAAATCCATGGACATTAGCATCTAGAAAAGACCATTTGCTTACACCTTTGAAACATTAGCAGCTTCCACTGCCTGTTTGCCACAGAAACTCTTGAACTTGTCACCCAAGGCTTTAACTCTCTACTTTCAGTTTTCCCTTTCTTGACTTTCCATCAACTCCAGCTTGTGATTAGTTTTGCCAACTGTAATCTGTGCTTCACTAAGTTCTTACCTGCCACCTTCCTTGCCCTTACTGATGTCAATTTACATGCTTTATACATTATACTTGGTTCTAATGATTACAAGACTTGCCACAGGTTAATTCAGGGGATGGGAGGGGGAAATTACAGAATGTTTCAACGTTTTCCTCACCTGGATATTGGCTTTGAATTCTGAAATAAGTGACAATTTCATTGTTTTAAAATACGTCGACTTGAATTTTCTTGTCTTGTACACTGTAACTTTTTTTTAAGTGGCTACACCGAGACATGAGCAAGAAGGAACAGAGCGATTTGGTTTGGAACGCGAGTTTGAATTATCACTTAACTAGCCTCAATAAAACAGAACATTCAATAGCTCTCTCATTAAATCTTGGGGGACATTGTCTTCCATAAGGTGGCTCCCACATATCCTACATTACAACAATGATCATTCTTCACAAGTATTTCATTGGCTGCTTTCAGGATGTGAAAAGAGCTTTGTTCAAATGCAAGTCTTTCCTTTATCATTAGTTGTCTCCAGCAGAGGACTGGGGGTAGAGTGGAACTAAGGTGCAAATTGGACAAGCTGCCAATTTGGTGACTTGCCATAACCAAATATTAGCAGAGCCCACATGCTCCACCTTAACAGGGGTGATCAAAACTTACTTTACTTGCGTCAATAGCAGCTATTCAGAAATACGTTTTCATAATTGAATTAAATTAGCTTTTATTGTCACATGCACTCACATGAGTAAGACCATAAGACATAGGAGCAGAAATTAGGCCATTCGGCCCATCGAGTCTGCTCCGCCATTCAATCATGGCTGATAAGTTCCTCAACCCCATTCTTCTGCTTTCTCCCTGTAACCCTTGATCCCCTTGATAATCAAGAACCTATCTATCTCAATCTTAAATGTACTCAATGACCTGGCCTCCACAGCCTTCTGTGGCATTGAATTCCATAGATTCACCAAGCTCTGGCTGAAGAAGTTTCTCCTTATCTCCGTTCTGAAAGGTCTTCCCTTTACTCTAAGGCTGTGCCCTTGGGTCCTAGTCTCTCCTACCAATAGAAGCATCTTCCCAACATCCATTTTGTCCAGGCCATCCAGTATTCTGAAAGTTTCAATTAGATCCCCCCTCATCCTTCTAAACTCCAATGAGTATAGTCCCAGAGTCCTCATATGTTTCTCATATATTAAGCTTTCCATTCCTGGGACCATTCTTGTGAACCTCCTCTGAACCTGCTCCAGGGCCAGTACATCCTTCCTGAGATATGGGGCCCAAAACTGCACACTATGTACCGTGAAAAGTTTATAAGTCGCCACTTATGGCGCCATCTTAGGCACCCAGGTACCTAGGCAGAGATTCTTAAGTACAAATGCTTTGGGGAAAAAATAGAAAAATAAAGAAATAAAAATTTTAGCAATAAATGAGAAAAATAGAGAAATTAAAGTTCAGAATAACGGTCCTTCCAACCCAGACTGCACCGGGCTTCATCTCGAGGACAGGGTTTCGCGTCCACGCTGATGCCGAGCGTCCGAGTCTACGCTGTAGGTTCATGTACCACTAACACCCAACTTATTGCAAGAATCAGAAAGTACAGAAGATCACAGCACCAAATAGCTTTAGATTGCTGCAGGTAGATCTGGCACAGACATTAAGTGCAAAATATCCCCTTTCTATGCTGTAAAGGTAAAAAGGACAGAACAAGGGCAGAGGGAAAAGGACAATGGAAAGCTGACATTGAAACCAATGGCAAAAGACGTTCTCATTATTTTCTTTCTTACCTTGATCTCAGAATAACCTAATATTGTACATACTTACCCTGTCTTATAAAATTAAATATTTTGCTTTTGTTTTGGCAAAATTGTAGAATACAAGTCAGATTACATTATGTTCAAACATTATGTTCTGTAGCACTGAAAAGCAACATCAAATCAGTAAGGTGAACATTTTTAGTTTTGATTAATTAAGAAGTTAAACTTATACTGTTGGTACTTTTTTCCATTTTTCCCTCCTTTTCTCCATTTCTGGTTATTTCTGATTCTTCCAATTCTTCTTCATGTTCTTCCCATCAACATCAAAAGTAGATTTCAATCCCTTTTGGTTCACCCTCCCTCCCCCAACCTCCTGCCCTCCCTTTGACTAAAGCCAATTTTTGACAGGGTTATCTGTAAAGTCTAAACAATGTTATAGTGTTGGCAGCTGCTAACACAACCCTCAGCATTGCTCCCAGCAATCGTAATTTGCTTTAGATTGTGGAAGGTTTTACTCCTTTTGGCCAGCAATATTGTTGGCAATGGTGCCATCTACAGTATGCATTGTTCTTCAGCAGAAATGGGGAAGTAGTTGTCACCATTCACAAGTGGAATAAAATTACCTGTGTGTAATTTTTTTTAAAGTGATCGTCCATGATACAAATCTGGAATTAGCCCTGTTTTATGGAATGGAAATAATTTACCAGTTTAGTGGCAGTGTTTTCTGTCAGAAGATTGCGAGTTCAGATCCCACACTGGGACTTAAACAGATTCTCAGGGTTGAACAATAGAGTTTTGAATGGTTGAAGGTTTGATCTCTTTCAGATTTTAAAGTAAGGAGATCCTTGCCTGGTCAGGTCAATATAACAGAGCTTTTGCTACATTGTTTTAAGAACAGAGCTGAATTTTCTGGTGCCAATGGTAGTGTGTATCTTTAAATCAACTGAATTGAAACAGAAAATCCAATAGTATTCTTCAAAGGAAGATTCCAAAGTTCTCCCAGTGACCAATTTAACATGTATAACCCAAACAAAACGACCCAAAAGATTAACTGGCCACCCAGCATAGTTAACATTTGTAGGATTTCACTATTTTGTAGGTTTGTACAAAACTATACCTCAAAAGTAAGTCATTCTTAAAAAGCACTTGGATTATTCTGAAGATATGACAATTGTGATACATAAATACGTTCCTTCTAAGGAAAATTATTAAAGAAGCCAATCTAATTAAATTACCTTAATCAAAAGAGTGTCATGTATTTCACATATAATCTTTCATCTACAGAAATGCAGCTTGGTTGTCCATGCCTCAAAGACATGGATGCTGATGTTACCCAATGTTACTGATACTAGTTATTCCCCATGAAAAGTTGTATTCAGTGGAAATTCTCCTGACACGATGCAACCAACCCAGGAATGCAAGTCAGAATGTCTGTCCCCAAATCTCAGATGGATGCCCTGAAGATCACCCTGATCCAGCTCCATAATACTTCCTCTCTATTCTGTAGCGACTGTTCTTCAGCAGAAATCCTAATCTGTGCCTTTGCTATTTCTACATTCAAGTTATGCTCACACTATCTGAGTCGGTCTCTAACCTTCCACCTTCTGTTATCTTGAATCCATACAAAACTCTGCTGACCATATCCTAACTTGTACCAAGTCCTGCTTACCCATCACTTCTACTCTTCTTGGCACCCAGTTTGACAACATCTCAATTTTAAAATTCTTAATCTTGCAATCAGACCTCCTTTTATTTCCACCTCCACGTCTGTCCCTGCCTCCGTAATCTCCTCTAGCTCTGTGTTCCTTCAATTTTGTGAATCTAAGACATTCTTCACTCCACCACTGGCATCCATGTCCTTAGTCCCAAAAAAAACTTCTGACAGTTAACAAATGTGCAAGCTCCAAAAATATTTGGCAATTTGAAGGAGGAATCTGTATTATTTCATCTCAGTGACATGCATCAGTGCTAACCATTTGTATTGGGTATTTAAAAAGAACTGTAGCTCACTAATAGTGTGATTTGTATACTTTACATATTCTCCCTCTTTTGTTAATCTTTCCTGTTTACCCCATGTCAGTCTTTGACCAAGCTTTTAGAACCCTTTTGTGATATACCCTTGTGTAATTTGATATTAATTTTTCATTTGCAATTCTCCTGTGAAGTAGGTGCTATGTTATGGATGGTATGTATATGTAAGACATTATTGTTGATAACGTAAAAGATTATATGGCATTATTGACAAGGAGTAGGTGAATTCCCCAGATGCCCTAGCCAGTACTTATTCTTACATCCACATCACTAAACAAATAGATTGTCTAGTAGTTATCTAACCACTGCATGTGGGATCTAGATGCATGCCAATTCGTTGACTTTTTTCTACATTATAACAGCAACTATACTTGCAAGAGTACTTAATTGGCTGTGAAGTGCTTTGTGGCATCTTGAGATTGTTAGTGGGATCATATGAAAGCAAGTCAATTCTTTCCAGAAATGTTGCTAAATTTGTTGAGAACGTAGAGCTTCTATTGTAGAGAATGCTAGTAAGATACATCACACCAAGAAGCCATTCAGGCTATTACACCCATGTTGCCTCTTTTTGTAGGACTATCCAATTAGACAACCTACTTTTTCTTCATTGCTGCCTAATAATATTTCTGATTGACATGATCTGTCAGATTGTGGGACAAAGATAATTGCAGCCTGCGTAACTTATCTATGTTACCAACAACCACATTTTTATATACTCCTTCTTTATCTATTTTTCCCTAATCCAATATGTCTACCTCATCCTTCACCTTTCTATCTGCAGCATCCTCCCGTTTTGTGAAAGTGGATGCAGTGCATTTTTTTGGTAGCTCAGCCATGAAAAATCTACAGTATTTGCTTTTTCATCTCTTTTTGACCCCACTTTTCATTTGAGTACACTTTTACTAGTTGTATGTTTGGAAAAGGCCTTTTGAATTCATAGAATCATAGAATCCCCACAGTATGGAAGTAGGCCATTCAGCCCATCGAGTCCTTACTGACCTTCTGAAGAACATCCCACCCAGACCCAGTCTCCCTACCCTATCCCTGTAACCCTGCATTTCCCATGCTAATTCACCTAGCTTTCAAAGCCTTGGACACGAGGGGGCAATTTAACATGGGCAATCTACATCTTTGAATTCTGGGAGGAAACGGGAGCACCCAGAGGAAACCCACACAGACATGGGGAGAATTAATATTTTCCACTAAACTGTCTTTCTAATCTCTCTTTGTCTTTTTGCATTCAGCTTGTGCTTTTGCTAAATTATAAATCTTGTCAGAAGTCTCCTTACGTAAGGGCACGTTAAGTGGAGTGAGATAAAGGGGGAGAAATTGAATTTGCGGCTGCCTATTTTTTAAGTGAAAAATCAATGTTGCAAAGACAACATTGACAACATGTGATGTTCCATGCTCGATCACCAACAAAGGTTGTTTCTGTCAAATTGGAATCCAGTGACTCGGACTATCGGATGCCCACCTGAAACAAAAGTTAAGTGTCTCTTTGTGCAAACTGGGCATCTAGTGAATGCAAAATGATTGGCAACTTTTCTGACCAATTTTTGTCCAATCATCTTCTTTAGAATGCAGGAAGGGCCGTTGGACTCAAAACATGAATTTTATTTCTCTTTCTACAGATGCTGACAGACCTTTTCCAGCACTTCCTGCTTTTTTTTCTTTCAGATTCTCTTTGTTGGAGATGGGTTATTGCCTGATGTTTGTGTGTCAGTCGAGGTCGAACCAATGTTTCATGAAACACTGTTGAGAGGAATTGCAATGAAAAGAGGAAGCACTATGTGAAATTAACTAACATTGAAAAATGCATAGTTCAACAGCATATAAAGCTAAAAAAAATAGCAGGGTAATGTTTCTAATGAAGGTCATGCACAGCCATTCCTTCCGTAAAGCTGAAGTGTTAAGATAGCTTCACAGAAATTGATAAGCCCTTTCGCAACTCCAGCATTCTCTGAGGATTGCTGTTCATATCCCAAATCCTTGTTCTAACAGGAAGGCAAGTCCGCAGTAGGTAATAAGCAATTTTAGGGTGTCTGTGCAGCTCAGGTATAGAAAGCAGGGTGTGTGGTAAATCAGTACTGCCTGTTCATTAATAATTTCTCTGCATCTGGAGTTTCGGGCCTTGAAGCTTAATTTGCAGTCACCCACCTTATTTCTATCAAAGAGTCATTTTCAAAACATTCTTTTTAAAAATGCCTTCAGGTTTCAAAGGCTCGAACACTTGGCACTACAGGAAAGGTTTAGAATGTGGTAAGGTTATCAGTGCACTGGTGGAAAATGAGAACAGAGCTTTCTCTTATTGCCTGCTCCATCTCTTATGACTGGAGGCAGTTAACATCCGACTCTCACTAGTCACATGATTCCAGTGAACCTGAAACCGCTAAAGGTTGGTCTGGAATTTCATAAAATAACCTATCACGAAAGAAAAACAAATCTCAGTGCCAGCAATGTTTATTTGAGGATTCAGTGTGTGAAATTTCCTCTCAGAAGAGTGCTCTGTTCCAGATCACTCACAGTAAACAACCTTCTTCCTGACTGACTGGAATTGGCATTCGAGGAGCATATAAATGGTGGTGAGAAAAATTAATCAACATGACTGATTGCTCTGCAAGTAAATTTGTAGAAAGTGGCAGAAGGATTGGTTGTGTTAAGCCAAGCTGGACAGTGCTAACTGCCCTAATGGTGCACTTAGTACAGTCACTATGAGTTGCTAATTAATATTGCAGATCGAACTGGGTGGGGTAGGATGCTGATTTAAGATGTACCATCACTTCACTAGTTCACCTTCTTGTTAAAAATTACTCTTGATTATATTTTCTGATTTTTCCTCCGAGCCTAAGTAATTTCCCATAAGTGAAAAGAAGCAATGGTCTACCTGTTAACTAGGGTTTAGTGATAGCACCCTATGCTCTGAATCAAAGAATTTGTAGGTTCCAATCCCATTCTAGGGATATGTAAAGAAATAACCCAAATTACAATCTCAAAGGTGTGCCAAGGGAGAGATGCAATTTTTTTTAGGTGAAACCTAAATCCAGAATCCTATCTGATGTCCTGTGAGGATAAAAGAAGAGAAGGGGATTTCTCCGTAATGCCCTGACCAGTATTTATTCGTCAAACTACATCGCTAAAATAGTTTACCCTTTCATTATTACCATGCTGCTTTGGGGAGCTTACTGTGCAGAAACTGGCTGTCCCATTTCTTAGGTTATAAATGTTACTCTACTTCAATTGGCTACAAAGTGCTTTGGGATGTCCTGATGCCATGAAGAGTATTACATAAGTGCACGTGTTCCTTTCTTTTCCTTCTGAAAATACCATCATGGAATTTCAGAACCTTGTTAAGATTAGCACAGAACAAAGCCATTCAGCTCACAAAGTCAGCTACACTACTTAGTAGAAAGTAAATCTGCATTGGTCAGTGTTTTGGTTTCTAGAGGTTGCTTGTCTGGGGTACAATATATTATAATGCAAACATGAATCCATTTACCATTAGTCCACAAAGCATAGCAGCTTTATAGATATATTATGTGCAAGACACGATTGTGGAAAAATGTGTTATTTTAAAACCCTTTCAATCTTTGCAGCTTCATTTATTGCTAGGTTTCTGCCTCATATTGCTGCATTGACAGTTTAGATAGAGAGACAAAAATAACTTTTTGTATGGCTCTTCTACACACTCACATGCAGTGCAGTATTTAAGAAGTTCAACTCTCTCCCATGCTGAAACTCAAACCCTATTGTCTGTCATTGTTCAAGATGTCAGGCATTAATAAAGTGGACAATGGAAAAACAGATACCATGGCTACCTGACATAAACCTGGTAATGATAAGGAACATTTATTAGCTGTTACAACTCGCTGGGGTTGTGCCCTCAAAACTGAGCTCTGGAGTCATCTAAGTTCCACAATGTACATGACTTTCAGACTCAGATTAATAGAAAGTGTGGACCAGATTTCAGAACTAAACAATCATTACCATTTATCACAAACAATTACACTCTAACTACAGGGAAAAATGATAAACTATCAGCATAAAACATTGCTAATTAAAACTCTGATCTGCTGACAAACTCCCCCTGACATCTACACAGAAACACAAACAAGGTTCAATAGGTTATGGACAGAGGGGAAAGAATAGAAAGTCTAGGAAGAAGATTAGAAAGAGGCTAATGATGACAATGAATCCATTGCTGATTGTTGGAAAAACCCATCTCGTTCACTAATCCCCTTTAGGGAAGGAAACTGCCATCCTTATCTGGTCTGGCCTACACGTAATTCCAGACCCACAGTAATGTGGCTCACTCTTAAATTAGGGATTGGCTATAAACGCTGCCTAGCCAGTGATCCCCTCAACTTGTGAATGAATAAATTTTAAAAAGTCTCTGTTCCCAGGTTCTGTTGTTGAGATGATTTTTATGGCTCTACTGCTGGTCAGCATGCTGTTTCAGCAATCTTTCTCCAGATGCTTGCACTGGTTGATAAGACACATGAAGAGGCTACTTCTCTTAGTCAAAAGTCTCAGACTTATCAATTAAAAATCACCGCGTATAACAACTGTTAGAGGCAAGATAAATTGGTTTTCTTCAGGATTACATTGAGTTTTGATTGCAGAGGACAGAGAGACCTCTCTGAGCAGTGGAAAAACTGAATACTTCCTTCTCTCTGTAATTTGTTACCAATTCCAAGCTGTTCAATTACCTTAGAGCCAATCACACAGTTATCAGCAGGTAAAAAGGTCTCTGTCATTAACAACTGGTCACTAGTCCATGGACCAATCAACTTCTTGTTGTCTGCAAATGCTGCATCTGTACACTCAGCTTCAAATTATTTGCAACTCAAATTATGATTATTGTCTGCACACACCAACCAACCAGACCTTCCAGTTGCCATCCACTTTAACTACTCCTTCCACTCCCTTGGTGACATGTCCATCCTTGGTCTCCTCCACTGTCAAAGTGAGGTCAAACGTAACTGGAGGAACAATACCTCATATTTCGCCTTGGAGGCTGACAGTCCAGTGGCCTGAATATTGACTTCACCAGCTTCAAAATCTCTCCACGCCCAAATTGTCCATCTTCCCATTTACCTATCTGCTCCACCCTTCCCACTGACCAACCACAGTAACCCCCTGCTTACATCCACCTACCTGCATCTCACCTACCCTCCTCTCAGGCCCTATCTGTAACATAACGAGCACAGATGAATTCAGTTTTAATGATATCTCAAACACCCACATTGATGATATTGCCATGGGATTCCCTGTAGGTTCCACACACCCTAATGTGTTCATTGCTTTCCACAAGAAAAAATTTTAATGGAATGCAGATAACCTCAAATTCATGCATACTTCTGAACATAGATGATACATTCACAATTTTAATATGCTCCAAAACACACTCAAATACAGTTTTGAGATGGAACAGTCTAACGTACACTATTTGCTTGCTGGTTGAGAAATTTGCCATTGGTTCTGTATTCACTTCTGTCAACAGCTAGCCTACCTTCACCAGTTAATATATGTGCTGGAATTCATATACCTTCCCACTTTGTCAGATTGGCCTTAGTATGACATTTAGTTTGTGTTTAGGACCTATTTTTCTCCCTTTTACTGTGAAATAACTTGTTACCTTTTCATAATTAGCCCATACTCATTCAAAGATTAAGAAGATTTTAAAGTTACAGGATGGCGGAACACCAGGTCTACATGGAGAGTACATCCTGTGGTGTGTGTGAAGTCATAGACATACCACATGGTTCAGACAGGCACATCTTCAGGGAGCATCACCGGCTGCACAAGCTTGAGCTCTGGCTTTCGGAACTCAAGCTGTGACTAGAGTCACTGTTGTACATTCACAGGGCAGAGTTCCGTGGATAGCACATATAGGGGAGCGGTCACACTGCAGATCGGAGGTGTACAAAGGGGAAATGGGTGGCTGATAGGCAGTCTAAATAAAAGCAGATAGGTAATGCAGGAGTCGCCAGAGTCTATCATGCTTGCTCATCGATATTCCATTGTCAAAACATTGAGGGTGATTGTTCCTCAGGGGGTTTCAGCTACTGCCAGGCCCAAGGCACCATGGATGACTCTGCTGGACAAGTGAGGAGAAAGAAGAATGGAAGAGCAGGCATTATGGAGAATTCCACGGTCAGGAGTTGGAAAGGAGCATCTGTGGCTTAGAACCTGAATCCAGGATAGTGTGTTGCTCCACTGGTGCCAGGGTCAAGGACGTCTCAGAGCAGCTGCAGGGAGGGGACCAATCAGAAGTCATGCTCCCGACTGGGACCAACCACATGGGTAGGAAGCAGTATGAGGTCCTGAATGCAGATTTCAGGGAGTTATGTGGGAATTTTTTTTAAAAAAAGCAACTCAAGAACAGTAATTTCAGGATTACTCCTAGTGCCACATTTATGTTTGATTAGTCATGATCATATTGAATTGAAGGGCAATTTCGATGGGCTGAATGTCCTACTCCTGTTTCTATGTTCCCAATAATCAAGCCTGTGCATAGGGTCTGGGCTATTTGCTCATCTTGTAAGCTAGGGACAGAAATAAAGTATATCAGAGCCATGTTGCAGGAAAATGGCTATCGTGGTCAGCTCATTGTTTCACAAAAGCCTGTAAGTAGTCCAGAAGTCATCATTTTCAGACTTCTAAAGTGCTGGTCTACCTCCCTGGA
This sequence comes from Rhincodon typus, assembly GCF_021869965.1. NCBI lineage: Eukaryota > Metazoa > Chordata > Chondrichthyes > Orectolobiformes > Rhincodontidae > Rhincodon > Rhincodon typus. The sequence goes on along the minus strand of NC_063332.1, from coordinate 24,263,931 downwards.
AAGGCAAAACATCTGAAACATTTGAATAACAGTTTAAGCAAGCTGCTTCCTGCTGTTAATGTGCAATGACAATGCAGGTGATATTTTTAACTGACAAGATGCTGCTGTGTCAGACCAAGATGAGATTCTGTCCACTGAACAATAAGGCAACATCAGGAATTCAGTTCAGTCCTCATGTGTTGCCAGGTACATTGTCTGTACATCACAATGTTCTCTGTCAGTCTGTGCTTTCAAAACCAATAACAAAACATTTACTATCAGATATAATTCTGTGATTGAGCAACACTTGCTGAATAATCATGACTATGCTAATAGCTACACCAAAAGCTCTTTCAAGATAATCTGTTGAATCCAAAACATCACTTGCTTGCTGTGAACAACATTTATTCATAAGCAGGGACTATTCAAACAAAAAGAATATGTTCAAACATTGGGTCTTTTTTAGAATTAACAAGGACCTTGCAGAACCTGTGTGGTTATTTCAATAGTAACACCTCAGGCAATTCCTAAAAGTGGTAACACGAGTGGATAAGGCAATCAAGAAGGTATATGCCACGCTTGCATGCATCGATCAGAGCACAAAGTATAAAAATTTTCAAGCCATGTTACAGCTGTAAAGAGCTTTAGTTAGACCACATTTGTTCACAGTTGTGTACAATTCTGGTTGCCACACTATCAGAAGGATGTGGAGGCTTTAGGGAGGGTACAGAAATGGTTTACCAGGATGTTGTCTGGTTTGGAGGGTATTAGCAATGGGGAGAGTTTGGAAAAACTTTGTTTTCACTTGAACATTGAAGAATGAGGGGTGACCTGATAGAATTTTACAAAACTGTGAGTGGCGTGGATAGAATGGATAGTTGGAGATTTTTTTCTCCAGGGTAGATGTATCAATTACTAAGGGATGTAGGTTTAAGGTAAAAGGGAATAAGTTGAAAGGAAATGTGAGAGGCAAGTTTTATTTTCCACAGAGGGTGGTAAGTACCTGGAATGGACTGCTAGAGGAGGTGGTGGAGGCAGGTACAACAGCAATGTTTAAGAGACATTTGGACAGATACATGAATAGGCAGGGAATAGAGGGATATGAACCGCATAGAAGCAAAAGGGTTTTAGTTTAGAAAGGCAGAATGTGTTGGCACAATCAATGCATTTGTGGAGCTGGAGGAGCAGGGTCCCGACCTGAAACTTTGACTTTCCTGCTGCTCTGATGCTGCCTGATGTGTTCCTCCAGCTCCACTCTGTGTTGACTCTGACTCCAGCTTCTGCAGTTCTTGCTATTTCCATGTGTTGGTGTAGACATGGTGGGCTGAAGAGCATGTTCCCGTGCTGTATTGTTCTTTGTTCTTTTATTCAGAGCTGACTTGCCAACCAGCACCTTTTTCCGTTGTAATATATATTGAGGATCAACTGAAACTTGGCATTCTTGTATTGGCTCCTGATGAGCACAAGTTAAAAAGGTTAGGCAATACCTCTCCCTTACCAGCAATATTCAGGAATCAGTTGTTGATTTTGCCAGCTAACCGCTAGCTGTTAAAGCACAGGGGACCAGTTCCTCATTTAATGGTGTTTTTCATTCACAGACTCATAATCATTCCAAACAGCAGGAGGCTGCTTTAAATGGAAAAAAAAATCAGGAATTTTGCACAACTGGAGAACATTGACGTTGAACACAAGTGTGAGTGGGCTGTGTAGTCTGAAAATGGGGCTCTTTGTCCTTGTGATTAATTGCATGATATATTTGTGAGCTTCCAGGGATCATCATCAATTATTCAGCCATGCACAGCTGTCTAGTCATCTGTCTTACACAGCTGAGCATTGATCATCGATATGATGGATGGGCATAGTCCAACAAAACTTTATTGATGCTGTTAAAAGTAAACAAGAAAACAATCCAATCCACTCATTTAGCATGGCTGTAGCTGACAGCAACAGATTACAAAAAAGGGAAGTATTTCCCCCCTTCCCACCATTGGTGCTGGCAGTTCCACTAATTGGGTTAAGCACCTAATTAGATGATCAAAAATTCTTCACTTTGGAGGAATGCTCAGAGCATGCACAATATGCCCTGGAAATATACTTTGCATGTGTGTGTCTTGAATAGTTTAAATGAAAGGCTTATTCATGTGAAGGTAATAAAGACCGAAAATATTACACACTTGAGGCCATTTATCAGCGAAGAGGGCAAATAAAAAGCTTCTGTTCTCTAATCATTAATATGCTTCTTGTTTTAACTACAAGTTGCTATTTCATCATGGTACTTTTGGAATTGTGATATTTAACATCTGTTAAAATAGAACTTTTCTTTCTCTGCAGTGTAATACTCAGCAATGTAACAAGAAGATTCCAAGGTCTGTTACATACTGAGATATGTATATGTCACAACTTGATTTTTCCCTTCCATTCAGTAATGTTAATGGATGGAAAATCATGAGCTGGGGATTGCCACTTACCAAAGTGTAGAATATACCCCCATTATTTCTACTATTCTCCGTGGACAGCCGGCTTCATCGTAGACCACTGAGTTCTGAAGAAGGTCACTGGACCCAAAGCATTAATTCTGCTTTCTTTCCACAGATGTTGAGGTTTCCCAGCAATTTCTGTTTTCGTTGTAGATCACTTTACTGGACAACAGTGCCAACACTTCAAAAGAACTTCATAGGCCGTGAGGTCATAAGATGTGGCTCTATAAATGTAAGACATTCTTTTTTTTCAGGTGCAAGGAGAAATAAAATGCAGAATGCCGATCAGGAAACAAGTTAGGATAAAGACACAGAAGTACAGTCGAAGATGAGCATTCTGAGGAGGTTTCTGAAGGTGGTGAAGGCGAAAATTGTGACTGAAAGAGTGGTATTGGGACAATGAGGAATGAAAAGAAATCTGGTGTTGGAGGAATTCCCTCGAGGTAAGATTATGTAGGTGAGTATCCTGTAGGCATTCAGGTATTTGTAAAAGTAAAAGAGGGTGATGTAATGCAATGTGGGATTACAGAAAGCCAATAATGCTCGATGGGGTTGGATATTGAGCAAAATATTTGTTCCAAATTGTTTCATTTATCATTAGTACAAACACTTGCCATCTTTTTTTGGCGTTTCCGCACTAGATCATATGGTAAAGGGAGTGAGTAGTGAGATAATTAGCCCAGGCCTGTGATGATTGAATTGACCTTGGGTGTTGGGCAATGGCTGACCAAACTGATGAAGAAAAATTCAACTATGGCTGTCACTTGTGGTTGTTATTTATGTGCAAAATAGGCTTCCATGGGTGTCAAATGAGGAAAGCCGTGCATTTCTGGTGAATTCCTGCCAAAATTTCACTGTCAACACTCAAACCTTTTTATACAGCTTACCCCAGCAAGATTCTCTCAGGGTGGGGTGGGGTAAAGAAGGAATTCAGGCAAAACAATTATATCTTTTAAAGTGTAGAAGCGAAAACATCTCCACATGTTGCATGGGAGCACAGTCAAATCTGCACTTGTGATTAATCTCCAAATACCTCATCCTCTTCAGGCATGTGAAAACATTCTTATCAAAAGGCCTGTTCATTTGGGTTCTGCACGCACTGCCAACAAAATGTAAACGTTTTTCTTTATTGATAATAACCATACTAAAATGTACCCTTGGGTTACATTGTGTTATGCATTTCTTTTCTGAATCAAACATAGTTTCAGAGGCGTCTTGATGTCAGGATCTGGTGTGACTGTTCTTGCAGTTTTCTGTTCTACTCTGTGTGTGGTAGAAAGGGAAAGAGGGACAAAATGCTTCAGTCTTAGATTGAAATCTGCAATGGTTAAAACATAGGCATTGGCCTTAGAGTTTATTTTATTTGATGCTCTTCAGAAAATTTCTTTGAAAGTTATTGATTCATTGTTGGAGGTTAGTTTAAAAAGGTGGAATCACCAAAGGCAATATGTAAATGAGAACAATGACAACACCTTAAAAACACTTTATTGGCTGAAAACTACATTGGAGCATTCAAACGTACTGTACAAATACAATCTGTCTTTCTTTCTTATGGCCCCTGCAAACCTCGAGAATGTGGTCCAGGGCTATTCCCTCATGGGGGGAGAAAGCATTGCAAAGGGATCAGGTGCTCAGGCAAGACTTTATTAGAATGAGTTTCCATGTGGAAATGATGAACTCACCCACCTTAGAGCCGCGAAAGACAAATTGGGCCTCTGAAGGGCGCATAAGATTTAAATATCCTTGTGAACAGATCATGGAAAGTTAGTCAACAGGCACAGAATAAAATAAAAAAGGCTAATGGAATGTTAGACTTTATTTTAAGTGGGCTGGAATAGAAAAATAAGAAAGTGCTGAGTTAGTGGTACAGAGGCTTGGTCCAACTCTAAGGTAGGGTATCACATTCACATTTTTACATCAATATCCAAGAAGGATAGATTTGTCTTGGAGGTAGTGCACTGCATATTCACCAGAATGATCCTGAAGTAAAGCATTCTTGTATCAAGACAAGCTGTGTAAATTTGGCTTGCACTCTTTTGAATTTAAAAAGGTAAAGAGACTCAATGGAATGGAAACTGAGAACGTAATTCTTCTGGTAAGATATTCCAGAACACGCGGTTATAATATTAAATAAAACTGAAAGTGCTGGATAAACCCAGCGGGTCTGGCAGCATCTGTGGAAAGAGAAACAGTGTTAAACATTTAGAGTACAATGTCTCTTCTTTAGAGTTGAACTCTAAACGTTAACTAAGTTTCTCTCTCCTTTCTGTTTTTATTACAGATTTCCACCATCTTCCAGGATTTTGCTGTTAGTAGGATGTAATGTTTTGTTTTATTTCACTCATTGGACATGGGTGAGCTAACATTTAATGCCCATCCCCAGGTGCCCTTGAGAAGGTGGTGGTAAGCTGCCTTCCTGAACCACTACAGCCCATATACTGGAGGTTGACCCACAATGCCCTTAGGGAGGGAATTCTAGGATTTTGACCCAGTGACAGTGAAGGAAAGCGATTATATTTCCAAATCAGGATAGTGGGGAGGGGAACTTGCAGCTGGTGATGTTGCTATGTATCTGCTGCCCTGTCCTTCTAGATGGAAGTGGTTGTGGGTTTGGAAGGTGCTGTCTAAGAATCTTTGGTGAATTTCTGAAGTGCATCTTGTGGATGACACTGAGTGTCGGTAATGAAAGGAGTGGATGGAGTGTCAATCAAGCGGGCTACTTTATCCTGGATGGTGTCAAGTTTCTCGAGTGTTGTTGGAGCTGCACCCATCCAGGCACGTGGGGAGTATTCCATCACATCCCTGACTTGTGTGTTAAAATGATGTTAAAATGTTAAAAATGTTAAAATTAACCTCAGCCTTTTAGAAGTGAAATGAGGAAATCATTTTTCATAGCAAGTCATGAAATTTTGATATATTGCTTCCAGGAAGGTGGGTTGATTGATATTTGCAGGATGGAGATTATAGAATTTTGTTTGGTTAATTTGTCAAGAACAATAAAGCAAAGGTGAGCACAGATCAGCCACAGTCTAATTAAATGGAAGAACAAGCTCAAAGGCCTCAAAAACAGAAGTTGCTGGAAAAGCTCAGCAGGTCTGGCAGCATCTGTGAAGGAAAAAACAGAGTTAACGTTTTGGGTCCAGAGAACCTTCCTCAGAACTAAGCTCAAAGGCCTGAATAGCCTGCACTGTATAAAATTTTAGTTAGGCCACATTTGGAGTATTATGTGTAGTTCTGGTTGCCACACTATAGGAAGGATGTGGAGTCTTTGGAGAGGGTGCAAAAGAGGTTTACCAGGATGTTGCCTAAATTGGAGTGTATTAGGTATAAGGAGATCTAATGTTAAGGCTAATGTTGTGCCATTATTTAAGAAAGGTTGCAGGAAAATGCCTGGGAACTATAGGCTGGTGAGCCTAACATCTGTGCTGTGTAAGTTGAGAGAAGATTCTGAGAGACAGAGTCTACAGGTATTTGGACAGGCAAGGACTCATTTGGAATTGTCAGAATGGCTTTGTGCGTGGGAAATTACATCTTATGAATTTGATTGAGATTTTTGAAGGGGTGACCAAGAAAATACATGAGGATAATACAATAGAGGTTGTCTACATGGATTTTTGCAAGGCCTTTGACAAGATACCAGATGGTAGGTTGTTGAGTATAGTTAAATCTCATGGGATCCAAGGGGACCTAGCAAATTGGATGCAAAATTAGCTTGACAGTAGAAGACAGAGGGCAGTGGTAGAGGGTTGTTTTTCAGACTGGAGGCCTGTAACCAGTGGTATGTCACAGGGATCAGTGCCGGGTCCACTGTTACTCATCATTTATATAAATGATGTGGTTGAGAATTTTGGTGGTATCGTTGGTAAATTTGTGGATGATACCAAGATTGGCGGTACAGTGGACAGTGAAGAAGGTTATCTGGGAATGCAGTGAGGGCCAGTGAGTTGAGGAATGACAGATGGAGTTTAATTTAGATAAATGTAAGGTGTTGCATTTTGGTGAGTCAAACCAGGGCAGACTTACACAGTCAATGGTAGGGCCTGGGGAGTGATATAGAACAAAGAGATCTAGGGGCACAGGTTCATAGTTCCTTGAAAGTGGAATTCCAGGTAGACCGGGTGGTGAAGAAGGCTTTTGGCATGCTTGCTTTCATTGGTTAGAGCGCTGAGTATTGGAGTTGGGATGTCTTGTTGCAGCTGTACAAGACATAGGCAGGCCACATTTGGAGTGCTGTGTGCAGTTTTGGTTGCCTTGTAATAGAAAGGATATTATTAAACTAGAAAGAATGCAGCAAAGATTTACCAGATTGCTACATGGACTGGAAGGTTTGCGTTATAAGGAGAGGTTGGATAGGCTGGGACGTTTTTCCTTGGAGTGTAGGAGACTGAGGGGTGACTATAAAATCATGAGAGACATAGAGAAGGTAGATAGCCAACAGCTTTTCCCCATGGTAGAGGTGTCTAAAACTAGAGGAAATAGGTTTAAGGTGAGAGGGGGAAAATTTAAAGGAAATATGTGAGAATTTTTTTTTAACCCAGAGGGGGTGGTAGGTGCCTGGAACACACTGCCAAGGGAGATGGTAGAAGCAGATACATGAGCAAAGTTTAAGAGGCATTTAGACAGACACATGAACAGGCAGAGATTAGAGGGATATGGTCCATGTGCAGACAAATGTGATTAGTTTAGTATGGCACCTGTCGGTGCAGACATGATCTATGTTCTATGTTTAATAGTGCCACTACAAGACCAACCTGACTGCAGGTAACCACCATTGCTCGTAGTGGCACGCCATGGATTCAACTATGGACCCGATAATGTCTCACATTATTCTTCCTTTAAGTTGTGTTCTAGTTTCTCAGAAGCTTGCTTTACGGTAACTTTTAAAAAAAAAAAAAAAAATCCTTTCTAAAACTTGAGTAGGAATCTACTTTGTTTTAAGTAAGCTGTTTTCAACTGGGGTGACCATTGGGTTACTGGATTTAACTTGAATGCCATCAGGCTAGATAGCAAAAATCAACCAAAATCATTTTCATGATGGCTGAAAACATTTATCAATGTGGATAGGTGGTAAGGATTAGGCTATGATAATATAAGAGCTTAAAAAATAGAAACAGAGGTAGGCCATTGGACACATTAGGCTTCCTTCATCATTCAATGAAAACATGGCTGAGTTTCTATTCCACCATCCCACCCTTTCTCCAATTCTCTTTTATCTTTCTTATCAAATAACTTGTTTTTTTTTTAATTCATTAATGGGATGAGGGCGTCACTGACCAGGCAGCATTTATTGCCCATCCCTAATTGCCCAGAGGCAGTTGAGTCAACCACATTGCTGTGGGTCTGGAGTCACATGTAAGCCAGACCAAGTGAGGATGGCAGTTTCCTTCCTTAAAGGCCATTAGTGAACCAGATAGGTTTTATTTTCCTCCCAACAACCAGCAATGTCTTCATGGTCATCATTAGACTCTTAATTCCAGATATTTTTATTGAATTCAAATTCCACCATCTGCTGTGGCAGGATTCAAACCCAGGCCCACAGAACATTACCTGGGTCTCTGGATTAACAGTCCAGCAATAATACCACTAGGCCATCACCTCCCCGTTGTTGATCCATGTCTTCATTTCACTCAAAGACTCAGCATTTGCAGCTCTCTAAGGTAGAAAATTCAACAGATTTATAGCCCTCTGAATGAAGAAATTACTCCTCATTTCCATTCTAAATGGCTGACATGGTCAATGGAGACTATGACCCAGTTCTAGATTTTCTAACCACACCAGCTCCTACACTTCAATCCTTCCAAAATCTCTGTTTCAAAGAGATCATGTCTTATATATTTAAAATGTGGAGAGTAAAGTTATGTTCTATTCATAAGACAAATACCTCACCTCAGAAGCCAATCTTATGAACCTTTGTTGTCCCCTCTCAAGTCAAATATGCCCTTCCTTAGACTTTACACAGTATTTAAAGCCTATCCAAAACCTGCACCATTGTAGCAGAACTTCCTTAATTATAACTTCTGGTCTCCACTGAATGATAGCTAATGTCCATTTGTTGACCTAATTGCCTGTTGCATCTTTGATTCATGTTCAGGGTCACTAAAATCCCTCTAGATACCAAAGGTTACTGGCCATTTAAAAAACATCTCAGCCTTTTCCTCTTTCATCTTCAAAATGGGAAAGTCACACATGGCAAGAACATTATTTCTCAGGTTTGCCTCTGCTTCACATCCACATAATGCTTACTGAACAGAGGAGAAAAACATGCAGATCTGTGCCACCTGATTGTGATCGCTTCATCTTTCCTTCTTACTTCCAGACACACAACTCAAGCAGCAACACTGTAAGCAGATGAAACAGATGTATGTTCTTTTCTCCCCCTGCTTCACCTTCCTGTGTCTTCTTTGCTCACTTATCGTTCCATCAAAGGGGCCTCACTGCTTATGGCCAAGAGCCTCAGATATTGTAAAGCCCAAAAAAGAAGAGCACTTTACCCTATATTCTTTCTCAAGACAGCAGGAAGAGGATTTCCAGCAGCCAGGAAGCCTTCAAGCCAGCATCTATTGACATGCTGAGAGATTAAGGCGAAGGGCTGCTAACCCATTGTGTTCTCTATGCGTGGGTTCGCATCTTTCTCTAATCACTTCTTCTGTAAATGCTTAATTCATACAGTACCTTAATGATTTGTCCTTGTCAGTTTATCTTACCAGAGAGCCCAGAGTTGTCTGCTTTACTAGTTTAATTTGGCATCATGTTCAGCACAACATCGTAGGCTGAAGGGCCTATTCCTGTGCTGTACAGTTCTCTGTTCTATTACTGCAGACCTCTCAGACCCGTAGCTACACTTAAGTTGACACTCCTACTTTCAGAAGCAAGGCCTTGTCCAGAATTGGACCTGTGCTGAGGGAAAGGTCCAGTCCATTAATCTTATTTGAGGGCATGAGATGAAAGCAAGTTTAGATCTGGTGAGGTGGAGTAAGCTATTGGTGTATACGTACAGGAGGTGGGGGAAGAAAATCAGATGTCATGTATGAAGCGAGAAAACTCAATGCAATTCATGTCTAATATTGTCAGATATGCCACAATACCTCTAGAATATGAAGGGATATGATTGTCAACAAGTTTATAACTTAGAAGTTAATTCACTATTTGGAAATGGTACAGTGCTATGGACTGTATGAAATGTTGGAAGGTGGAATCAGAATTTAACGTAATTGTTCAGACATTGAGCACTTGGAGTACCAGTAAAATGGTTACTTTCCCAGAATAGGCTCCTATGACCTGGATTTACCTTGAAATGGTTCTGGCTCACTGGCACAAGCTGAGAAATTGACTGCTTGCAGATGATGATTGCTAAAGTTACAATGTTAAACTCTACAGGCAGCCAAACCATACTTTATGCCAGCTCAGACTTGACAGACTTGTAGCTATTTTAAATAACATAATTTTTTCTATATTATTAGAATGTAGTCTTCCAGGTATCAGTCTTCTGCTACATTCCTGGGAAAATACAAAAAAACACAACAATCGAATCTGTTTTCATTCGAGGTGTGTTATGTCCGTTTTTACAAAAATAGTCTGCTCGTGTAGTCTTGTTTCAACCACTTCCCTGAATACAGAAGATACTCTCAGACGTGGAATTAATTGAATTAGAGAAAGACAAGGACAATGACTAAAAGGTATCAGAAGACATGATCCCAAAGCTGCAACAACTTAGTGGAAATGAGGACACAGATTGATTGATTGAGAGGGTGCACTGACAGACTGAGAGGACGTTTTGAGTTTCTTGGAAGAAATGTGGGGAAAGTGAAGGAGATGGGGGTTTTGAGAAAATGTTGCTGACAGCTTGGAACAATTGGCAGAGACTCAAATATATGCTGAATTCAGAAAATTGAAACCGGATTTGAAGGCCTTTTTTTTATTTTACAGGGCTTTGAATAGAGGACGGAGGAAAGAGTAAAAAATCCCTTAGGATTTAGCAATAGTAGGAACTGCAGATGCTGGAGAATCTGAGATAACAAGATGCAGAGCTGGATGAACACAGCAGGCCAAGCAGCACCAGAGGAGCAGGAAGGCTGACGCCTCGGGCCTA
>NC_063332.1:24187751-24248386 GCF_021869965.1 Rhincodon typus | reverse complement strand
ACACCTTGTTATCTCAGATTCTCTAGCATCTGCAGTTCCTACTATCCCTGCATGTATAAACCAGGTTTGATTCCACCATGGAATTCAAATCATGTGACACAATTTCCTCAAAGGAAGGTAGGGGCAAGGGAGAAATTGCACCAAGTTTACACCCAGCTTCAGGGTCAATTAGGCCGTGTAATCTTAGAACTGAGAAGGTAAAACTACTTTACAAGGTTTGGATTTATGTAGTATATTTCATGACTTCAGGATGTTCAATCAGCTAACAATCTACTTATTGAATTATATTGACTATTGAGCAAGAACTCACAAACAGCAATGCAGAAAGTAAGTTGCTTTTTCCAATAACATTGAGGGATAAATAATGGCTAAAAGCTGGAGTTAGTGGGTTGAGGATTGTGTATTTTCTTACAAAGTAGTCTAATTTGTATCTGTCTGAGAGAACAGACAATGCCTTAGTTTAAAGTGACATCTTAAAGGCAGCTTCTATGAGAGTAGAGTGCCCAGTACTGACTGGAGTACCAGCGTTGTACTGGTCTATGTTCTACGGGTGTCGGCTTAGCTTTTCTGATGAAGACGCTAGAATGGGCTTGAACCCACAACCATCTGATTCAAAAGCAGAGTGCTATCCATTCAGTCATGACTGTATAAGTCTGCTTTGCTAGCACAATCATATTTCTAATGTTTGCTTTCATTTCCTAAATGAAAAATATTGATTGTTACACTTCATATATAACAATACAGCAGTACAGCACAATTTCATTTCATTCCCCTGCTTAAAAATAATGAATCCCGATTCTAGAAGTTTCAGATACTGAGATTAGTGTTAGTAGGATGTTGCTTTCCTCTCTGTTAATGGAAATATTCATTGCCAGATAGATTTTTGCAATAGGTTAAGACCTTCATTAAAGCGGTGAATAGGAATGTCATAAATTTGCCAAATAATATTACAAACTGTAATTTTGTGGTTTTAATTGCACTTTTGCCCATTCAATGCGAATCACGTACATACATAACAGCCTTAGGGTAATTGTTTTCCTCTTAGGAAGACCTGTACTATTTATGCTGCTCATGACAATGAACTGTGAGCCCATATGGATAGTAAATAAAAATTTCAATAATGCCTTTCACAACCTCTGGGCATCCCAAACTGCAGTATGCTATTTAATTATTTTGTTGTAAGTGTGATGTGTAACATCAGTGTGATTGTCTTTATTAATGTCATGCTTTCTAACTTTCTATTCTTTATTAATTAATTGCTCTTCAATAATTTAAACAGCTTAGAAAAGCAGGAAAATAGAGGATCAAAAATGATAATGAGTCCCAGAGGCTGGTTGTTTTCTACATTAACTCCTGGCCAGTCTGTTCTACACATTCTGTTCTTCACCAAATGTAACTTAAAATGCTTTAAAAATAAACTAATTGGATAGGCGATGGCCTAATGATATAATCGCTAGACCTATTAATCCAGAAATTTAGCTAATGTTCTGGAGACCAGAGTTCAAATCCCACCACGGCAGATCAACTCACAACCATGAAATCATTGCCAATTGTCAGAAAAACACATCTGATTCACTAATGTCCTTCAAGGAAGGAAATCTGCCACCCTCACCTGGTCTGGCCTGAATGTGACTCCAGACCCACAGCAATATGGTTGACTCTCAATTGCCCTCTGAAATGGCCTATCAAGCCACTCAGTTGTACCAATCGCTACGAAGTCTCAAAGAAATGAAACCGGGCGGATCACCTGGCATCAACCCAGGCACTGGAAAAGACAACGACAGAAACGGCCCTAACAACCCTGCAAAGTCCTCCTCACTGACAGCTGGGGGTTAGTGCCAAAATTGGAAGAGCTGTCTCACAGGCTGATCGAGCAACAGTCTGACATCGTCATACTCACGGAATCATACCTTACAGACAATGTCCCAGACACCACCATCACCATCCCCGAATATGCCCTGTCCCACTGGCAGGACAGACCCAGCAGAGGTAGCGGCACAGTGGGATACAGTCAGGAGGGTGTTGCCCTGGGAGTCCTCAACATTGACTCTGGACCCCAAGAAAACTTATGACATCAGGTTAAGCAAGGGCAAGGAAACCTGCTGATTACCACATACCATCCTTCCTTGGCTGATGAGTCAGTACTCCTTCATGTTGAACAACACTTGGAGGAAGCACTGAGGATGGCAGGGGCACAAAATGTACTCTGGGTGGGGGATTTCAATGTCTACCACCAAGAGTGGCTCGGCAGCAGTACTACTGATCGAGCTGGTCAGGTCCTAAAGGACATAATTGCTAGACTGGGTCTGCGGCAGGTGGTGAGGGAACGAACAAGAGGGAAAAACATATTTGACCTTATCCTTACTAATCTGCCAGCTGCAGATGCATCTGTCCATGACAGTATCGGTAAGAGTGACCATCGCACAGTCCTTGTGGAGACAAAGTCCCACCTTCATATTGAGAATACCCTCCATCATATTGTGTGACACAATCACCAGGCTAAATGGGATAGACTTCGCACAGATTTAGCAACTCAAGACTGGGCATCCATGAGGCACTGTGGGCCATCAACAGCAGCAGAATTGTACTCCAGCCCAATCTGTAACCTCATGGCCCGACGTATCCCCCACTCAACCATTATCATCAAACCAGGGGATCAACCCTGGTACGTGGAGAGTGCAGGAGGGCATGCCAGACATACATAAAAATGAGGTGTCAACCTGGCGAAGCTACCAAACAGGACTACTTGCACACCAAACAGCATTAGCAGCAAGTGATAGACAGAGCTAAGTGATCCCACAACCAACGGCCAACTTTTTCACACAGAGGGTCATGTGCACATGGAATGAACTGCTGGAGGAAGTGATAAAAATACAACACATAAAAGACATTTGGACAGCTACATAAATAGGAAAGGTGAAGAGGGTTAAGGGCCAAATGCAGGCAAATGGGGCTAATTTTGTTTGGGAAACTTGATCAACAAGGACTTGATAGACGGAAGTGTTTGTTTCCATACTGTATGGCTCTATCAGGTCTAAGCTCTGCAGTCCTGCCATATCCAGTCATGAATGGTGGTGGACAATTCAACAGCTCACTGGATGAGGAGGCCACACAGATATCCCCATTCTCAGAGATCGAAGGGCCCGGCATATCAGAGCAAAAGCTACGGCTGAAGCATTCACAATCTTCGACCAGAAGTGCTGAGTGGATGATCCATCTTGGCCTCGTCCAGTAGTCCCCAGCATTACAGATACAAGTTTTCAGCCGATTTGATTCACTCCACGTGATATCAAGAAACGCCTGGAGACACTGGAGGCAACGTGGCAAATTGCCTAGGTATATCTTAGCAATGCACATAAGAAGCAGGACTAATCCAATCCAGCCAATTACCATCCCACCAGTCTACTCTTGATCATCAGTAAAGTGATAGAAGGTGTCATCAACAGTGCTATCAAGCAGCACCTGCTCAGTGATGCCCAGTTTGGGCTCTGCCAGGGTCACTCAGCTCCTGACCTCATTACAGCCTTGATTCAAACATTAACAAAAGAGCTAAATTCCGAAAGACAGGTGAGAGTGGCAGCCCTTGACATCAAGGCTGTATTCAACCAAGTGCGGCATCAAGCAGCCCTAGCAAAAATGGAATCAATGGATATTAAGAAGATGGCTTTGTTTGTTGGAGGTCAGTCATCTCAGCTCCAGGACATCTCTGCAGGAGTTCCTCAGGGTAGTGTCCTCAGCCCAACCATCATCAGCTGCTTCATCAATGACCTTCCTTCCATAATAAAGTCAGAAGTGGGGATGTTCGGTGATGATTGCACAATGTTCAGCACCGTCCGTGTCTCCTTAGATATTGAAGCAGTCCATATTCAAATACAACAATATGCAGATGTAGGCTGTCAAGTGGCAAGTAATATGCACACCACACAAATGCCAGATAACAACCATCACCAAGGCAATCTAACCACTGCCCCTTGACATTCACCTGTGTGACCAACACTGAATCTCCCACTATCAACATCTTGAGAGTCACCATTGACCAAAACTCAACTGGACTCACTACATAAACACAATGGCTATAAGGGCAAGTCAGAGGCTAGGAACACTGTGGTGAGTAGCTCATTTCTTGACTCCCCAAATCCTGTCCACCATCTACAAGGCACAAGTCAGGAGTGTAATGGAATTTTCCCCACTTGCCTGGATGGCTGCAGCTCCAACTCCAACAACACCGTTCAGGCAAAAGCAGTAAATACCCACTTCCTCCACCACCAAAATTTAGTAGCAGTAGTGTGTACTATGTACAAGATGCACAGCAGAAATTCACCATATTATCTAAATCATGAGAGATTGCAGAGCTCTGGTATACAGATAGATATGTCTCCTCTTGGGTAAATCACAAAAAATTACCATGCAGATAAAGCAAATATTTTGGAAAGCTAATAGAATGCTGTCATTTACCACACGAAGCATTGAATATAGAAGTAAGGAGGTTACGCCTCAATTATACAGATCACTGGTGAGACTGCATCTGAGTACATATTGGTTACCATTTCAAGGGAGGATGTAACAGCGATGGGAGCAGTTTGTAGAAGGTATGCGAGACTCATACCAGGAATAGGTGAGTTGTCTTATGAAGCAAGGTTGGACAGGTTTGGTTCTATCTGCTGGAGTTTAGAAGATTCAGAAGCAACTTCATCAAACCAAGTAAGTTCCTGATGAGTCTTGACAGGGGAGAAGTGGAGACGACGTTTCCTCTTATGACAGAATCTAGAACTACGGGTCACTGTTTGAAAATCAGGAGTCGCCCATTTGTAACAAAAGCGAGATGAATATTTTTCACCTGTGTCATGGATCTTTGGAACTCCCCCTTGAAAAGTTTTTGGAAGCAGATCCTTGATTTTTTTTTCTAAGGCAGCAATAGACAGATTCTTGTTAAACAAATCGGGTTGGTTCGGGAGGGTGGTAAGGTGGGAATATGTGGAGAAAGATAATTAGAGATGGGCTGGAATGCAGCTTAGAAGTCTCAATCAGATCAGCGTGATTTTATTGAATGGCAGAACAGGTTCAAGGGGCTGAATGGCCTACTGCTGTTTCTAATTCATATGGATGGACAGCTGATCAGTTGTTAATGGTAATAATCAATAGTTAATGGATTTGTTCACTCAATGAATCTTGAAACATTGTATATCTCCCTTAAATATTTTTGTCTACAAAGTAAACAATTGAGAATTGTCAGTATCTGCTCCCTGCTCAGAAGTTGACTGTTGATTTGCTTGCCTCCAACTATAGTGCCCCGGTCTTTGGAAATGCTCACTGTTAAATCATTCCAAAAACTAATATGCCTTAACACTCTAGATGAGGCTGTATGAGTGCCTTGTACAAACTCATTATTTCCTCCTGATGCTTTTTAAATCCCTGATTATACATTCCCAGGTCTAATTAATTTTAACAAACAGATTACACCTGAAATGCTTACTCATCCATTCACTCCATAAATGCTGATGACTGAGTCTTTTCAATGGTTTCTATTTCTTTGTCAATTTTTTCAGAATTCACTGTTTTTTTTCGCTTTCTGTCCTCTCTTTTCTGCAGGTTTCTATAGCCCACCAAATAAAACCCACAGACACTACTTTTGTGTACTGTATTGAAGCCCATGACTCAGAAATTAACCTGTCCTCTCTCTATGCGGTATGTTAGAAACACGCAAATGTGGTCTAACATAGGACCAAATATCCATTCCCAAGACATTTGTGCAGAGCCAGAAAAATTTTGGAATCACCAGATTTGGTTTGGGAGAAATTTCCCCAAATGACCAGAATTGTTCCAGTGAGTGGGTGGAAGAAGGTTATTTTAACTGGAGTTGGATCTGTCACCATCAGAAACGATATATGGCCTTCCAAGTGTCAAGGATTATTTTTAAGTGGCTTGGCTCAGTGTTCCAGTATTTCTTGTGGTTAAAGCATTAGGGAACTCTTGCCTTCACCCCTTATTCCCACTCACTCCTCACCATCTCACCCATATGCCTCCTGTTCCCCATCTATTCCAACACATCGAATCATAGAGTTATACAGGATGGAATCAGACCCTTTTGCCCAACTTATCCTTGCTGACCAGATATCCTAAATGAATGTTGTCTCACTTGCCCGCGTTTGGCCCATATCCCTCTAAGCCCTTCCTATTCATATACCCATCCAGATTCCTTTTAAATGTTGTGATTATACCAGCCTCCACCACTTCCACTGGCAGCTCATTCCAAACACGCACCACCCCCTGCATGAAAAAGTTGCCCCTTAGGTCCCTTCTATATTTTTCCCTTCTCAACTTAAGCCTATGCCCTCTAGTTTTGGACTGGGAAAAAGTCCTTGACTATTCACCCTCGCCATACCGTTCATGATTTTATAAAACACTATAAGGACACAACTTGTCCTCCAGTGCTCCAAAGAAAAGAGCCCCAGCCGATTCAGCCTGTCCCTATAGCTCAAACTGCCTGATCCTGGCAACATCCTTGCAAATTTTTTCTGAACCCTTTCAAGTTTCACAACAGCTTTCCTATAGCAGGGAGACCAGAATTGAATGCAGTATTCCAAACATGGCCTAACCAATGGCCTGTACATTCGCAACATGACTTCCCAACTCCTGTATTCAATACACTTGTTGCCTCATAACACTCCTGCCACCTCATACCATCCATGCCAACCTATGATCAAACTCACCATGCCATGTTATTGTCAACTAATACCAAACGTGACAACCCATGCCTTATCCTTACATAATCCATGTGAACTCACTTAGTATGGGCAGACCTCAGAAGCTATGCTGAGATGAAAAAAAATATGCCTGGGTATCTATTAGTTTTTACTATATTCAAAGAAACACTCTAATTGATAAAAGCCCATTTGATTCATGTAGATGTCTCAGTACTTAGTCCATTCATAAACTGACATTTCTTTCAAGTACTTAATCTCTTGTAAAAACACACTATTATAAACATAGCCCATATCAAGGCAGCTACATCCTTTATAATCACTTGGAGCTGTCAGTCAAATTGTGAATCCACAGTTCCCCCACTGTGATAATGATAGGTTATAGAAGCAGTTAAGTAGGACTAGTCCTATGATGATAGCTCTCAGACTTAAGTCAACAAACGTCTATTGAATGTGAGGCTGGAAAAGCACAGCAGGTCAGACAGCTTCCGAGGAGCAGGGAAGTCAACGGTTTGAGTTAAAAACATTTGTCACGATGGGTTTCGGCCCGAAACGTTGACTTTCTTGCTCCTCAGATGCTGTCTGACCTGCTGTGCTTTTCCTGCTCCACGTTTATTGATTCTAGCTTCCAGCATCTGCAGTCTATTGAAATTGAAAGTACTATTTTGTCAAGTAGGACACAGTAGGTTGTTTTATTTATCAAAATGTAAAGAGTAGAGGGTGTAAATGGCTTGACATCCTGATAGTTTCACAGAATTTATCCACTGTTTATACACATTAATGTTTGCTGTTAACATTTCCAAAGGAGTGCCAAGGTCCTTTCAAAACGGTACCTGACCTGTCCAAGGAATTTTGGCAGGTTTAGATCTTTTCTTCAAGTATCTAAATAAGTCATATTTAAGAAATAGAGATGGCAAAAATTGCTTCTGAATCCAGGCAGCTGCTCTCTTAAGCATGTTCCTGCTTTTGTGAACCGCAGATGTGTGAAATACCTTCTGCTGCTGTTACCTTCCCCCCTCCCAGGAGGAAATGGTGAGTCCTGGGTTGCAAAGCGGTAAGGGGATGTGATTGTAGAATCAGGGCAATGGCATGATTTACACTATGGTGTGGCACCCTATTGTCTTTGCAAACATGGTGTACAATGCATAAACATTCACTCCATGCTAGTTGTATACCTCTAAAACTGATGTTACAGCCTGGGCAAGTGCAAACCAACAGATTAAAACCTGTTTCAGCCACCACTTTGTGAAAGTTAATTGTGAGTGATTAAGTGTGTGCTCAGCAACCAAAATCATGGTTCTCGAATCAGCTGTTACATTAGAATTAAGTTCTAAATGTCTTTCTTCTGCCCTAATGGAGAGCAAGGGGTTTTGGATTAGGCCTTGCTGCTCTTATCAACCACTGAGCTTTCTCTAGCGCCTACAGCTCAGCAGCAAGAAACAAATGAAGTTGGTGATCACACATGCTTTGGGCCTGCTGCCAGTATCATTAAACCCATGCCTGATTTTCTTCGATAACAAGGTGTAGAGCTGGATGAACACAGCAGGCCAAGCAGCATCAGAGGAGCAGGAAGGCTGACGTTTCGGGCCTGGATCCTTCTTCAGTTCCTACTATGCTGCTCCTCTGATGCTGCTTGGCCTGCTGTGTTCATCCAGCTCTACACCTTGTTATCTCAGATTCTGCAGCATCTGCAGTCCCTACTATCTCTGATTTTCTTCGATGTATTTATTCCAGCTGGTCCACATTTGGCAGGAGGGGTGGGGGACTACAGAGTGGGAGAATAGTGTAATTTGATATTCTCATGATGGAGAAAGACAGGCTTTCATTATTTCAATAATCAGTTGAGAGGTTAGTAACAAGGGGAATCTATTTTAAGGTGAAAGGCAAGAGATTTAGAGGGTAAACCTTCTCAAACACAAGGTGTTGAGGATATGGAATGCACCACCTGAGAGCATAATTAAGGAGATAAATCTTTAAAAAGTACTTGGATGAGAAGTTGAAATGTCATGACGTTCAAGGCTTTGAACTGGACAGAGAACCTTTTACTGGGCATTTTAAACAAACGGTAAACCATCTTTTCACAGCTGGGTAATACCCAATCCCTCACACTGAGGAATTATACACAAAACTGAAGGGGGGCTGTCCTTCATGAAACTAGACATGAGCCATGTGTACTTGCAATTGCCATTAAATGAGGATTCCCAGAAATATGCTGGAATTATTACCCATAAGGGTTTGTACCATTATACAAGACTGCCATTTGGGGTACCATTTCTCAGTACAGGATGGAGAACATTTTACAGGGTCTACTCCAGGTCTCCATTTACCTAGAAGAAGTGCTAATAACAAGGAAGACCAATAAGGAGCACTTAGAGAACTTGGGCATAATTCTTAGACATTTCTCCCAGGTGGGTGTATGCCTTAGAAGGGAAAAATATGTGTTCTAGGCTCCCCAAGTGACCTACCTGAGCTAGAGAGTCAACAAAACGGGTTACAGCCTTTGGAAGATAAAGTGAGGGTGATCAAAGGTGCCCCAGCTCCGACGTCTGTACAGGAGCTTCGATCTTTCCTTGGTCTGACCATTTCTTATGGAGAGTTCATACTTAACTTGGCCTCCATCCTGGCACCCTTGCATCAACTCTTAAAAAAGGGATCAGCCTTGGAAATGGTCACATAACCAAGCCATGGCTTTCAGGGAAGTGAAGAAATAGCTATCATCCTCTAAGGTGTTGGCACACTATGATCCCAAGTGAGATCTGGTATTGGTATGCGATACCTTCCCATATAGCATTTGGGTAGTATTAACGCACAGGTGGCCCAATGGAGAGGAACGCCCAATAGTATATACATCCAGGACTTTGGCTAATGCAGAGCATAAGTGCACTCAGATAGAAAAGGAAGGGCTGGCGGTCGTATTTGGAGTCAGGAAGTTACACCAATATCTTTTCAGATGTAAATTTGTAATAATGATGGACTGCAAATCCCTGCTGGGTCAACTTAAAGAGGACAAGGCAGTGCTGCCCATAGCTTCAGTCTGAATTCACCAGTGGGCTCTAATACTAAGTGCGTACAAGTACAAGTTGGAACACTGTCTAGTAGGCTAAGTAGCAATTGTGGATGTGTTGAGCTGCCTCCTGCTGGCAGATACACTATGATGTGGAGGGGCTGGTGAGGGATTGGGTGGACAAGGTCAGAAATCACACGACACCAGGTTATAGTCCAACAGGTTTATTTGAAAACACAAGCTTTCGGAGTCTCACTCCTTCTTCAGGTGTTAGTGAGAGAGGTAGTATCAGACACAGAATTTATAAGTAATGGATCAAAGGGTCACACCACTGATGAATAATGTTGTAGGTCAACTTGAGCGGGTTCGTGATCTGTAGTCCTTTCGGGATCTTTTGCACTTTCTTGCATTTCTGAGGAAATCACAAAAGATCCCGAAAGAACTACAGATCACAAACCTACTCAAGTTGACCTACAACACTGCTTCATCAGCGGTGTGACCCTTTGATCTTTTACTTATAAATTCTGTGGCTGATACTACCTCTCTCACTAACACCTGAAGAAAGAGTAAGACTCTGAAAGCTTGTGTTTTCAAATAAACCTGTTGGACTATAACCAAATACACCACCAGTGGTATTGCCACTAGAAGCGTCCATAATGGTTTTAAATTTTCTGCACACACTTCCAGTCATAGCTCACAATATCAGACTTTGGATGCTGAAAGATTCAGTCCTGGCAAAACTGAAATAGCTGATGGTGATTGGGGAAACCAAAAGGGCCTTCTCAACCAGAATTGAAACATTTCTGGGTCAGATAGGCCAGATCACAGTAGAGGGTGGCATATTATTGTGGTGAGCAAGAGTGATTGTCCCGAGTAGAGGTCACCCATCAGATACTGGCTTATCCGTCAAGGTCATCGAGCAGTTTCCAAATGAGAAAGTTTTTATTCATTAATAGGATGTGAGCGTCACTGGCTAGGTAGCATTTATTGCCAATCCCTAATCACCCAGGGACAGTGAAGAGTCAACCACACATTGCTGTGGGTCTGGAGTCACATGTAGGCCAGACCAGGTAAGGATGGCAGTTTCCTTCCCTAAAGGACATTAGTGAACCAGATGGTTTTTTCCCTGCAATCGATTCGCAGTCACCATTAGATTCTTAATTCTAAGATGTTTATTGAATTCAAATTCCACCATCTGCCGTGGCAAAATTTGAACCCAGGACCCCAGAACATTACTGGGTCTCTGGATTAACAGTCTAGTGATTATACCACCAGGCCATCACCTCCCCAAGGTGTTGGGGAGAAGTTATGTCTGGCGGCTAGGAGTGGATGCAGACATACTGCTTTGGTGGGGCAGTGCCCAGAGTGCAAATAAGGGCAAAAATTACTGCCACCAGAAATCCCCCACATTTGTGGGGAATGCCCAGGTAAACCCTGGACTCAATTACACGTCGACTATGCCAGTCTTTTCATGTGCTCAATGTTTTTGTCTGATACCTCACACCTCTGATCCAGGAAATTGTGGCTCAGAGATGAGACCCGCTCCAAAAATGACTCCAGGCTAATGCTCCAATGTGATACTGAGGAGCTTTATGCTGCTGATGTTGACTACACTTCAATAAACATTTAATTGGCTGCAAAGTCTTGAGGTGAAAGGCACTGTGTAAATGGCTCTCTGCCCAAAGATGAGAAATTTATTGGGCAACATATTTCCATTGTCACACACTCCCGTGTCTATGTTTTGGTTTATTAATTCTTACGAAATTGCTGGTAAATCCAACATTTCTTATAGCCTTTGAGAAGGTGATGGTGAGCTGCCTTTTTGAATTGCTGCAGTTGGAATGGTGAAGGTTCTGCCACAGAGCTGTTGGGTGTTGGGTGCAGGGTGTTGGATTTTGACCTGAAGATGATGAAGGAACTGCATTACATATTTCTACATCAGACTGGAGGAGGTGAGTAAGTACTGACAATGCCTTCTGTTGTTTTACGTATGACTGAGTGCAGCCTCATGGTCAACATGTGTAATCAGCTGCTTTCAGATATGGGTGAACATACAGAACATACATCGTCACTTCCAGTGTAAAACTTCTGAAGTGATGGCAACTACCAGGGATTTGCTGACGACTTGGAAGGAGGGAAAAGCAGCAGAAGAAATATGCCTGCCTGTTCTGTTGGTTGTCCTTGAATTCCACATGGCCCAGTTTTATCAGTGGAGATAAGGAAGTAACCAGTAAAAGTCAGGTCTGATAAGTTCCTCATTACCAATTCAACACAAGGCAGTAACATCTGTTGACAAAAGATTACTTTGATTACTTAACACATAAAATCAGATTACGATAGTGAAGCATTTGTTACACATTATATTTAGAGACTTAGTTGTCAACCGTACAGATTATATTTATATTGTAGACATCGTAGGCATTAGTCAACAGTATTAGAAGGAAAGAACTTGCATTGATAAAGTTCCTCACAGCACATTGAATAAACAGTTTGAAATACATTACTACCACCATAAAGGCATCATGGAGAATGCACTTCACACCCTGACCTCCATTTCGGCTTTCTCTTCACATTCTGGGCTTTCAAGTTAACTCTTTGCATTTTTGCTAGTTTTTGGGGGCTGTAGAGTTCTAGATCTGGGATAGAGAAAACAACTTTGCTTGTAGCCTGTAGCACATGTAACCAAGCATTTCTTTCTTTGAGAAAATTTGCTCATGGGACATGGGTTTTGCTGGCTGAGCCAGAATTTATTACCTGTTACTAGTTGCCCTTGAGAAGATGACAGTGAGCTGACTTCTTGAATCGCTACAGTCCATTTGGTGCAGGTAGGCTCACAATTCCATTCAGAAGGGAGTTTCAGGATTTTGACCCAACACCAGTGAAGGCACGGTGACATTTTTCCAAGTCAGGATGGCGATTGACTTGAAGGGGAACTTCCAGGTGGCGGTGTTCCTATGTATCTGTCGCCGATTTGACGATATCGGTTGTGGGTTTGGAAGGTGCTTCCTGAAGACCTTTGATGAATTTCTGCAGTGCATCTTGCGGCTGGTAAACACTGCTGCTACTAATGTTGGTGGAGAGAGTAAATGCTTGTGGACGTGCTACCAATCAAATGGCCTGCTCTGTCCTGGATGGTGACAAGCCTCTTGAGTGTTGATAGAGCTGATACATCCCAGGCACATGCCTGGCTTGTGCCTTACAGGTTGTGTGCATGCCTTGGGGAGTCAGCAGGTGAGTTACTTACTGCAGGGTTCCTCACCTCTGAGGGTTGCTCTCAGGGTTCAGATCATCTACCATCTACCCGACAGTGTGGAAAATTGCTCAGGTATGTCCTGTACATAAAAAGCAGGACAAGTGCAACCCGGCCAATTACCGCTCCAACAGTCTACCCTCGATCATCAATAAAGTGTTATCAAGCAGCACCTGCTCAGCAATAACCTGTTCAGTGACGCCCAGTTTGAGTTCCACCAGGGCCACTCAGCTCCTGAGCTCTTTGCAACCATAGTTTAGCAAGATGGCAATAGGGTTGTTTTTGGCTTCTCGGGCTCTGAAATGAATCACTCTGGTAAGCTTTCTTTGACAATTTGATGCTGGTTAATGTCCTGATCCTCAGGGTTATCTTCATCCACAGAAAATTAGAGTCCACTCCGCTCCCCCATTCCATCCCCCAGCCAAATGTTTATGTCTGCAGGATACAGCACCTTGGTCAGCCACAGTTGTGAGGGGCACTGCAGGCCACAGGGATGTTTGATATCTTCACTGGGCTACACTCCAAAGCTCTGCTGAAGCATTGAAAACTCAGCTTCAGGAGGCCCATGGCCTGTTCCACTAAGGCCATGGTTAAAGAATGAGCTGTGTTGCATCTTCATTCTACATCGGTCTGAAGGTTTCTTAGAGGTCTCGTGAGCCACGTTTGTACCTCTCCCGGGTGGATCGAGAGCCTTGAAAGGATTCAGATAGCTGTGAATTCTCCATGTGCTATAAATTGAATGTAATTCTATACCGTGCACAGCCAGCAATCATACTCAGATGGGATCCTCCTCTTCCTCAAAGGTCCATATTTATAAAGGCACTGTAATCAGATCTTTACTTACAAGGAAAGATTGAGAGAATCAGAAGGTTGGGCACACAAGTCCAATGATATGGCCTGCAGAAATCAAAACTGGCATTTCCATACAGCACTAAAAGGCTAAAAGAGCTTTGCTTTACCTTTTCATCCATAAGACATCAACTCTGACAAAAATAGACTGGAGCTGCAATGGAATGTCAATCCAGCTGGTGCTCCAGTAAATCCCAGGAATTGGACTTGGACTCATTGTCATCTGATGAGATAAGAAGACAATCAACTAAACAAAGGTTGATACTCACAATATTACTCACGAAGAAGGAATTTTATCGCAGCGTGCTCTGAATAGTTGAATTCCACATTGAATGTCCCTTGCTAATATTTTAATCTTGTGTAGATATTACAATAATGCGAACCTAATATTATTTTCAACTTTTCAATTCATAACCGCGCGCTGAATGAATAAAGCGAAGAGAATTCTAATCTGTAACCAATTGTTTTTCCCTCAGTTTGTTGAGAAATGTGCAGACACAGAGAAAGGAAAGAGCTAACCAGTTCCAAATGGTTGAGATCATTCACACACTGGAAGATATACTATTCTGACCGTGACAAAATTGCTCTCATCAGTTGGCTTAATCCCAGTTGAGAAAGGAGAATTTAGGGCGTTCTGAGGTCAGGTTAATTAACAATGCCATTGCCTGCGAAGTCAATGCCTTGTTCTTTCTCCTGAGGTAGATTTGATGCACAGCTCGATCAGTTGTCGTAAACTTGGCCTAGGGGGCAATACTACATAGCTTTCTTTTCATAGGGCAGACAGTTTCCTCAGGCTCTGAGGTCACTGTGAAAGCTTTGGTCAGGACATTAAAACATTAAAAAAGGTCACTGACTGCAAAAACAAATCAATTTTGCTGCAGCAGGAACAGGGCTGCTTTTTATATTAATAAATCGTTTCAGGGCCACATCAAAAACATAATTTTTTTTGGCAGCTGGCAGTGAAATTATGGAGCATTTCTATAGCTGCTGCTTCTCTGCAGTTGAGATCTCACTGGAACTGTGCGTGTGTGTGTGTCAGGGAAGCAGAATTTCACATTCATTCCAATGCTTGGAGCAACAGTGCTGCCATAAAGGATTCAGCCCAACCTTCTGAGTGCAACTGGTTTCAGGTACGGGTAGTGGAAATTAGCTTTTGTAGTACAGTTGCTGAGGAAACTAAGGAACCTGTTTTAATGAGTTTTTAGGTGACCCTACTGCCCTTTTATTAATTCAAGATTTATTCGTTATCCTTAATTACTCTGGAGAAGGTAATGGCAAGCTGTCTTCTTGAGTCGCAGGAACACCAACAGTGCTGTTAGGAAGCAATTTCCTGGATTTTGACCCAGTGATAGTGAAAGAACAGTGGTATAGTTCCAAGTCAAGATTGTGAGTGGCTTGGAGGGGAACAGGAGGGTTACAGATGTTGTGACAGTAAAGTGGGCTGGCCTGGCCTGGATGCTGTTAAGTTCTTAAGTGTTGTTGGATCTGTACCAATTCCGGCAATTCCTGATGTGCGCCTTGTAGATGGTGTCTGCCTTCCTAATCAGTTGCTGTATCTGCAAACTAAATCATCTTGTGATTCACATACCACGATACCCCTAAATTCCCTTTGTCTGCCTGATCACATTCTGATTTTCGAAGTGTCCTGGCATAACCTCTTTAGTAATTGAGCTTTAACAATTCTCCCCTGACAGGTTGGGCTAACCGGCTTCTATTTACCTACTTTGTCTCTCCCTCTTTTTTTTGAATAAATGGGCTGCATTTATTACTTTTCTGATTCCTGGGACCTTCCAGAGCAGAAGGGACTTTGCAGGAACAGTGTAACAAATATCACTACCATCTGTCAGTCACTTACTTTACAACCATTTGGTCCTGGGGATTTGTCGGATTCTAGTAGCTTTCTTATCACCTTTGCCTGGTGGCAGAGAATGTTTTGAGCTCCTCCCTCCCTTTCTTTTCCTCAGATGGACTTAGCTGGAATATCTATAGCGTTCAGTTAAGAACATAGAACAATACAGCACAGTACAGGCCCTTCAGCCCACAATGTTGTGCCAACCTATTATCCTACTAAGATCAAACTACCCTGCATACCCTATATTTTATGATCCTCCATGTGCCTATCCAAGAGTCGCTTAAAAGTCTCTAAAATATCTGACTCCACTACCCCTGCCAGCACGCATTCCACACACCCACCACTCTCTGTGTGAAGAACCTACCTCTGACATCTCCTCTATACCTTCCTCCAATCACCTTAAAATTATGCCCCCTCGTAATAGTCATTTCTGCCCTGGGAAAAAGTCTCAGACTATCCATTCTATCTATGCCTCTCAGCATCTTGTAAACCTCTATCAAGTCACCTCTTCGCTCCAATGAAAAAAACCCTAGCTCCCTCAACCTTTCCTCATAAGACCTGCCCTCCCTTCCAGGCAGCATCCTGGTAAATCTCCTCTGCACCCCCTCTAAAGCTTCCACATCTTTCCTACAATAAGGTGACCAGAGCTGAACACAATATTCTAAGTGTGGTCTAACCAGAGTTTTATAGAGGGGCAGCATAACCTCACGGCTCTTAAACTCAATTCCCCTGCCAATGAAAGCCAACACACCATACGCCTTCTTTACAACCCTAACAACTTGGGTAGCAACTTTGAGGGATCTTTGGACACGGACCCCAATATCCCTCTGTTCCTCCACAATGCCGAAAATCCTGCCATTAACCCTGTATTCTGCATTCAAATTCGACCTTTCAAAATGAATCACTCCACACTTTTCCATGTTGAATTCCATCTGCCACTTCTTTGCCCAGCTCTGCATCCTGTCAATGTAACCTACAACAGTCCTCCACGCTGTCCACAGCTCCACCAACCTTTGTGTCATCGGCAAGTTGTGATAGTTAGACATCTGACAACGCTGGCCAGTTACATACAGTTCATAGGATTAATTGGGTCAAAGGATATGTGAAGAAAGGAGGAAGAGGGTACTTAGTTGGATGATCAGCCATGATCACATTGAATAGTGTAACAGTCTCAAAGGGCCGAATGGCCTATTCCTGCTGGTATATTCTATGTTTCTATGTTTTGATGGCAGCCTGCCCTCAGAACGGTCAACTTTCAACTACCAAAATAAAGTCACCACCAGAATTTTGACACAGATCTCATTTTTAAGATCATAATACACTATTAATGGGTTCTTCACTTCCTAATCATAGTAGTTTGATATGGAAGTAGAAGATTTCAGAGAGACGGTGAAGTCTTTGTCATCCATCTCCAGCTTGGAAATTCTCCTGTGCCCCTCAATCTCTTTTAACCAACTAGCTCTCGAATCTTGTTATCGTTTTAAATTGTTAGGTTCCATTTTTAAAAAAAATTAATATTCGGAAGATGAAAGATGAAATTTATGAAGAGATGGTGTTGGAGCAGTGATAATGCTACAAGATTTATAATTCAGAGGCCCAGGGTAATGTTCTGGGGAACAGACTCAAATCCCACAACTACAGCGGTTCATAAGTCTGGAATTGAAAGCTTATCTCAGTGATGGTGACCATCAAAGCATCACTGGTTGCTGCTAAAAAACTCATCTGTTTCACTAGCACACTTTCAGCGTGGAAAGCTGCTGCCTTTACTTGTATGGCCTACGTGTGACTTTAGGTGCATGGCAATGGAGTTGACTCCTGACTGCCACGGAAATGATCAAGCCAGTCATTCAGTTCAAGGCTAACTGTGGATGGCCAACACACGCTGGCTTAGTCTGTGATGCCCAGGCCCAATGCAAGAATAAAGAAAACAAAATGGCTTGCGTCATTGATAAAAGTATTTGACAACGCAACAAATTTTATAAGCCCTATTTATTCCACACTTACACAGTGCATAATTCATATTTTTACAGTGTATTGCAAATAGTATATTTGCATCTAATATGAAATTAGTTCCATACTCTCTGTAGCAGAAACATTAATATGTTAAGTGAATTTTGATCCTTTTCTGCAGTTTTCTCAGGTTCTAGTGTAGTGTCAAAATAAGTGCATAATTTTTCTCTATATAATTCATAATCTGTGGTACAAGATCATATGCAAATATTAAAAGTAGTAAGGGAGAATGGAAACAAGCTACATTTGCCACTCAGAACAAAACTGAAGTGTTCTGAATGATTAAAGATGCTTTAATGATGTTCTAATGAAGGGATATCAACCCATTATAAATCTTCTTTTCTGCATGATTTACAATATAATTTGATTGCTTGCTGAACTTTAAGATTCAATTTTTACTCGAGACCTGAAAAGTCTTTAGTGTGAGGCCCAATTCTAACTTGTGCGTTCATTTCTACCTGACAGGTGTCTTTACTTACTGTATCAGGAATTGGGCCCTGCCATGGACAATGCCAGATAGCCACTCCTGAGGGTTATTCTAAACAAAATTATGGAGAAAGACCTGGAGAATGTAACCAAACCTGTAAGCCAATGTGCTTATTGTCATGTTGAGAAAAACAGATCCTTGTTTGCAGCTTTACCTGCGCCTTTAATCAAATTCAAAAGCAAATTGAATGATTAGCCTGAACATACCCTGAGCACTAATTTTCCAAATCTGTGCTCCCAGTGAAAGTACCTGCAAAAAGTGAAGAAATGTGGCTGCACACTTTGTATGATTCTGAGACTACTTAAATGAATGATCAGACAAACAAGGCCAGTGAAATTTAACAATCCAGCAAATACTCCCAGCAAGGCTTCGCACTAGGAGTTCAGCATTTGAGCGTTAGCTCTTTGTTGATCTGTTCTAGACCTACTTAGGTGGATAAATAGGGGGCCTGAATTTTTACAAGGACTGCGTTGCTACCCACTGCAACATCAGCAAAGGATTAGTCGGGAGATCGTCAGGAATTACAGAAATCATTCATGACAGCCACTAGCACCATTTTTGGTGGGGACTTACAGTTAATTACCCAATGAAATTGCAGTTTCGGAGTTCAGGACAGCATTGAAATTCTGCACCATATTGTCAACGGTTTAATGAACAGTGCTGCACACAGTCCTCCACTTGAGATCAGTCCAGTGCTTTATAAGATCCGAATGCAACCTCATTCAATTTGTTCCAAGTATACTTGCTTGGCTGAAACTTGCTGTTACAAGCAGCATCTTCATGTTTTGGATTAGCAGTTCAAATTTGTTGAATAAACGTTTAAGTCTTTATTTCCAGATCTCTTGATGAACTGCTATAATTCAGTCACTTGTAAGCTTTCAACAAATAGTCGTTGACACTTTGAGAGTTCAGTGAACAAGGCCCTTATTCACAGCACAAATCTCACAATAGAAAGTATAATGTATGTAATGGTAGTGAGACTAATGCATTTGGAGAAAATGCAAGGGAAGTAAAGCCAGAAGCAAATGATACTCCAACCACAGACTATTCCTCATCTTATATGATTCACCTCACCTTCCTATTTAATATTCCATTTTTACGACTTTCTAATCTCAGTTGTAATGATCTATTTCCTGAAATTCTTGGAGGAAGCGTTGAGAGTGGCAAGGCACAGAAGAAGTCTGAGCGCAGAATTTAAATGTCCATCACCAAGAATGGCTCCACAGCAGCACTACTGATCGAGCTGGTTGGGTCCTTAAAGACATTGCTGCCAGATTGGGCCTACGGCAGGTGGTGACAGAACCAACAAGAAGGAAAATCTTACTTAACTTCATTCAAGAAGACCATAAGATGTAGGAACAGAATGAGGCCAATCAGCCCATCAAGTCTCCTCCCCCATTTGATCATAACTGTTATGTTTCTCAACCCCTCTCCTGCATTCTCACCATTCTCCTTGATCCCCTTATCAATCAAGGACCTATCTAGCTCCATCTTAACACTAGTCTCCATAGTCTTCTATGGCATTGAGATCCACAGATTTTCTAGCCTCTGGCTGAAGAAATTCCCCCTCATCAAACTGCCTGCCACAGGTATGGTATCAGTAAGAGTGACAACTGCACAGTCATCATGGGAGCGAAGTCCCGTCTTCATATTGATAATACCTTACATTGTGCCGCCTGACTCTATCACCATGCTCAATGGGACAGATTTTGAACAGAATGAGCAACTCAAGATTGGACTCCTATGAAGCGTTGCTCCATCATGCTCCAATGTCATTTGAAGCCTCATAGCTGACATAATCCCCTCTAGACCAGTGCCATCAAGGCAGGGAGTTGTTTTTATTCACTCATGGAATGTAGGATGCTGGCCGGCATTTTTTTTAATTGACTGTTCCTAGCTGCCCTTGAGAAGGTGAGAGTGAGCTGCCTTCTTGAATTTCTGCAGTCCATGCACTGTAGGTTGACCCACAATGCCCTTTGGGACAGAATTCTGGGATTTTGAGCCAGCGACAGTGAGTGAACAGTGATATATTTCCAAAGCAGAATGTTGAGTGGCTTGGAGGGGAAATTGCGGCTGGTGGTGTTCCCATGTATCTTCTGCCCTTGTCCTTCTAGATGGAAGTAGTTGTTGGTTTGGAAGGTGTTGGCTAAGGATCTTTGGTGAATTTCTGCAGTGTGTCTTGTAGATAATACACACTGCTGTTACTGAGCATTGGTGATGTAGAAAATGGATGCTTGTGGATGTGGTGTCAATCAAATGGACTCCTCTGTCAAACTTCTTGAGTGTGGTTGGAGCTGCACCCATCCAGGCAAGCGAGGAGTGTTCCATCACACTCCTGACTTGTGCCTGGTAGATGGACAGGGTTTGGGGAGTCACGTGAGTTACTCACCACAGTATTCTTACCTACTGACCTGCTTTTGTAGCCACTATGTTTATGTGATGAGTCCAGTTGAGTCTCTGGTCAATGGAAACCCCCAGAATGTTGATAGTGGGGGTATCTGAGATGGTAACACCTTTGAATGTCAAGGGGAAGTGGTTTGATTTTCTCTTATTGGTGATGGTCATTGCTGGGCAATCGTGAGGTGTGCATTTTACTTGTCCCTTGTCAGCCCAAGCCTGGATATTGTCCAGATCTTGTGGCATTGAACACAGATTGCTTCAGTCTCCGAGGAGTCACGAATATTGCTGAACATTATGCAATCATCGGCGAACATCCCCATTTCTGACCTTATGCTGGAGGGAAGGTCATTGATGAAGCAACTGAAGATGTTTGGGCCTAAGACACTACCCTGAAAAAGTCCTGCAGAGATGCCCTGGAGCTGAGATGACTGAACTCCAACAACCACAACCATCTTCCGATGCGCAAGGTGTCAGCACTGAATCAATGGAGAGTGCAGGGGGTCAGCATCAGGCATACCTAAAGATGAGGTGTAAACCTGGTGAAGGTACAAAACAGGATTACTTGCATGCCAAATAGTACAAACAGCAAGTGATAGACAGAATTGAGGATTATGATGGAACACTCCTCACTTATGTTGCTCTAACAGTACTCAAGATATTTGATACCATCCAGGATGAAGCAGCCCACTTCATTGGTATCCCATCCACAAACAACCAGTCCCTGCAGCACTGACGCTCAGTAGCAGCTGTGTGTACTATCTACAAGATGCAGAAAATCACCAAAGATCCTGGGCAGCACCTTCCGAACCCACAACCACTTCCATCTAGAAGGATAAGGGCAGCAGGTGCATGGGAACACCACCACGAGCAAGTTCCCCTCCAAGTGACTGACCATCCTGACATGGAAATATACTGCCATTCCTTCACCGTCACTGGGTTCAAAGCCTGGAATTCCCTCCTTAACAGCATTTTGGGTCAACTGCAGCAGTTCAAGATGGCAGCTCATCACCACCTTCTCAAGGGCAACTAGGGACAGCAACAAATCTGGCACAGCCAGCGATGCCTACGTCCCT
Source organism: Rhincodon typus (assembly GCF_021869965.1). Classification (NCBI taxonomy): domain Eukaryota; kingdom Metazoa; phylum Chordata; class Chondrichthyes; order Orectolobiformes; family Rhincodontidae; genus Rhincodon; species Rhincodon typus. The sequence goes on along the minus strand of NC_063332.1, from coordinate 24,226,760 downwards.
TAAAAAAATGATTTTAAAAAAGCTAAATCTTTCATAATAATTCATTCCAGACACCAACCTGGAATTGAAACACTTGAGAAACTGAGATGGATTGAGTGCTAGGTGATAAAGATGCATGAGAAATAGACCTAGTAAAAGCTGGAAGATGAGCCCAGCCGTGTAGCTGAAGTAACTTGGCAATCGCTTGAACATTGCTTGATGCAGTGTACATATCAGCATTGATGGTGGAAGGAGTGGACGCTCTTGGATGTAGTGCCAAACAAGTGGGCTGCTTTGTCTTGGATGGTGTCAAGTTTTTTGAGTATTGTTGGGGCTGCACTCATCCAGGCAAGTGGGGAGTATTCCATCACACTCCTGATGTGCTTCATAGATGATGGACAGGCTTTGGGGAGTCAGGAGGTGTGTGTTGCTCGCCACAGTATTCCTAGCTTCTGGCCTGCTCTTCTAGACACTGTATTTACATGGTGAGTCCAGTTGAGTTTCTGGTCAATGATAACCCCCAGGATGTTGATAGTGGGGGAATTCAGTGATGGTAACACTGTTGAATGTCAAGGGACGGTGATTAGATTCTCTCTTATTGGTGATGGTCATAGCCTGGCATTTGAATGGGATGAACGCTACTTGCCACTTGTTAGCCCAAACCTGGATATCATCCAGATCTTGTTGTATTTGAACACGGACTGCTTCAGTATCTGAGGACATGTGAATGGTACTGAACGTTGTGCAATCTTCAGTGAACATCCCCAGTTCTGACCTTATGATGGAGGGAAGGTCATTGATGAAGCAGCTGAAGATGGTTGGACTCAGGACACTACCCTGAGGAACTTCTGCAGCGATGTCCTGGAGCTGAGATGACCTACCTCCAACAACCACTACCATCTTCCTATGTGTCGGGTATGAGTCCAACCAGCAGAGTGTTTGTTACCTGATACTTGTTGATTCCAGTTTTGCTAGGGTTCCTTGATGCCACACTCGGTTGAATGTAGCCTTGATGTCAAGTGCTGTCACTCTCTCCTCACCTCTGGAATTCAGCTCTTTTGTCCATCTTTGAACCAAGGCTGTAATGAGGTCAGGAGCTGAGTGGCCCTGGCGGAACCCAAACTGGGCATCACTGAGCAGGTTATTGCTGAGCAGGTGCTGCTTGATAGCACTGTTGATGACACCTTCCATCACTTTACTGATGAGTTTGTCCAAGATCATCTGCTCTTCACACATGGATTGAAATTGGGGAGGCTGGACTTCTGTTTCTTACCTGATCAATTCTCACCACAATATTCCATTATAAACAGAAATCTTGAATGAATGAAGGATTTTTTTCATCCAGGATGTTGATGGACTCAGGTTTTCATACCTGGAGCTTCTTTTTAAACCTGTGTATCAATGAGAGATGCAGATTGAGGAAAGAAAGAGATTATTACCATTTTAGGGGAGATGTGTGATCTAACATTTCTGCAAGGTCTCCACAGCCGCTGAATTCCACAGGACATTGTTTGTTTGGTGTGGCGCTCTTTCTGGATCTCCTCTGCTTGTTATGTGCCACCCTTGTCATGGCAATAAAATATGGACATGTTGAAAATGTGAGTTGGATGTTTTTCACGTTTGGCTAGCCTCTTGGGGATGTTTTGCAGGGCTGCTTTCTCAATGGCAGTATTCCAGAACTGGAAAATAATGGTTGGGTTAATGCCATTGTTTGCACAACACGATCAAAGGTCAATGTGTGACTACCATTAACCTACACAGAACCGCCTGCCTAACAAATTTTCTTTCACTTTATGTAATGGCCTGCTGATTGCACTCTGTTTACTTATCCCCCAGTCATTATACTGAAGTCTTACAACATCCCATCCTTTATTTATGTTTCATATGCAAGACATGGCAGTGGCTATTAATGCCAAAGTCTATAGACTAAAATCTTTTTTCTCTTATTCTCTTTTCTACAACATAGAAACAATGCCTTCATTGAATATGATGCCCCCGTGGTTTGCTTATGTTAAAGTTTGGATGTTGCAAAAGGGAGTTCTGATGTTGAATATTACCAAGCACATTTAGAACAATATAGAAAAATCATTGCCAGTAATTCTAACCTTTACATTTTCTTTTTGAATAATCCTTTCTTCAAATATAAATTAATTGTAAAAGCTAGAAGCATTAAAAAGCTCATAGGCTGAAACCCTTTTTTTAATCAATATCTAGGGTTTTACTTAGAATTTATGGATTTATTACAGGCCTTTGTGCCTATGGTTGATCTCTGTTACAAATCTATTTTACCCCACAACTTGTAACCTATAGTCTTACTCCCTATTTTTGATACCCTTACTTAAAGGAACCTTCAATCTTGAAGCCTTTCAATAGATCTAGTTGGGGCAAGGGGACAATTCCATCTACTTCTTTGAAAAATATTTGCAGATTTGGCTCTCATTAAGACTAAGTGCCCATGTGATGGATTCCATGACCAAAATATACAGATTTTCTGCAACAAGACTATTGAACCATTAACTATTTCAGAAGGATCAATAAGGTTATGTATTTATTAGATTGATTTACTTTCGTCCATCGAAACACAAGAATATGCACACTAAGTGTGTGGAACCAGTCTCTAACAAACATCATGCGCATGTCAGGATCTTGTAGAGAAGGGTATAAATTGGGAGAAGTGTTGCAGGTAGAATTCAATACAAAGCAATGTTTTGAGGCAACAAAAATTGAACACTTGTATAGCATAAGCAAAATTATTTTGAAATGATTTTGTAGTTGTATACCAATTATTATAGATATCAGGGAAAGGTGTCAATAAAGTATCTGAATTATTCACTCAAAGACTCAGGATATTTACAGCAGAGAAGAAGGACATTTTTCCCATTGTGTCCACACCAGTCAACAAAGGCCTGACTACACAAATCCCATTTTCCAGCTTTTGATCCATAGCCCTGGAGCCAATGCCAATTCAACGGAATATCTAAATACTGCTTAAACATACAGGAGTTTCTGACTCAACCAGTCCTTCAGGTAGTGAATTCCAGTCTCCCAGTGTCCTCTGGGTAAAAAACATTCTCCTTAACTTTCCTCTTAGCTTCCTAACACTTATATTAAATCTATGGCCCCTGGCTATTAACCCCACATAATCTTATACGTTTCTATCAGATCCACTCTCAATCTTCATTGCTTTAAATAAAACAATCTCAGTTTACTGCAGATTTGCCCTTCTTAGGCCAGGGACATGTAATGGGAGGCATCACTGAAGTATTCATAAGTATAAAGGTTTCAACAGAACAAATTGAGAGCAAATGATTCCTTCAGTAGATGATGATTGATGTAAAATAATTTGCAAAAGAACAATAGGGAAAATGAGGAGACCCATCTTCACCTATCAATTTGTAGGCAATGCAATATCAGGTATAAACACTCATCAAATTGCACAAATTCAAGAATCATTTGATTGCAAGTGTTAGTCTCAATTGCTTTTCAATCGTCTGAGCACCATGCTAAAACATCTTCTGAAATATGAGATATTGACAATGCTATTACCGATGGTGAGACCTAAGCTGCAAAGGTTACTGGACCCAACAAATCAATGTATTTCTTCAACCCTCATCATTTCTTGCTTCAATTCTTTCTCTCTTCAGAAGTTTGTTTGATTTCCTCTCCAATTTGTTTAAACTATTTAGTTCAAAGATTCTCTGATAACAAGATCCAGGGCTTCTATTTTCATTCAGATGAAACATATTTCCTCTGCTTTGTCTTCCCTAATCCGTATCTGTCCCAACAGCCCCATCACAGTACCTGAGCTCTTTAATAAAGTCAATGGTTTGCTTTTGCATTTGGAAAATTAGCAAGCAAGATTTCAAATGTAGTAATCTCTGGATTATCCCCAGTGCCACTTGCAAGTGCATGCAGAAATAGAAGGATGAGGTGGATGAATGTGTGGCTGGAAAGATGGTGTGGGAGGGAGAGATTTTTGGTTCCTGGTACACTGGGGCTAGCTCTGGAGGAGATGGTAACCATACAAGCACCTGAACAGAGCTGAGGCTGAGTTCCTTACAGGGCATTTTTCTAGTGATGTTGGAAGGATTTTAAACTAACTTGGCAGACATCTGGGAACCAAGACAGAAAATCAGAGAAGAATATCAGGATACACAAAAGACTTGGAGGAACAAATTAGGCAGCATTGTAGACAGTGAAGACAACACATAAAATTATAACAGGATATTGTTAGATTAGGTGAGTGGACAAAACTGTGGCAGATGGATTTTAATATAAGCAACTGCGAGGCTATCCATTTTGGACTGATCAGAGTATTTTTTAGAAAGCACAAAGTTAAACACGGTAGATGTCCAATGGGTTTTGGGGGTTCAGGTGAACAGCTCTTTAAAATGTCACAGATAAATCCAGAAAATAATCAAAAAAAGCTAATGGAATACTGGCTTCCGTATCTAAGGGGCTGGAGTATAGGGATGCAGATGTTATGCCACAGTTATACAAAACCCTAGTTAGACCTCAGTTAGGGTACTGTAAGCAGATCTGGGCACCTCACTTTAGGAAGGATGTTGAGGTTCTGGAGGGAGTTCAACACAAGTTTACAAGGATGATACCTGGACTTCAGGAGTTATAAGGAGACCTAAGACAAATTAGGTTTTTATTCTCTAGAATTTAGAAGGTTAAGGGGTGATCTAATTGAGATCTTCAGGATCTTTACAGGAAAAGATAGAGTAGACACAGATAAATTATTTCCACTAGTTGATGATTGTAAAACCAGGGGGCATAGTCTAAGAATTCGGGCTAGGCCATCCAGCAGAGATATTAGAAAGTATTTCTACATTCAAAGATAGTGGGGGTTTGGAACTCTTCTTCTCAAATGTGATTGATGTCCATTCAATTGTTAAATTTAAATCTGAGATATAAAAAGTTTTATTAAGCAATGGTATCAAGGGATATGGGCCAAGGCAGGCATATGGAGTTAGGCCTATTGAATGGTGGATAAAAACCAAAAGAACTGCGGATGATATAAATTAGGAACAAAAACAGAAGTTACTGAAAAAGTTCAGCAGGTCTGGCAGCATCTGGGAAGAAAAAGTCGGAGTTAACGTTTTGGGTCCAGTGTCCCTTCCTCAGAATTCAGAACAAGAAGGTTGTAGAGGAGCAAATCTGCAGGGAAACTGCAGAGAGATGTAGACATTATAAGGGGGAACTTTCATTACCTGAATGCGGACTGGGACAGTAAGGGCAGCAGGGGGCAAATGTTCTTAGCTTATGGTTCCATGGCAGGATAGCCCTGTTCAACATGAAAGGATATACCTTTGAATGTGGTTTTTGGAAATAAGGTGGATCAAGTAAATCAAATGTCATTGGGGGAAGATGTAGGAGGCCATTGCATTGTAAGATTTAGTACAGTGTTTTATATTAAAAAAAAATTCACTCATGGGACATGGATGCCAATGGCTGGCTGGCATTTATTATCCATCTCTAGCTACCCTTGAACTGAATGGCTTTCTAAGTCATTAGGGAGCATTTGAAAGTCAACCACATTGCTGTGGGTCTGGAGTCATATGTAGACCAGACCAAGGTGAGGATGACAGATTTCCTTCCCTGAAGAACGTTAATGAGCCAGATGGCTTTTTCTGAAAATTGACAATGGTTCCATGGTCATCAATAGATTCTTAATTTTAGATTTTTTTCAATATTGGATTCAAACTTCACCAACTGCCATGGCAGGGTTTGAAACTAGGTGTTAGAAAATTGGCTGAGTTTCTGGTTTAATAGTCTAACAGTAGTGTCACTAGACCATGATCTCCTCTTATTTCCCAAACGTTTTCCCATTGTGATCCTAATCCAAGGTTTTAAAATTGTGGGTGGTCTATGTGGGTGCTTGTGTGTGTGTGTGTGTGTGTGTGTGTACACTGCAGGGACCAGTGCCTGTTAGCATCAGTGTGGAAGCTGTTATAACTAGGCCAGTGTTCCATGGCAGCCATTGTTGCCCTGAATTGTCCGTTTGTAACACCACTTAGAGTCATAGAGGTGCACAGCATGGAAACAGACCCTTTGGCCCAACTTATCTATGCTGACCAGATTTCCTAAACTGAACTAGTCCCATTTGCCTGTTTTTGGCCAATATCCCTCTATTCAAGTACCTGGTCCAAATGTCTCTTAAATGTAATTTTAAACAAAATTGTACCCACCTCTACCACTTCCTCTGGCAGCTCATTCCATATATACACCACTTTCTGTGTGAAAAAGTTGACCCTCAGGTCCCTTTTAAATCTTTCCCCTCTCACGTTAAATCTATGCCCTGTGGCTTTAGATTCCTTTACCCAGGGGAATAGATCTTGGCTATTCAGTTTATCTATGTCTCTTATGATATTATAAACCTTTATAAGGTCACCCCTCAGCCTCCAATGCTCCAGGGAAAATCCCCAGACTATCCAACCTCTCCTTATAATTCAAACCTTCCAGTCTCTGTAACATCTTCATAAATCTTTTTTTCACACTTTCCAGTTTAATAACATCCTTCCTATAGCAGGGTGACCAGAATTGAATGCAGTACTCCAAATGTGGCCTTACCAATCTCTTGTACAGCTTGGAGTTGAGAAACCCCTTTGGGAAGCCTCTGTTTAGGATGATGATGAAAAATGACAAAAGGCTATTGAAAGAAAGGATAATTAAGTGGAACAGAGCTAACTTCAGTGGGGCTTCTTTTAGAACAGAGCTAGGCTGGATAGACTGGAACATAAATTGTTGGTTGGAAAATCTATAACGGAACAATGGGCTACCTTCAAGAAAGAAATGATTCAGGCACAGACAGAGTATACTCTCGAGAGAGGGAGGGGAAGCACATCCAGACCTCTCTGGATGAAAAAAAAAGATAGAAACTTTAAGTGAAAGAGGAAAAAGTGTCCTTATGATAGGTATCAAGTTGAAAATATAATTGAGGACCAAGTGGAATACAAAAGGTGCAGAGGTAAGGTGAGAAAGCATTTTAGAGAAGCAAAGGGGAATTATGAGAAAAGTCTAGCAAGCAATGAAAAGAGGAATTTCAAAGACATCTACAAGCACATCAAAAGTAAAACAGTGGTTAAAAAAAAGTGTAGTGTCGATTAGGGACTAAGAAGAGAATTTACACATGGCGGCATCGGGCATGACTAAAGTATTAAACAAATACTTTGTATCTGTCTTTTCCAAGGAGGTAGTCACTACCCAGTCTATTGTGACAGAGGGGGATTCTGAGTCACTTAGAAGTGTTCATAATTAATGAGTAGAAAGAGTTGATAGACTATCAGTGCTTAAAGTTGATAAAACACCAGGACCGGATGAGATGCAACCAAAGACGTTAAAGGAAGTGAGAGTGAAAATGGCATGAACATCACCCATAAATTTTCAGTCTTCCGTAGAATCAGGGAGTTACCATAGACTAATCAGTTTAATTTCACTGTTGGGAAACTTCAAGAAACAATTACTTAGGATAAAAGTAGTCAAAACATGAAGAAACGTGGGTTGATTGTAAAAAAAGCCAGCATAAATTTCTAAGAGGGCAATCGTAATTAACAAATTTACCAGAGTTCTCTAAAAAAATAACAGTAAAGATATTGCTGTCGATATGCCATATGATGCTTTCAAAGGCATTTGATTGAATGCCATTCAATGCAATGGTATGAAAATTTATACCACATGGAATAAAAGGGACAATAGAAAGTGTATGTAAAATTAGCTGAATGGTAGGAAATGGACAGTAATGGTCAAATCATATCTTTTGAACTATAAAAATCTTTGTAGTGAAATTGCTATGGGACTGTATTGGCACCCTTGTTTTTCCTGATTATATATTACTGATTTAGATCTTGGTATGCAGGGGACAATTTCACAGCATGCGGGCAATCTAAAACTTGGAAGCATTGTAAACTGTGACGAGTACAGTATAGAACTTCAAAAGCATATAGAGATGCTTGCCTTTATTGGTCACTGCACTTAGTATGAGAGTTAGGAGGTCATTTTGCGATGGTACAGGACATTGGTTAGGCCACTATTGGAATACTGTGTCTCCCTGCTATTGGAAGGATGTCGTTAAACTTGAAAGGGTTTCAGAAAAGATTTACAAGGATGTTGCCAGGGTTGGAGGGTTTGTGCTATAGGGAGAGGCTGAATAGGCTGGGGCTATTTTCCCTGGATCATTGGAGGCTGAGGGGTGACCTTATAGAGGTTTATAAAATCATGAGGAGCATGGATAGGGTGAATAGCCAACATCTTTTCCCTGGGGTGGGGGAGTCCAAAACTAGAAGGAATAAGTTTAAGGTGAGGGGGCAAAGATTTAAAACGGACCTAAGGGGTAACTTTGTCATGGTGGTGTGTGTATGGAATGTCCTGCCAGAGGAAGTGGTGGAGGCTGGTACAATTATGGGTATATGAATAGGAATGGTTTAGAGAGCTATGCACTAAACGCTGGCAAATAGAATTAGATTTATTTCGGATTTCTGGTCAGCATGGACGAGTTGGACCGACAGGTCTGTTTCAATGCTGAATATTTCTATGACTGTAAGTGGGCAGCTGCTGGCAGATGAAGTTCAATGTAGAGGCGTGTAAGAATGGAGCAAAAAGTTGAGCAGATAATATAAAGTAAGGGTTACAATTTTTACTTGAGTGTACGAGCAAAGAGACACGTATATGTGCACTGAAGGTCGCAGGACGGGTACAGATAGTAAGCACACATTATCGTTATCCTGGGCTTAATTAGTTGGGGTGAGGAGGTTATGCTGAATTTACACAAGACATTTGTTTGACATTAGCAGAAGTATTGGGTGCATTTCTGTGTGCCACGCAATAGGAAGGATGTGAAACCAAGGTAGACAGTACAGAAGAGGTTTGCAAAAATGGTTTGAGGGATGAGAAACTTCAGTTTTGGGAATGGTTTGGAGAGATTGGGACTGTTCTCCTTAGAGAGAAAGATAAGAGGAGATCTGATCAGAGTTTTCAAAACCATTAGTTGGCTGGATAGAGTAGGTAGGGAGAAAATGTTCCCGCTCGTAAAAGAATCAAAAAAACGAGGGGGCATAGATTTAAAGTGAGTTGTAAAAGAACCAAATGCGAAGTGAGAAAAATCTTTTTCACACGAGTGGTTTGGGTTTGGAATATGCTGCCAGGAAGTGTGGTGGAGGTAAGTTCAATTGAAACATTCAAGGGGTATGATTGTTTGAATGAAAACATTGTTCAAGGGTTCAAGGAAAAGGCTGAAAAATGAGATTGAGGAAGGGTCACCAGAGCTGAAACGTTAACTCTGATATTTTCTTTACAGATGATGCCAGACCTGCTGAGCTTTTCCAGCAACTTCTGTTTCCATTCCTGAAAAACGGCACTATGTCATGATGCTCATTTGGAAAGCCAGGGTAGGTATGATGGGCTGAATGGCCTCCTTCTGTGCAACAAAATTTCTGTGATTCAATTAGGTCACCACGAAATCCAAATTAAAAAATGCTTTGTGCTTTAGGCACTTTTGAGTGGGTGATCTATCTATTCATTTCTTATTTGGATCAGGGAATTATGTATACAATATGGTGAGCCTCTCTGCCAAGCGCAAGGGATCTTGTTTTGAAGACACTTAAGGCTGAATCAGTTACCTGCATTGAGAAACCCTATAGGGATGAAATATTTATTTTGGACAGACCTGGCTGCAAATGCCAAAGGAAGAAAATAGAAAGTGTGTGTGTGTGTGTGTGTGTTTGTGTGTGTGTGTGCGTGTGTGTGTGTGCGTGTGTGTGTGTGTATGTGAGAGAGAAGTAGGTTATCATGGTCAGATCATATCGAAAGTATATTTTATCACTCTATAAAAGTATCATGTTTTCCCACCTGAATATGTTTGCTAACAGATAAAACAAGTGCTTAAGTTTATTAGGAGATAATTTAAGAAAATATAACAAAATAAAGGGAATTCACTGAAGCTACTATCATTCAGCGGCTTTTTCCTGTTATCAAATAGAATGCAATATTGTTCAAAGACACATATTTCTTGGGGTTTTGGAGATCACTCATCTTGCAAAATGACCTGCAGACCTCGGTAAAGTCTCCATCACACTTTCTTTGAGAGTTTGGGCAGTTGGAACTTTACTACACAACATACAGGGGAAATGGGAGCCAGTTGGCTCAGTCGGCTGGGTTACAGTACAGACGGCTGGTTCAACTACATCACTGGCTTTGGTTACTATGAAGGTGCAACTTTCTCCACCTTGTGCTTCACTGGAGATGTGGTGACCCTCAGGATAAACTACTACCAATCGTCTTTCTCTGATGAGAGAGCGTGGGGACATTGGTGACTTTACCATTTTTACAGGTTAAACATTGTCCTTAAATATTTTACTTCCTTTATTTTTAAGAATCGGTTGTCGAGTTGAAATATATTTTATAATTGTGGAACAAAGAACTGATAACAGTCTTTTATATCTTAACAACAATATGTAAACAGAGACCAAGTTAACATCCCAAAAGATAAATACATCACAAAATCTGAAAGATTTAACAAATACCTTTCAGAAATAGTCACCAATATGATAGCATCAACATTATTGCTTCTTATGTATATTAATTTTCTTGGGGACTCTTATGACTGGGATACTTTATAAATTAGAAAGAATAATGAGCATATGAGTCAGATTTTCCTTGAGTTGGAATAATCCATACCATGAATCAAAAAATGTGGGAAAAGATTAAAAAGGCCTAACAGTACGATGGGAACCATTATTCAAATAAGATTTGTCAACTCAGATGGTCATAGCATAATCATAGAAGGAGGCTATTCGGCCCACTGCACCTATGCCTTCTTTTACTAAGGCAATGGTAGGCTAATGGGAATGTTGGCCCATAAATTCAAAGAGGCTGGATTGTAAGAGTAGGGAAGTCTTACTGTAACTGTACAAGGTGCTGGTGAGACTACATCTGGAGTACTGTGAGCAGTTGTGGTCCCCTTATTTAAGGAAAGATATCATTTCTTTGGGAGCAATTCAGAGAAGGTTCACGAAGATGACCCCTGGTATGCCTTATGAGCAAAGGCTAAACAGATTGGGAGTCTACTAACCGGAGCTTAGAAGAATGAGAGGTGATCTCATTGAAACATATAGGATTCTTAAGGGGTTTAACATCATAAATGCTGAGGGGATGTTTCCACTCATTGGGAGAGTTTAGAACCAGAGGGAATAGTCTCAGAATAAAGGGATGAGGAGGAATTTCTTCTCTCAGATGGTGTGAGTGTCTGGAACTCCTTGCCACAGAGAGCTGTGGGGGCAGAGTCCTTTTGCATATTTAAGGCTAAGATAGATAGATTCTTGATCAGTAGGGGAATCAAGGGTTATGGGGAAGGGCAGCAAAGTGGACGTGAGGGATGTTGGATCAGCGTGATCTTATTGAGTCGTGGAACAGCTTGAGGGGTCAAATGGCCTACTGCTCTTCCTATTTCATATGGTCTTAGAATCATAGAATCCCTACAGTGTGGAAACAGGCCCTTCAGCCCCACTTAGACCACACCGAACCTCAGAGCATCCCATCCAGACCCATCCCCCTATAAACTCACCTAATCTACACATCCCTGGAGACTACAGGGCAATTTAGCATGGCCAATCCACCTAGCCTGCACATCTTTGGACAGCGGGAGGAAACCGGAGCACCCGGAGGAAACCCAAGCAGACACGGGGAGAATGTGCAAACTCCACACAGACAGTCGCACGAGGGTGGAATCGAACCCAGGTACCTGGCGCTGTGAGGCAGCAGTGCTGAGCCACTGTGCTAACAAAAATCTTTTCCCCCTTTTCACCAATTGTCATGTAATATTTTTCCCTTCAACTATTTCTCCATTTAAAGTTACTAATTTGCTCTCATCACCCATTCTGGCAGTGCATTCCAAATCACAACTTACTGTGAAAAAGAAATTCTCCTGTTGCCTCAAATCTTTGAGCCAATCTCCTTAAATCTGTGTCAATTGATTATAGACTCTCACGTCAGGGTTTCTCCTCATTTAGTCTATCAAAGCCATTTCATAATTTTGAATATTTCCATCATATCTTCTTGTAACCTTCTCTGCTCTAAGGAGAACAACTCCAGCTTCTAAAACTAAGGTCAGGAGGGGGGGGGGAGTTCAAAGGAGATGTGAGGGGCAAGTTTTTTACGCACAGACTGGTAGGAATCTGGAATGCACTGCCAGGGGTGTTGGTGGAGGCAGATACAATAGGGGCATTTAGGGACTTTTAGATAAGCACACGAATATGCAAGGAATGGAGGGATATTGACCAAGGGCAGGCAGAAGATATTAGTTTAACTTGGGGTCATGTTTGGCACAACGTTGTGCACCAAAGGCCCATTCCAGTGCTGCACCATTCTATGTTCTATATTCTCCAGTTTTCTCATCAAACTGAAGCCCCTTATCCCCAATGCCATTGCGTTAAATCTCTTCTGCACTCTGCCAAGCTTTGATTTTCTTCCTCACGAGTTGAACCTAGAATTGAATACAACCCCGTAGCTGAGGATGGATTAGTGTTTTATAGGCCTTTACATATCACATTCATGATTTGGAACTCAATTTCTCTATTAATAAAACTAAAGATCTCTTCAGCTTTTTAACAGTATGCTACTGTTGCCTGTACATAAAAGGTTCCTTGCATTTCTGAAGTTACGAGAAACACACAGTTCTAGTAATTCAGAGACCTAGGCGAATGCAGTGGCAACAGGAGTTTGAAACCCACAACAGCAAATGGTAGATTTTGAATTCGATGAAAAGGTCTGTAATTGACAGCTTTCTAAAGGTGACCATGAAACCATTGCTGATTGCTGTAAACACCCATCTGTTTACATAATGTCCATTATGTAAGGAAATCTGCTGTCCTTACGTCTGGTCCACTAGTCACTTCAGAAAAATTGCAAAGCAGTTACTTCTTAAGTTCTGAGATAACAAGGTGTAGAGCTGGATGAACACAGCAGGCCAAGCAGCATCTGTTGCTTGGCCTGCTGTGTTCATCCAGCTCTATACCTTGTTATCTCAGATTCTCCAGCATCTGCAGTTCCTACTGTCTCTGAAACTTCTTAAGTTCTGTCTGAAAGGGTCTAACCAGCCACTTAATAGTATCAAACTTATAAACAAAGCTGTAAGCATTAGAAAGTGAAAGAAACAACATGGACAATGTGGCATTGGCAAAGGTCGTGGAAACAACAATGGCAAATGCAAGGAATGTTCTGAGGAAGGGTCACCGGACCCGAAACATTAACTCTGATTTTTCTTCACAGATGCTGCCAGACCGGCTGAGCTTTTCCAGCAACTTCTGTTGTTATTCATGGCAAATGCAGACCTGCTGACACTGAGAAGTTCCTTGTTAACATTAGTCCTCAAATTAGGGAACTTCCCTAAATGCTAGTCAAGCAACAATCTGACATATTCATTTCTATGGAATCATACTTTGCAGATTTTGTACCAAATGCCACTATCATAATCCCTGGATATGTCCTGGACACTGGTTGGGACAATTCCTTCTCTCAGGGGGTAATATATTCAAGCATCATGTCATGTGGCACTGTCACCGTGATAAATGGGACATACTTCAAACAGATCTAGCAACTCAAGTCTGGGCATCCATGAGGCACTGTGGGCCATCCACAGCAGCAGAATTGTACTCCAGCACAATCTGTAACCTCATGGCCTGGCATATCCCCCACTTAACCATTACCATCAAGCCAGGGGATCAACCCTGGTTCAACATAGAGTGCAGGAGGGTATGCCAGGAGCAGCACCAGACACACCCAAAAATGAGATGTCAACCTGCTAAGGCTACCAAAGGACTAATTGTGTGACAAACAGGAGAAGCAGCAAGTTATAAGCAATTCCACAAGCAACAGATCAGACCTTATCTTTGCAGTTCTGACACATCCAAACATGGATCATTGTAAATAATTAAACAACTCACTGGAGGCGGACGCCCCACAAATATCCCCATTCTCACTGATAGAACAGCCCAGCACATCAGTGCAAAAGACAAGGCTGAAGCTTTCACAACAATCTTCAGCCAAAAGTGCTGAGTGGATGATCCATCTCGCCTTACTCCAGAAAAACTCAGCATCTCAGATACCCATCTTCAGCCAATTTGATTCACACCACGTGACATCAAAAACATGCTTTGAGATACTGGATACAACAAAGGCTAGCAATATTCCAGCAATAATGCTGAAGACTTAGGCTCCACCCCTAGCCAAGCACTTCCAGTATAGTTACAAAACTAGCATCTCCCCAACAATGTAGAAAATTGTTTAGGTATGTCGTGCACACAAAAAGCAGAATGAGTCCAACCTAATTAATTACTACCCTTTTTGTAAAATGCATCAACAGTGCTATCAAACAGCAAGTATTCAGCAATAACCTGCTCAGTGACACCCAGTTGAGCTTCTGCCAGGGCCACTCAGATCCTGACCTCATTGAAGCCTTAGTTCAAACAAAAGAAATGAAATCCAGAGGTGAGGTGAGAGTGACTGCCCTTGACATCAAGGCCAAATTTGACTGAGTGTGACATCAAGGAGATGGCAAAACTGGAATGAATTGGAATTGAAGCGGTTGTGGAGAGCTCTCCACAGGTTGGTGTCATACCTGGCATATCAGAAGGCATATGAGAAAATTTCTGAAGAAGGGTCTAGGCCTGAGGCGTCGGCCTTCCTGCTCCTCTGATGCTGCTTGGCCTGCTGTGTTCATCCAGCTCTATACCTTGTTATCAAAAATTCTCCAGCATCTGCAGTTCCTACTATCTCCATATCAGAAGGTGGCTTTGGTTGTTGGAAATAAGTCATCCTAACTCCAGGACATCTCTGCAGGAGTTCCTCAGGCTAGGCCCAACCATCTTCAGCTGCTTCATCAATGACCTTCCCTCCATCACGAGGTCAGAAGTGGGGATGTTCACTGATGATTGTACACTGTTCAGCAGCATTTGCAACTGCTGAGATACTTAAGAAGTCCATGTCCAAATATAGCAAGTCCAGGACAATATCTAGGCTTTGGCGACTAGTAGAAAGTAACATTCACACCACACAAATATCCCAATGACATCCTTTGATATACCGTGCCATTACCATCATTCCAATTATCAATACTATCATTGACCAGAGTTTGAACTGGATTAGCCTTATAAATACCAGCTCTGATTCCAAGGCAGAGGCTTGGAATCCTGCAGTAAGTAATTCATCTCCTAAATGCCCAAAGCATCCGTCCATAAGGCACAAGCCCAGGATTATGATGGAATACCTTCCACTTGCCAAGATGGCAGCAATATGCACTATTTGCAAGATGTACCACAGAAATTCACTGAAGCTACTTAGATGGCATCTTCCAAGCCAACAACCACTGCCACCTAGAAAGACAAGGCCAGCAGATACACCACCACTTGCAAGTTTTCCTCCTTCAGAAAAAAATCCTGGAACTCCCTCCCTAGTGGCATTATAGGACTACCTACATCAAATGGACTGCAGTCATTCAAGAAGGCAGCTCACCACCACCTTCTTAAGGGTAATTAGGGAGGGACAATAAATACTGGCCCACCAGCGACTTCCACATCCAATGATTGAATAAAAAAACTTAAATATGTTCATTAACTGGGTGCCTGTAGCTGTCTCATGTAGAAAATTCCAAAGTTTCGACCTCTCTGAGCAAAGCAATTTCTCCTCAGCTCAATCCGAAATGGCCAGTTCCTTCTCCTGAGACTGTAGTGCCTAATTTTAGATTCCACAGCCAGAGGAAACATCAGGTGATGGCAAGTTTGGAAGTGAGGAAGATATTTAAACAGGCTGATTGGTGTAGTACCTGAACCCTGCACCTTCCCAGCTCCAAAAGAATTAAGTTTTGCTTGCAAAGATCCATGGTGTAGCTTCCCATCTGCTTCTAACTGAGGCCCTAAAGTGGCCAATTAATGATCAGTCCAGGTAAGTGCCTCCTTTCACTGCCACTGGGAGTAAATAGCTGCAAGAGAGCCTGTTACCACACAGCCGAGACGAGAAGTGAAACTGTGTCCTTAGAGCAGTATTGGATCAATCTAAGGCTATCACTACACGGTCAAGGGACTAGATATTGGGGTGTGGGATGGGCTTACAGAGACTCATACACCTTGCCTTTGATGCTGACTCACCTGCACTCATTTATTCTGCATGACAAAGGCTTATTAAAAAGCTGAACTAAACTCATTGTTTAGTTTGCTGCGTGGTTTTACAGAGATCTGTCAGAAATATCAGCGTGACTCAATTGGTCACACTTGTCTCCAAGCAGGAGATTGTAAGATCAAGATCTACATTAGAGTTTCAGTGCATTCCTGAGGAATGACATCTGACCTGCAATTTCCTCTGTCTGTGCAGGTAAATTTTAACAGCTGCAAAGAGAGGCATTAGGTACTGAAGGATGAGACCAAATGAGCTGGAAAACTTGTATCAGGAAACATCAGCTGCTACTTATTCCCTCAGAGACTCCAGTTTCTAATTGTAACACAATGAGCACGGGAAGTAAAATGACACTGGTAGGGCAAATATCAACGGCTAACATTGCAGCCAATATCATCAAAAGCAGAAGAGCTTGTCATTCATTTCATTTTCTGTTTGTGACACCTTGTGTTACAAATGCAGTTGGGGTGTGTGCTGCCCCTTTGAAAGATCAGGTCAGGTGACCTGGAGGGTGTGGTTCAGTCTAGGTCTGGCATGTAGCTGTAAAGAGTGTAATAAATTGTTCCTGGAACAAGTTTTACAGGCCTATCTCCGCAGTCCTTTTGAAATTGATAAATTGACCTAAACATAATACTTTGCTAGGTGTAAATTGGCTGTTGTATTTTCCTTCACAAGTTCCACAACAAAATAAATATGTTGGGCAGAAAGGCCTACTTGCAACTATTGAGTCCACACCAACCCTCCATACAGCGTCCCACCCAGACACAAACCCCTTCCCTATCCCTGCACTTACCATGGCTAATTCGCCTAGACTGCAAAAGATGGGCAACTTAGCGTGGCCAAATGTCTTTGGACTGTGGGAGGAAACCGGAACACCCAGACAGAACACACACAGACAGTCATCCAAAAGTGGAATCAAACCTGGGTGCCTGGTGCTGTGAGGCGGGGGTGCTAAATATTGAGACACCACGCCACATGTTAGGAACTCCTGAGAATGTAAAAGATTCTTCCATCTTTTGTATAAAGCCCATTTTCTATGAAAGATATCTGATAGGCCTTAAAAAGGAGATGGGGGATAAATAAAGGAACAGACATTGTAGTTAATAGTTAATAGATTTACCAATAAGAGGATTTGGAGTTTACTTGAAGGCTGAGGAGGGAATGGCGAAGCGGGGAAATTTCAGATGGATGACAGCTGAAGGTTCTGGCACAAATGGTTGCAGAAAATGCAGGAGGATGCAAAACAAAATTGGAAACATCACCAAACAGATGATGATGATCAACAAGAGGAGACAGAAAACTGGAGAAAGTTGAGAAGGCAATGTGGGCTAAGGCCAATGAGAATTTTAAAACTTGGATCAGGATTTTAAATTCCACATTGTGAACTACAGGAAGCAAACACGGATTGGGGTCGGAGCAAATGGAACTTAGTGTAACTGTATATGCACCTTGATGATGTGCGCATAGGAACAAGTGGATATGTTTAAGAAGGGTTGAACACTTTTAGTGCAAAACAGTTTGCCTCTCGATGAAAACTAACGCACTCTTTAAGCTGCACAGTTCATGTGCATAAACATTGTTGATGTCAATTTAAGCAAACAGAAAATTATGGAGGGACTCAACATTTCTGGTAGCATCTGTGGAGAGAGAAACAGAGTTAATGTTTCAAGTCCAATATGACTCATCTACTGAGCTAATATTAGCTGATATTAGCTTGTCCTATTGCTTTCAACAACCATGAAAATTCCCTAATTCAATGTTGTATGAGAAGTGTTTCTCTTATATAATTCTGAGAAATGTACACCTTAGAGAATGTCAATAAATCCTTCATACTGTAACGTCTCTTCACATTTTAATAAAACATATGCCACAATTGTTTAACAGCATGCATGACTTTATGACTTTATTTAGTTTGGTTGATTCTGCAAGTTGAGATCTTTTTCCAGTGTTTTTTTTTTAGCAAGGAACTAAATATAACAATGAATAATCTTCAAAGTCCACCTGTCAAATCATAGAGAGATAAATATAGACTACCAGATAAATGGCTAGAAATTGTTAATGTGGCTGTGTAATGTGAATTTCTGCTGAGACTTAAGCCATCAACATCTCAGATGAACCCCAGGAATAAATCAGAACCTCATTCCCCTCTCCTTGCCATTTGTAGCTTCATCTGCTGATCACCCTTGGTGTGAACATTCTGAATCAAGATCAAGTGTACTCTTCAGCTGAAATTAAATTGTTGGGTGCACGGTAATATTTAGTCCCATTTTAAAGTCAGATTTTAGTTTTATTTCT
Organism: Rhincodon typus; assembly: GCF_021869965.1. Taxonomy (NCBI): domain Eukaryota; kingdom Metazoa; phylum Chordata; class Chondrichthyes; order Orectolobiformes; family Rhincodontidae; genus Rhincodon; species Rhincodon typus. The sequence continues at coordinate 24,208,322 of NC_063332.1, read as the reverse complement.
AGGTTGAATTATATGTTTTATTATTTAGGTAGGAGGAGGGAATTGGAACCTAACAAGTTTACATGAGGTATGTGCATTCTAAACATGGACATGAGAATTTAGAACAACAAAAACAGATGCAGACAAGTGACAATAGAAAATAAGATTTTGCAGACAACAATTACATGTTAGTGAAAAGAGAGATGTTGCAGAAGCTTTGCATCTTGCGCTCATGGGATAAATAATCTGAATGTCAGACTTCAAAAGCAATCACAATAATTTACAACGTTGGAGAAAAGAGTTGCTGATTGTTTGGTGAGTAAAATCTGATTATTTTATTCATTAAGTGGAGGTGGGTATCACTGGCTGGACCAGCATTTATTGCACAGGCCTAATTGTCCTGGAGGAGGTGGAGGTGAGCTGCCTCCTTGAACTGCTGCAGTACATTAGGGGCATCCACAATGCTGTAAAGGAGGGAGTTTGAGGTCCACAATGCTGTAAAGGAGGGCTTTTGAAGTCCACAATGCTGTAAAGGAGGGCGTTTGAAGTCCACAATGCTGTAAAGGAGGGCGTTTGAGGTCCACAATGCTGTAAAGGAGGGAGTTTGAGGTCCACAATGCTGTAAAGGATGGAGTTTGAGGATTTTTATTCAGTGTCGCTGAAAGGACGGTGGTGTTTTTCCCAGTCAGGATGGTGTGCAGCTATTGGTCAAATGTTTAGGCAACTAATCAATCTGTGGATAGTGTGGGGAAGGTGTAGCTGAACTAAACAATCTGCCACAATTTGTTTTTCTTGGTTTACGGGTATGACTGTCTGCGTCAGCATTTGTTGCCCATCTATAGTTGCCCTGCAGAAGGTGGCAGTGAGCTGCCGTTTTGAATCACTGCAGTCCTTGAAGTATGAGGACATTGTCTGTTGAAAAGAGTTCCAATGACAGTGAAGGAACGGTGATAGAGTTCCAACGTTTTCTTATTCACTTGTGGGATGTAGGCGTCATTGGCTGGACCAGTATTCATTGTCCATCTGTTGCTGCCCTTGACAAGGTGGTGGTGAGCTGCCACCTTGAACCGCTGCAGTTCACCTGCTGTGGGTTGACCCACAATCCCCTCAAGGAGGGAATTCCAGGAGTTTTACCCAGCAGCAGTGAAGGAGCGGTGATATATTTCCAAGTCAGGATGGTGAGTGACTGGGAGGGAACTTGGAGGCAGTGGTGTTAAAGGGGCAGTGATGCCCTTGTCCTTCTAGATGGAAGTGGTTGTGGGTTTGGAAAGTGCTGTCTGAGGATGTTTGGTGAATTTCTGCAGTGCATCTTGTAGATAGTCCACACTGCTGCATCAGTAGCGAAGGGAATGAATGCTTGTGGATGTGGTTTCAATCAAGTCAGCTGCTTCGTCCAGGATGGTGTCAAGCTTCTTGAGTGTTGTTGAAGATGTATCCATCCAGGCAAGTGGGTAACATTTCAACACACTCCTGACTTGTGTCTTGTAGGTGATGGACTGAATTTGGGGATTCAGGAGGTGAGTTACTCCTAGTCTCTGACGTGCTGTTGTAGCCGCTGTGTTTATGATGCAAGTCCAGATGAGTTTCTGATCAATGGTAATCCCTAGGATGTGAATAATTGGAAATTCAGTGATGGTATCATCATCGAATGTCAATAGATGGTGGTTAGATTGTCCCTTATTGGGATGGTCATAGACTGGTGTTTGTGTGGCGTGAATGTTACTTGCCACTTGTTACCCCAAGCCTAGATATTGTCCAGATCTTGTTGCATTTGTACATGGCCTGCTTCAGCATCTGAGCAGTTGTGAATGAAGCTGAACATTGTGCAACCATTGGCAAACATCCCAACTTCTGACCTTATGAAGGAGGGAAGGTCATTGATGAAGCAGCTGAAGATGGTTGGGCTAAGGACACTACCCTGAGGAACTCCTGCAGTGATGTCCTGGAGTTGAGATGACTGACCTCCAACAACCACAACCATCTTCCTATGTGTCAGGAATGACTCCAACCACCAGAGAGTTTGCCCTCGTTACCCATTGATTTCAGTTTTGCTAGGGCTCCTTGATGCCACATTCAGTCAAATGCAGCCTTGATGTCAAAGGCTGTTACTCTCACCTCACCTCTGGAATTCAGCTCTTTTGTCCATGTTTGAACCAAGGCTGTAATGAGGTCAGGAGCTGAGTGGCCCTGGTGGAATCCAAACTGGGCGTCACTGAGCAGGTTATTGCTGAGCAGGTGCTGCTTGATAGCGCTGTTGATGTCACCCTCCATCACTTTACTGATGATCGAGAGTAGACAGATGGAGAAGTAATTGACCAGGGTGGATTTGACTTGCTTTTTATGTATAGGACATACCGAGGCATGTTTCCAGATTTTTGGGTAGATGCCAGTGTTGTAACTGTACTTGAACAGCTGGCTAGGGGAGCAGCAAATTTTTGGAGCACAAGTCTTTGGTACTATTGCTTGAATGTTATCAGAGCCCGTAGCCTTTGCAGAATCCAGTGATTCCAACCGTTTCTTGATATCACATGGAATGAATCGAATTGGCTGAAGACTGGTATCTCTAATGCTGGGGACCACTGGAGGAGGCCGAGATGGATCATCCACTCGGCACTTCTGGCTGAAGATTGCTGTGGAAGTTTCAGACTTATCTTAGATTCATAGAGTAATACAGCATGGAAACAGGCCTTTCGGCCCTAACTAGTCCATGCTGACCATGGTCCCACTCAGCTAGTTCCAAAAAGCCCGCATTTGGTCCATACCCCTCTATCATAGAATCTATACAGTGTGGAAACAGGCCATTTGTCCACACCGACTCACCCCCCTACACTGTAACCCTACATTTCCCATGACTAATCCATCTAACCTACACATCCCTGGACACCATGGCAATTTAGCATGGCCAATCCACCTAAGCTGCACATCTTTGGACTGTGGGAAGAAACCTGAGCACCAGCAGAAACCCACAAAGACATGGGGAGAATGTGCAAACTCCACACAGACAGTTCCCCGAGTCTGGAATCAAACCTGTGTCCCTGGTACTGGGAGGCAGCAGTGCTAACCATTAAGCCCAGTGCCACCCCCTCCCATCCACGTACCTATCCAAATGTTTTTTTAAATGTTGCTATTGTATCTGCCTCAACCACTTTCTCTGGCAGCCCATTCCATATACGCACCACTCTGTATGTGAAGAAGTTTCCCCTCAGGTCCTCCGTAAATCTTTCCCCTCTCACCTTAAACTTATACCCTCTAGTTTTTAATTCCCCATCCCTGGGAAAAAGAGTATATGCATTCATTCTGTCTATGCCCCTCATGATTTTATACACCTCAATAAGGTCACCCCTCATTCTCCTACATTCCAAGAAATAAACTCTTATCCTGGCCAAACTCTTCTTATAACTCAGGCCTTCGAGTCCTCACAACATCCTCATAAATCTTCTTTGCACACTCTCAAGTTTAACTATGTCTTTCCTATAACAGGGTGACCAAAACTGTACACAATACTCCAAGTGCGGCCTCACCGCCAACTTATACAACTGTAACACACCGTACCAACTCCTACACTCAATGCCTCGGCCGATGAAGGCCAGCATGCTAAATGCCTTCTTCACCACCCTGTCCACCTGTGACACCGCTTTCAACAAACTATGTACTTGTACTCCTAGGTCCCTCTGTTCCACGACACTCCTCAGGACCTTCCCATTTATGTATAATTCCTACCTTGGTTTCACTTTCCAAAGTGCAACACCTCACACTTATCTGTATTGAATTGCATTTGCCAATCCTCAGTCCACTTCCCCATCTGATCACGATCTCACCTTCCTTGCTATCAATGATGCCTCCTAATTTTGTATCATCCGCAAACTTATTAATCATGCCTTGTACATTCATATCCAGATCATTTATGTAAATAACAAAAGTCCCAGAACCGACCCCTGTGACACACCACTAGTCTCAGGCCTCCAGTCCGAGAAACAACCTTCAACCATCACCCTCTGCTTCCTACCATCAAGCCAGTTTTGAATCTAATTAGCTAGCTCTCCTTGGATCCCATGCAAGCTTCATGACTAGCCTGGCATGTGGGACCTTGTTAAAGGCCTTTCTAAAGTCCATATAGGCAACATCCACTGCCCTACCCTCATCTATCCTCTTGGTTATCTCTTCAAAAATCTCTAAAATATTTGTCAGACATGACTTCGCATGCACAATTCCTTGCTGACTATCTCTAATCAGACCTTGACTATCCAAATGTTGGTTGATCCTGTCCCTCAGTATCCTCTCCAATAACTTGCCTAGGCCTATGTGCTACATACATTTGGGGAGCCTCCTCCTCCAGTAAATTATTTAATTGTCCATCACCATTTACGACTGGATGTGGCAGGACTGCGGAGCTTAGATCTGATCTGTTGGTTGTGGCATTGCTTAGCTCTCTCTATCACTTACTGCTTTCGATGTTTGGCACACAAGTAGTCCTGTTTGGTAGCTTCACCAGGTTGACACCTCATTTCCAGGTATGCCTTGTGCTGCTCCTGGCATGCCCTCCTGCACTCTCCATTGAAGCAGGGTTGATCCCCTGGCTTGATGTTAATAGTTGAGTGGGAAATATGCTGGACCATAAGGTTGCAGATCATGCTAGGATTCAAACCTGGGTCCTTGGCAACATTAACTCAGTTTCTGGATTAATAGTCTAGAGATAATACCACTACGCCATCATCTCCCCATAGGAGAGTCAGGGGGATGTGTGACTTGGAGGTAACTGGTCACATCTTTGGAAGGTGCTATTGAAGGTGATTTGGTGACTGACGCTTTATGTGCAGGACTAAAAGCCTCCTTCTGCTCGTAGGTCACATATTTTTACAACAGCACCAGGAGAGATTAATATCGTCATAAAATTTAGAATTAGAATGAGGATAGAACACTTTGTGTTGGAGTTGTAGCAGAAAAGTTACACTGGAAATGGGGAAACCATAAAGTAACTAAGCCTTTTTTTTATGAGTAAGCATCACTCTAGCCTAAGTAAATGTGACCATTTTGTTTTCTCTTGAGATCAATTTCAGCAGCGAGCACCCTAACAATCTGACAATCTGTTTCAATGAAATTTAGAGATATCACCTTACTCATTGTACCTTTCGATTCACTTCATCACAATGTAATGTTGATGCATTTCTATATCCAATATCGCCCTTTAGTGGCCAGTTACTAGAATTTTGTTCATTTCAGTAAGGGTTGCAACCATTTCTGCTCGAAGGCCTTGCTGAAAATTCTCAGCACCAGTCAAATAAACACTTGTTCCGTGAATAGTGCTCGAGTGCTATTCCTCCCACTGCTGTCAGAACAGCAGAGCTCAATGTAAATGAAATGTAAATGAGACATGAAATGTGAATGAGACATGCCGAGAAATTCAAAACATGTGGGCAAACATTAATATGGTAATCATAAAGCAGTAAGTGATAACTTAAGCTCCTGAGAAATGAATGTTATTTTCAGATCTGTCGAGCTTCTAACAAAGAGGCTGAGTCAACATTGAAACCTGTGAAAGAAAACTGCAAAGTATCAGAATGATATTGTTGGCCCCTTCTGCCGAGTCTGATCCCCGATATGCGATACCTGACATAAGGCATCAAACCTGGAGGTGGTCATTCACGGACTTAACACTTTTCAATTGGATCAAGACGAATCTTTACCTCCAGTTCATTTGCCTTCCCTTGTTTCATATTCCCTTAATATCCATATCTCTCAAAAATCTATCAACCTTTGTCTGGAAACTAGCCTTTAACATGTCTATCTGGCCATGTCATTTGTAAGAACCAATTCCTTACTTCCTCTGATGTTGCCACGGCTGGAAGGTTTGAATTATAAGGAGAGGCTGGGACTTTTCTCCCCACTGAAGTGTAGAAGGTTGAGGTCAGGAGTTGAGATTTATAAACCTTATAGAAGTTTATAAAATCACGAGGGGCATAGATAAGGTGAAAAGCAAAGATTTTTTTCCTAGGGTGGGGGAGTTCAAAATTAGGTTTAAGGTGAGAGAGGAAAGACTTAAAAAGGATGTGAGAGGCAACTTTTTCAAACAGTGGGTAGTTCATGTGTGGCATGAACTGTCAGAGGAAGTGATAGATGCAGGTACAGTTACAATATTTAAAATACATTTGGACAGGTACTTGAATAGGAAAGGTTTAAACGGATATAGGACAAATGCAGGAAAGTGGAAGCAGTTTAGTTTGGGGAATTTTGTTGCATGGATGAGTTGGACCAAAGGGTCTGTTTCTGTGCTGTATGACTCTCTGTGTGGGGCAGGGAAGTGTACAGCATGCAGGAAGCCAATCCATTAGGATCTCCGAGGATGAGAGTGTCTGCTGCTCTGTGTCCTGTACACGATATGGGTCTGTGTGTATCGTTGTTACCCTCTAAAGGGCCTCGTATCAGTGGGACCTGCATCCCCAACCCTCCAAGGTTGAGACTCTTATCTTGCCCACTCTGAGTGTGGTTACAGCCACTTTCTTCCCCAGTGTAAACTTCCAATTTCCAGCACGATGGAAGACGACAGTGAACACTCTTCAGCTGATGGTTTTCAGCTGAACATCCAGATGCCCTTCCTGAGAGTTCTTCCTGTGATCCCCCATGAGGCATCATGTCTCCCCAACCACTCCAGATGAGCCTGCACCAGTCCACCTTTCCTCCCTGGTCCCTGGCATATGAGGTGAGCCATGCCACTTGTGGTCACACACTGTCTCCCTGCAAAGCCAGGGTGGTCCTGCCCCTAGACATAGCCCCATCCCTTCCAGGATTACCCAATTCCCATCCTTGATTTACACCATCCAACCTCCGTCCAGCCCCATTACAAATATATTTTGCCCACTTCACAGTTATCATTTCCCTTCCCTCCAGCCTTCAGCCCTAAAACTGGGGACTGAAATAAGTAAGAACTGGTTTAAAATGAGTGTTTCTGAGAGCAGCCATAGTTTAGAAAGTGACTAATGTGATAACTATGGCAGGTATTACAAATAACTGTTTGAATAAGCAGTAATTGAAGTTCAGATGGCAGATAATCTGGAGCTGAGTGGATGTAATTATGCACTCTCATTGGCTTGTGTGTAGTGACAGTCACCAATGACAGAGGCCTTTTGCTTGCCAACAACCATGTGATTGGTTTATCAGGTGGCTGAACATCTTGGAGCTGGAAACAAGTTACAGAGACACAGAGAGAAAGAGGAAAATAATCTTCTCACAGCCCAGAAGCTGCCTGTTCTCTGCAGTAAAAGAAAACTGTTCAAACCTGAAGAAAACCAGTTCCCTTTCCTGCAGCAGTTGCTGTAAATTGTAACTTTTGAACTGATAAATCAGAGACATTGTCCACGTGAGTCAGTCCTTTTGTACTTCTGAGTGGAATCTTTGAAGGATCATCTCAATATTGGAATTGGGAAGAAAGGACCACTGAACTGACTATTTACCTCTTACAATAATGCAATTTCCCTATTTGTTTGTCAATCTTTGTAAGGAGGTGTTTATAAGGGGTTAGTGTTTTAGTTGTTATTGCTATATGCCAATGTCTTATATCTGTTTTCCTGTAGCCGTAGTCTAATTACTGTATTAAAAAAAAATCTTGCTTATTACAGAAACCTGGTCAGTGCTTTCTATCAACCTTGGTCTGAATGCCAAGTAAATTGGCATACAATGTGTACCTTACCAGGGCTCAATTTACAGTGCACTACCTCACTGGTTCAGTGTTTTAAATTTATTTCTATCTTTGGTTTGTACCTTCAACGTCTTATTTAATTACAAACCAAAGATAGCAACCTCCCCCCATTGCCAAATAGGAGAAAGCAAAATTGATTTCACACACAGGCCAATTGAAGTTTCATCAGCTCTCATGACAGTCTCAGGTGGAATCTGTTCATAATACTGTGTGTAACATGGTGATAAACCTTTATATAAAGAACACCTTTATTATTACCACTTGCAAAGATTAAAATTTTTACAATTGGTGAGAAAAACTCCAAAAAAGAAGCATCAAGAATAGAAATTGTAACCTTAAATGGAAATTAATTTGATGACATATAAGCAATGGTTTCAGGGCACTCCCTATTCTTAATTGACAATGTTCAGAGAAATGGGAATATTTGAAAGAATTGCAAAAGGAATAACGTTAGAGTGAAGGCTATCTAATGTCAATTATGGCTCAGTGCTACCTGCCTTGCCCCTACTTTGAAAGATAGTTGGTCCAAGTGCTTAAATAAATAATTTGGTTTGACACATACTATACAATACTGAAGGGGTATTTCATTTGTCTGTCAGGTGAGATCTTAAACTCATTTGCCCTCTCAGTTGGCTGTGAAAAATCCCATTCAAAGAAATTATCCTTCTATCAATATCGCTAAAACAGATTTTCATTTATTTCATTGTTGTTTCTGAGAACATGCTGCATTCAATTTCACTGATGTGCTTTCCTGCATTATCGTAGAAACCAGACATTAATATTATGTTATTGGTAATGTTGTGCTCTGAGATAATCTGAGACAGGAAACATTTCTAGTTCTATTCTAACCAAGGACAATTGTAAGTGGGCTGTAGATCAGAGGGATCTGGGGTATGTGAAAGCGGCAGGGGAGATGGAGAAAATGGTGGAAGAAGTTATACAGATCCTTGGCTTATAGAGTAACAAAGCAAGGATGGTATGGATAATCGTTATAAAACACCATGTTGGTCTCAACTGCGTTCAGCTCTGCTGGGAAGGATGTGAAGATATTAGGGAGGTTGCAGGAAAGATTTACAGGAATAGTCCCCATGATTGTTGAGCACTTCCTTCAGCACAAACACCTTTGGAGACAGGGGAAGGAATAGGGATTGTTGACCAAGAGGGTTAAAGGTATTAGCAGGACCCATTACCCTCTTTTCACCCCATTCCTCTTGTTTCCACATTGTCTTGTTGCCAGAGGCCAGTCGATCCTCCTTAGTTTGAATTTCTAAAGATCAGAGAGGGTCAGGCAGGTTGGAGGTGGAAAGCCTGGCCACCTCTGGAGTGTCCAGAGAGGAGATTTCCGAGGGGCCTGTGTGTGCTGCCTCTTCTAGCTGCGTGCTTCCTGGCACTGCCCTCCATGTGTGGAAGAGGCACCTAGAGTGTGTGCCAGGTTGTCCATCCATGACTTTGGTACTGAGGACAAACGTTTGCTGCGGTGTGTGTGTATTGAGCAGGCCCTGAGGATGCTGGACCTGACTCTCCAGGGCAGCTGGAAGATGACATGCTCGGGGCAGCTGGGTGCCTGTAACATAGCTGCACTGTGGCAGCGTCTGGATAGTGAGGGTCATTGGGTCCCACTTAGCAGCCTGCAGCTCCTGATCCTCCCTGTGCATTGAAGGGAAGGATATCTCTTATGGGAGGGTCCTGTCCTGTCAGATTCTGATCCCAAATTTTCTAAACATGATATTCCAATGGAGGTGAAAGGAAACTTGCTGGATCTGAGCTTCAGAGGAAGCCTCAGAACTGTTGTACTCAGATCTCGAGGATATGGCTTCTGGGGGGGTGCAGACCTTTTTTCTGCAGAGGTAGTGGAGTTGCTGACAGTACCAAGCTACAAGGCAGAGAGGGTGTCATGGCCAGTGGTTGAAGTGTTGCATGATGAATGAGACTGACAGAAGGATCATTGAGAGTGTTTCAGTGGAATCAAGAGTGGGCCAGAACTGGGAATGGGAGGGGTTTGTTACTGGAACATGGGTGTCTCAGCATCTCCACAGGGTCATCCCGGTCTTCCCCTGTGAGGAGCAGGATTCTCTCCTTGTTGGGGGTGGTGGGCGAGGTGAGGAGTTTCATGTCAGACATCCCTTCACCCATCTCAGTACTTTCTGCCCCATTGTGGGCTCCCTTCATCCACAATGAGAGGAAGGGAGGGATTGCGTGAGATGAAAGTGGGTGGCACAGCTCTTGGTACTGTGGCAGGTTGACTGTAGGTGGTGAGGTGACTCTGGGCAAGTGAGCAGGCAGTGCAGAGGTCAATGCAGTGGGAGTGCTATAGGAGGCTGGAAGGCATGGGAGGGAGTGAGGGAAGATATTACAGGCAATAGTGAGAGTGGCAGGGCATGAGCCTTAGTGTAAAGTAGGCGCAGGAGCAGAGATAGTGAGAGCATGGGGTGGCAGAGGGAAGAGTGTGGCACTTATCTCGGCAGGGTGGAAAAGGTCATCGACCTTCTTGTGGTACAGCGAGCTGTTCTTCTCCATACTGACCCCATTGGCAACTTCAGACCAGGTTTATAGAATCCCTACAGTGTGGAAACAGGCCATTTGGCGCAACAAGTCCACAATGCCCCTCTGAAGACCCATTCCCCTAATTTCCCATGTCTAATCCACGTAACCTACACATCCCTGGGCACCAATGGCATTTAGCATGGCCAGTCTACCTAGCCTGCATATCTTTGGACTGTGGGAGGAAACCGGAGCACCCGGAGGAAACCTAAGCAGACATGGGGAGAATGTGCAAACTCCACACAGACAGTCGCCCGAGGGTGGAATCAAACCCAGGTCCCTGGCGCTGTAAGGCAGCAGTGCTAAACACTGACGCACTATGCCGCTGTGGCCTCTTCTGCCAGACCTCCGGGCAGGGGACCACCCTCATCTAAACCACCCCCTCAACCAGGACCTTCAGGTCTCTGTGTTGGCACTATTGCCCCATACTCCACCATTTTCTGACTGAATGTCCATCACCGTCAGAATTGGCAGTGTCGTCCAGGTGCACAATGGGCCTTATCAACATGGCTTGGGCACCAGGGATGCTGGATTTTCATTGGGTATCCTCTCTAGCAGTGAGCATGTGGGAAAATGTGGTTGGAATCCATTGAGAAGTGTGTCATGGGAATGGGATAGTAGTTTATTGGGCGAGTTTGGTAATATATGGTGAGAGATCTTACAAGACCTTCCAGCAAAAATCCTCTAAAATGCTCAACACAAGTAACACTTAGCCCAAAATAAATAAGATTCAGCTCAATGAGTAGAGTTGTTACAATTTCAACAGCTTGATCATTAAGCTGTTGATGGGAACACCTACTTATTGATTATACATGTTGCCTTTAAATAACTGTGCAGGTTAGGTGGATTGGCTATGCTAAATAACCCATAGTGTTCAGGGATGTGTAAGTTAGGTGGTTTAGCCATGGGAAATGCAGGGTTACAGAGATAGGTTATGGAGATGGGTCTGAGTAGGATGCTCTTCAGAGAATTGGCGTGGACTTGTTGGGCCGAATGGCCTGTTTCCACACTGCAGGGAAATCCAGTTTCTGAAATTCTACAGCTGTTTGAGAAAGATCATCATTACAAAGGAACTGCTAAGCAATGTACAGTGAGCCAAAGTATTTCATTATCTGTGAGTTGAAGTGTGCAAAGTGCCTGTAAAAATCTCCACACATTTCGGATTAAAAATGACAGAAACAAGGCAAAACCAGCACTGTCATAAAATGTACAGGCACCAGAGGGCAGCAAAGGATGCAAAATAATGACCAGCTACACCATAATAATGTGCTGTCAAGATAATCTTGTCTCAGGTGTTCTAGATAAGAAAGCAAGAGATGAGACTAATCTTCTGGCCCATCAAAATTATTCGCTTTAAGCAAAATGTGTGAAATTTGTACAGTCGTGATTTCCTCATGACTCTTCAGATGTCTTAGGAGAGCAACCATGTGGAAACTTCTGAGATGACAACATTCTGAGATGACGTTCTGTATATAATGCCCTCCCCAGCGGTGGGGATGGGGGAGTCATTGAGATGTATATAATGCCCTCCGTGGTGGGGGTCCTCAGGAGGTATATAATGCCCTTCCCAGTGGTGTGGGGGAGGGTGTCGTCAGGAGGTATATAATGCCCTCCCCAGTGGGGGTCCTTGGGTGGTATATAATGCCCTCCCCTGTGGGGGTACTTGGGATGTATATAATGCCCTCCCCTGTGGGGGTCCTTGGGAGGTATATAATGCCCTCCCCAGTTGGGGTCCTCGGGAGTTATATAATGCCCTCTCCAATGAGTGTCCTCGGGAGTTATATAATGCCCTCTCCAATGAGTGTCCTCGGGAGTTATATAATGCCCTCCCCAGTGGGGGTCCTCGGGAGTTATATAATGCCCTCTCCAATGAGTGTCCTCGGGAGTTATATAATGCCCTCCCCAGTGGGGGTCCTCGGGAGGTATATAATGCCCTCCCCAGTGAGGGTCCTCTGGAGGTATTTAATGCCCTCCCCAGTGAGGGTCCTCCGGAGATATTTAATGCCCTCCGCAGTGAGCGTCCTCCAGAGGTATTCAATGCCCTCCGCGGTGGGGGGCTTGGTCACTAGAGACACTTAACTGGGCAGGAAGGGAGGTGGTGGCATAGTAACAATGTTACTGGATGGATAATCCAGATGTCCAGGTTAATGCTCTGATTCAAACCCCACATTAGCAGTCGATGAAATTTAAATTGAATAAAAATCTGGAATAAAAAGTTGGTCTAATGGTGACCTTGTTAATTTTTGTAAAAACCCATCTGCTTCACTAAGGGGAAGGAAATCTGCTTTTTTACCCAGATGCCATAGTAATGCAGTTAACTCTTCATTCTCCTCCACACAATTAGGGATGGGCAATAAATGCTGGCCTAACCAGCGATACCCACACCCATTAGCAAATGAAATCCCACCACTGTCCTAATTCGGTACAGAGTGCCAATGGCCATGGGCAGTCTTCATGCTTGGCCACCAAGGCGGAAGCATTTGCATTCAGCTTCAGCCAGATATGCCAAGACCGTGATACATCTAATCCTCCTCTAAAGGCATCACAGATGCCAGTTGTCAACTAATATCACTCCACATGATGAAGAAATGGTTGAAATCTGATAATGAAGATGTGAAGGGCCCTGACATCATTCTCGCAAAATGCACATGCTCCAGAATTGCCGCTCCCCTAGCAAAGCTAATCACTGGAATGATGTGGAAAATTGCCCAAGTATGTCCTGTACACAAAAAGCAGGACTAATCCAACCCGGCCAATTACCGCCCCATCAGTGTACTCTCGATCATAAGTAAAGTGATGGAAGGTGTCATCAACAGCGGTATCAAGCAGCACCTGCTCAGCAATAACCTGCTCAGTGATGCCCAGTTTGGGTTCTGCCAGGGCCACTCAGCTCCTGTTCTCATTACAGCCTTGGTTCAAACATTAATAAAAGAGATAAATTCCAGAGGTGAGGTAAGAGTGACAGCCCATGATATCAAGGCTGTATTCGATTGGGTAACTCACCTCCTGACTCCCCAAAGACAGTCCACCATCTACAAGGCATAAGTGAGGAGTGTGATGGAATACTCCCCACTTGCCTGGTCAACAAGCTGAGGGAGTGGGCGCATGCTTGGCAGCTCTCTGCTGGCCCTTTCCTCTCCTCTCCACTCCCCTGCCATCTCCAGCCCTGTGTCAATTCTTTTGAGGATAGCGTCATATCTCAGGTTAAGAATGAAATTGCGAAGGTGAGTACAAAATTAGAATTAGATGGCTGGATGATGAAACCACAGTGAAGGATGTACAGTTGTTGAGAGGTCAATTGTCAATGAGAGTAGTGTTGAGACCCATTGAGATTATCTATAATTGTTTTGGAGAGGGCATCGTGAACATTGATTTCAGCTGGATGATTTAAAGTTTAGTTTTATTTACCTTTGAAAATCTGGATGAACAATGTAGAATAGATTGATTTATGAGTTTGTTAATTGAACTACCTGTAATCAATCTTGAGTGTTTACTAAGCAATTCATCAAATATGTTCTTCTAATCTTCATTATCTGATTTGAAGATTGTTACTGCATGGGTTCTCTAATTCCGTTTCTCACAAGTCCATTTGTTGTATAATTTTGCCATTTAGTTGAAGATGTAACTACTGCCAGTGCATGTTATTCACAAACTAGCAATTATAACTCATAAGAGAAGAACTCACATTTATAACTCATTGCGATTAACCAGTGTGACACCAAAGGAATGGCAAAACATTTCGAAGTCAGATAGCAACTGGTGCTGTTCCTATGTATCTACCACCCGTGTCTTTCTAGATGGCAGTGGTCATAAGTTTAGAAAGTGCTGCCTGAGGATCATTGGTGAATTTCTGCAGTGCATCTTGTAAATAGGACACACTGCTGCTACTGAGCATCAGTGGTGGAGGGAGTGGATGCTTGTGGATGTAGTGCCAATCAGGCCGGCTTCTTTTTATCTTGGATGGTGTCAAGCTTCTTCAGTGTTGTTGGAGCTGAACTCATCCAGGCAAGTCCATCACACTTCTGACTTGTGTCTTGTAGATAGTGGACATGCTTTGGAGAGTAAGGAGATGAGTTAGTTACGCGCAGTATTCCTAGCTTCTGACCTGCTCCTGTAGCCATTATGTTTATGTGGCGATGCCTGGCATTTGTGTGGCGTGAATATTACTTGCTACTTGTCAGACCAAGCCTCGATATTGTCCAGATCTTGTTGTATTTGAACACGGACTGCTTCAGTATTTAAGCAGTTGTGAATGGTGCTGAATATTGTGCAATCATTGGCAAACATCCCCACTTCTGACTTTCTGAAGGAGGGAAGGTCACTGATGAAGCAATTGAAGACGGTAGAGCCTAGGAAATTACCCTGAGGAACTCCTGCAGCGATGTCCTGGAGCTGAGGTGACCGACTTCCAAGTACCACGGACTTCTTCCTATGTGCCAGGTACGACACTGACCAGCGGAGAGTTTGCCCCCTGTCCCCATTGATTTCAGTTTTGCAAAGGCTCCGCAATGCCCCACTCAGTCAAATGTCAAATATTAAGGGCTGTCACTCTCACCTCACTGAACTAGTAGCCCTGAATCTGCACCTTTGTTCTGGGAGTAAAGACTGAGAACTATATATAAGCATCCTCTTGTTCAAGATGGAAATATGGCTTTGTATCTCCATATGCCTAATACTAAAATAAAACTGCTGAAAAATCTTGCTAAAACTGTTGAATGCATATTTTTGCATGAACAAACATCTGCTGGGTATAGGTCTGCTGTAAGTTCTTATTATCTCTCACTGTAATGCCACTCCTGACACATTTTCAATGATCTAATCAATGCAAGTTGCTTTTAAATACCAACTTGGATTACAGTATGTGACATGCTTGCACAAAAGTGATGCTTACATAATTAGCTTGTTGTCACTTTTCATACTGCGTGACATTTCTTTCTCAAATTGACCAATCCTAGGCAACCCCATCTTCTCCATGTCTTTTTTTTTAAGCACGTTAGAACCCAGAACATGTGTAAAATACCACTTCAGATTTTAATGTGCAGTGGACTGTGCAAGAGGGAACAAAAAAAACAAAGAACAAGGAACAATACAGCACAGAAACAGGCCCTTCAGCCCTCCAAGCTTGCGCTGACACATTTTACCGTTCCATAGTAAAACTATCTTCACTTACAGGATCTGTATCCTTCCATTCCCTTCCTATTCATGTATTTGTCCAGGCACTTCTTGTATGCTCCTATTGTGTATGCTTCCACCACCTTCTCTGGCAATGTGTTCCAGACACTCACAACCCTTTGTGTGAAAAACTTGCTGAACATATCTCTTTTAAACTAAGCCCCCCCGCCCCTCACAACACCTTGAACCTGTACCCCTTAGTAATTGACAACTCCACCCTAAGAAAAAGCCTCATACTTTCCACTCTATTCATGCCATTCACAATCTTATAAACGTCTATCAGGTCACCCCCAACCTCTTGCGTCGCAGTGAAAACAAACCCAGTGTATCCAACTTTTCTTCATAGCTAAAATCAGGTAATGTCCTGGTAAACCTTTTCTGTAACCTCTCCAAAGCATCCACATCCTTCTGGTGGTGTGGTAACCAGAACTGTATGCAATATTCCAAGTGTGGCTTAACCAAAGTTCCAAAAAGCTGCAGCATAATTTGCCTATCCTAATACTCAATGTCCCTTCCAATGAAGGCAAGCATGCCACAAGCCTTTTTTTATTACCTTCTCTACCTGCACTGCCACCATCAGTGCTTCTGAGGGTTCTGCCATTCACTGTATAATTTCCACCTGTACTTGACCTTCCAAAATGCATCGCCTCACATCTGTCTGGAGTTTGGAGTTAAAGGAAAAGACAAGTCATGGGGTGGAGGGCATAGAGCGTCTTCATTAAAAGTTTAGAAAAAAAATTCTATTGGTACAATTCTTTACAGCCAACAAAGTACTTTTAAGGTGTAAAGGTAAAGTCACTGCAATTCTACTCTCATTAGAGAGAGGTGACTGGTGGTGATTTAACCTGAGGGTTACTATGCCTCAGGTGAGGGAAGAGGTTGACAAGGAGAGTCCTTCATGGTAATCTCAGCTGGTGAAGGAATTGAGCCCATGCCGTCTGCACGTGTAAACCAGCCACCCAGCTAACTGAGCTATCCAACCTCCTGAGCCCCTTACAAGGTGTAATCAGTGTTTTAAGAAAGGCTCCAGCCAAGCTCACCTAAACAGCATTGTGATGATGACCAGGTACCTGAGGGACAAATATCATAAGTCATGGAAGCAGCAGGACGCCATTTAGCCCATCGAGTCTGCTCCACCATTCAATGAGATCATGGCTGATCTTTGAAAATCCTCAATTCCACTTTCCTGCCTTTTCCTCATAACCCCGATGCCATTATTGAATAAAAACCTGTCTTGGTCTTGAATATACTTAATGCCCCAGCCTCAGCAGCCCTCTGTGGTAAAGATTTCATGACCCTCTGAGAGAACAAAGATTGGTGAAGACACAATAGATTTCCCCTGCTCTTCTTCAAAGTAGTGCCATGGGATCTCTACATCCACCTGAGAGGTTACTCTGTTAAACTGGGGGAGCAGAGTCTTCAGTACATGCACGTAAACAATTCCTGTGAAAAAACAAATTGAAAATACAGAGAGGTGGAAATGTTTATGTACCACACCTGATTTTCACACTTGGCCTAAGGGAAATGAATTCAAGGCATGTTGATGTTTAAAGGGCTTGCTAGTGGCTGCCAATAAGCTTTGTGAGTTTTACTTACCAAAGCGTGGAACCAGGAGTAGAGGTGTCATCGTCCTGAGAGTCACATTTGCTCCCGTTCTGACTAAAGATCACAAGAATGACAAGTGTGAGGGATGAAAACTCTCATTAAAACCCTCTGAGGATGTGGTTTACCTGATTTGCTGATGCCGAGCACAAAGATATTTTCTGTGCACCTAACCTCAGTTATAGCTGGGCTGATGTCACCCAATGCCGACCCGATGTGCATAGAGTGCCCAGACCCTTTACCTGAACATGCACAAAATGTATCCCTCCACCACAAGATAAATAGTTCTGTCTTTTGTCTTTGGCTCCGTTCATGGCAAGTTTCTCTGGTTGAGGTTCCTCCTTGGCATTTAGCACAAGAATTACTCACCATGGAAACGGATATATGCAATTCTAAAGCAAATCCAGAGCAAATACACATTAGTCGTAAATGAGAACAGATGCTGTCTTCATGAAATAATGACCAATGTAAGTTCTTGATTTAGTTAATGAGCTATATAACAGAGGCAATGTGCTCAGTTGTTCATTAATATGAACTCAGGTGACCATTAATTGAAGGGCTCCAATGATCTGATCAGCATCTTTGATGTATGTCATGTTATACTGAGACTCATATCTTTCAGGCCCCAGGAGCTGTGCTGGTGACAAGTCATTTATATGATCTGAAATTTGAAGAAATGTGAAGCAATTTAGCTTGGATAAAATATAACTTTATATTTACCTGACCCAAAATATACATTGTTTAAAGATAATAGAGTATCCAGGCATTTAAGACATAATACTATCAGGCCCTCTGCTATGCAATGATTCAGGGTAGATGTTTTTAAACTAACCTACTCAGCCATACCTCTGGAGCAAGGGGAGATTTGGACCCAGGCTTTTCTAGCCCAGAGAACAGACACACTACCACAGAAGCAGAAGACTGTTAGGAGGCAGGGATGTTCTTACTTTATTACATTGGATTCAGTTTCCATCATTCTGTTCATGATAGGTGTTAATGAACAATCTTTATAATTATGTCTCTTGACATATGGATTTAATATTTTATTACTTTCCTTTTTGAACTCCAGTATACTTAGATGCAAATAACATGTAGTAAGTTGGATATAGTCCAACCAGTGAAGCCCTCATTCTGTGACTGAATTTTTAAAAATGGTGGGAGGGGTCTGGCTTGAAGGGATACTGTAAGCAGCAGTTGTGAAGATTGACTTCTACTGGTTGATTTTGAATTGTGCAGCACTGTAGAATGAAATGGTCGACTGGGAACTGGAGATTGTTCTTGAGACTATCAACAGTCAGAGAACCCAAGGTTTTGCAACATTGATGAAGTGAAATGCTCTCAGAGCAATGGACATTCTGGATAGGAAAGATAAAAGCCAAGGCTACACTTAGAAGGTGGAAGGTTGAGGAGTGATGAAAGTTCTATGGAAAGATTCAAGTATTGCGTAGAGTAGTCCTTGGTACTAGAATAATGATGAGGAGGTGCTGGTGTCAAGACAGCTACTAGTGGTTCAGAATGTTTGGGCACAGAGGAAAGCAGCATTTGTCTGCATTTGAAAATTATAGATTTGATGTGACCCTGACAATATTCAAGAGTGTTTGGAGGAGCTGGGCAATGGTGTAAAAGGATGTAGCACTAATGATATTGAGGGTGGTGAAGGTTTGGAAAAACCAAGGTCTTGCATAATTCTGATAAACTGCGAATGCTGGAGATCTGAAACAAACAAAAACAGAAATTGTGCAGAGAAACTCAGCATGTCAAGCAGCATCTGTGAAGAGAAAACTGAGTTTAAAATGTGAGTTACAGAAGGTTGAATTAGTTTCTTGGGCCTGGGAGAATTTAGTTATATATAAATGTACGATCAAATTGACGATAGAGAAAGCCAAGACAATGGGCCAAGCTTAACTTCAGGAAAGTGTGAGGAGGAAATATACTGGGATTATTTCTGGAAGTTGGTCCCAAGGTCACAATATAAGAATAAACAAGGAAGTCCTTTGTACAGGTAGTTCTCCTATACCACAATAGTTACATTCTTGTGTGAAAATCGCAATAGAAAATCATGTTATAGGTAAATCGCTGTGGAAAATTGCTATATAGTACAGTAAAAAGTTTGTGTTATCCAATCAGCATTCACTATTCATCAATTGTGTTACAGCCAATTTGCATTAACGAAATATGCGTTATAGCAGAACTACCTGTATCCATCTGGTCTGATCTAATGAAAATGATCAAATAGGCCTTTCCATTGTGGATTTAGTTATTTCTAAAATGAACCATGGGTCTATTTCTTTGGTTCATCCCTGTTATTTTGTCTGAAAATGTCTTTCACCTGCAGCTCATTTTGAAACAGGCAGCACACATTTTCTCATGCACTCTCAAACTTGAATTTTTCTATTCTCTCATTCATCCATTGGTTCTCCAACATCTCTTTCTTCCCTAGAACATTCTATGATGCCAATATTCCCCAGAATGTCTGAAGTGTCACAACATTTTGAACAGTGGATCCTGATCAGGCTGGTTACCTACTCTGTGAATGTTAAATGTGTATTAACATGGGAGGTGGCATCTGTAATTATGAGTAGCTACATGCCAAATGTTTGAAAAACTCATCAAGACTCCAAATCCCACAAAACAAGAAATTGGCAAAATCATAAACCATGGAGACTTCAATGGCTCATTCATTATTCAAGGATTCCATCAAGTGAGTCTACATTATTTGTTTGTTAGTACAGAAACTGGGTATTGGTGAAACATGGGACATGCTGTTAAACTTAATCAAAGCAGCAACAACCATTCCTTGATGTATTGTCTGGTGCATTCCCCATCGCAATACCTTGATCAATCAGGGTTGGCTTGCAGAGAGTGGTGCAAGTATAGAATGAGCTGCCAAAGGAAGTAATGGAGGCTGATACAATTATACCATTTAAAAGGCATCTGGATGGGTATATGAATAGGAAGGGTTTAGAGGGATATGGGCCAAATGCTGGCAAATGGGGCGAGGTCAGATTGAGATGTCTGGTCAGAACAGATGAGTTGGGCCGAAGTGTCTGTTTCCGTGCTGCATATCTCTATGACTCACTGACGCTCTTTTCAGTAGAATTGTGCCATTCAAATCTTAAGATTTTGCATTGATATTATCGTCATGATTACAGTTCAAAACAACAGCAGCAGACATTTGAAAAATAATGGGCTCGACCGATCTCCCATACTTCCGCCCTCACCCCCTTTCTTCCCTCCTGCAACAGCGATAGGGTTCCCCTTGTCCTTACCTACCATCCCACCAGCATCCGCATCCAGAAGATCATCAGATGCCATTTCAAGCAACATTTATTGTAGAATTTCTTCAGAGGACTGCAATTTTTAAAAAAAGAGTGTGTGCTGTATCATTCTACACCATGTGGGATAACACTAGGGGAAAGAGAGTGCTTGGTCATGGGCTTGTGAAGGGTCCACCTTGGTTTCCAAGGGGATGAGAGTACACAAGAAATCCAGGTAGGGCTGCATCAGCTTCTGCTGGAGAAGGGGACAGGAGGGTGAGGTCAAATCCTCCCTGGACATTAGAGATATATCTGGATGCAGTGTGA
>NC_063332.1:24111321-24182751 GCF_021869965.1 Rhincodon typus | reverse complement strand
ACCGCATCCCAAAACCAGTCCAGCTCGTCCCTGCCTCCCTAACCTGTTCTTCCTCCCACCTATCCCCTCCTCCCACCTCAAGCCGCACCTCCATCTCCTACCGACCAACCTCATCCCGCCCCCTTGACCTGTCCGTCCTCCCTGGACTGACCTATCCCCTTCCTAACTCCCTACCTACACTCACCTTTCCTGGCCCCATCCCCGCCTCTTCGACCTGTTTGTTTCTTCTCCACCTATCCTCTCCTCTATCCCTCTTCTATCCGCCTCCCACTCTCTCCCTATTTATTTCAAAACCCCCTTCCCCTCCCCCTTTTCTGATGAAGGGTCTAGGCCCGAAACGTCAGCCTCTCTGCTCCTATGATGCTGCTTGGCCTGCTGTGTAAACCCGGGGATCAACCCTGGTTCAATGGAGAGTGCAGGAGGCCAAGCCAGGAGCAGCACCAAGTAAACCTAAAAATGAGGTGTTAACCTGGTGAAGCCACCAAACAGGACTACTTGCGTGGCAAACAGCATAAGCAGCAAGTGACAGACAGAATTAAGCAATCCCACGACCAACAGATCAGATTTAAGGTCTGAAGCCTGCACTTCCAATTGTGAATGGTGGTGGACAATTAAACAACTCACTGGAGGAGGAGGGTCCTCAAACATCCCTATCCTCAATGATGGAAGAGCCCAGCACATCAGTGCAAAATATGAAGCTGAAGCATTTGCAACAATCTTCAGCCAGAAGTGCCGAGTGGATGATTCATGTCGGCCTGCTCCAGTGCTCCCCAGTGCCACAGATACCAGCCTTCAACTAAATTGATTCACTTCACATATTGCCAAGAAATGGTTAGAGATACTGAATACTGCAAAGGCTACAGGTCCCGACAACGTTTCAGCAATAGTACTGAAGACTTTCGGTCCAAACTTGCCGCTCCCCTAGCCAAACTATTCCAGTACTGTTATAATGTTGGTATCCACACAATAATATGGAAAATTTACTAGGTATGTCCTGTACATAAAAAGCAGGACAAGTCCAATCCAGCTAAGTACCGCTCCATCAATCTACTTGTGATCATTAGTAAAGTGATAGAAGGTGTCCTCAACAGGTATGGCTCGGTGGCTCAGTGGTTAGCACTGCTATCTCACAGCATCAGGGACCTGGGTTTGATTCCAGCCTCAGGTAACTGTCTGTTTGGAGTTTGCACATTCTCCCCGTGTCTGCGTGGGTTTCCACCAGGTGCTCCGGTTTCGTCCTACAGTCCAAAGATGTGCAGGTTAGGTGAATTGGCCATGCTAAATTACCCATAGTGTTCAGGGATGTGTAGGCTAGGTATGTTAGCCATGGGAAATGCAGGGTTACAGGGAAAGGGTACAGAGATGGGTCTGGGTGGGATGCTTTTCGGAGGGTTGGTGTCAACTTGTTGGGCTGAAGGGCCTGTTTCCACATTGTAGGGATTCTATGAACAGTGCTATCAAGCAGCACTTGCTCAGCAATAACCTGCTCAGTGACGCCCAGTTTGGTTCCGCCAGGGCCACTCAGCTCCTGACCTCATTACAGCCTTGGTTCAAACATGAGCAAAAGAGCTGAATTCCAGAGGTGAGGTGAGAGTGACAGCCCTTGACATTTGACTGAGTGTAGCATCAAGGAGCCCCAGCAAAACTGGAATCAATGGGTATCAGGGGACAAAATCTCCGGTGGTTGGAGTCATACCGGACACATAGGAAGATGGTCGTGGTTGTTGGCCGTCAGTCATCTCCAGGACATTTCTGCAGGAGCTCTTCAGGGTAATGTCCTAGGCCCAATAATCTTTGGCTGCTTCATCAAAGGCCTTGGATTTAAAGGGGTGACCTTATATTTTACTTCTTCTTTCGTCTTTCATTCATTTTTTCCTTTCTTTAAAGCCTTTTGCGTCAGGTTAATCAGCGGCATCGGCACGGCAGTGAGAGCAGGCCATATGCAGAACGGCAGTAACCTCCCACCAGTCAGGGGCAGCAGATACAAGCCCTCTCAGTGATTGGGGACAGTGGTAGTTACAAGTACAATTATAACATTTAAAAGACATTTGGACTGGTACATGCATAGGAAAGGTTTAGCCAGGCATGGGCAAATGCAGACAAATGGAACTAGTTCAGTCCAGGAAACCTGTCGGCATGGATGAGTTGGACAGAAGGGTGTTTTACCATCCTGTATGAATCTATGAATCTATGACTGTATGACTTCCCTCCATCATAAGGTTGGAAGTGGGGACGTTTGCCAATCATTATTCAATGTTCAGCACCATTTGCAACTCCTCAGACAATGAAGCAGTGCATGTTCAAATGTAGCAAGATCTGAACAATATCCAGGCTTGGGCTGACAAATGGCAATTAACAATCATGCCACACTAATGTCAGGCAATGACCATCTCCAATAAGAGATAATCTAACCACTGCCCCTTGACATTCAATGGTGTTATCATCACCAATTCCCTCACTATCATCATCCTGGGGGTTACCATTGACCAGAAACTCAACTGGACTCACCACATTAACACAGTGGCTACAAAAGCAGGTCTGAGGCTAGGTATATTGCGGTGAGTAACTCATCTCCTGACTCCTCAAAGCCTGTCCACCATCTACAAGGCACAAGTCAGGAGCGTGATGGAATACACTTGCCTGGATAGCTCCATCTCTTACAGAAGCTTGACACCATCCAAGACAAAGCAACCCGCTTGATTGGAACCACATCCACAACATTCACTCCCTTCACCATCGACGCTTGATAGCAGCAGTGTGTACCAGCTACGAGATGCACTGCAGAAATTCACCAAAGATCCTCAGACAGCACCTTCCAAATCCATGACCACTTCCATGGAGAAGCGCAAGGGCAGCAGGTTCATGGGAACGCCACCATCTGCAAGTTCCTCTCCAAGCCCCTCACCATCCTGACTTGGAAAATATCACTGATCCTTCACTATTGCTGGGTCAAAATCCTGGAAATGCGCCCACCCCACCACCACCAACCCCCCACTCCCCCAGTGGCATTGTGGGTCAACCTACAACACATGGACTGCAGCAAGTCAAGAATGCAGCTCACCATCACCTTTGGAAAGGCAACTAGGGATGGGCAATAGATATTTGCCCAGCCGGTGACGCCCATGTGAATAAAAAAAGTCATGTACAAACAATTGGGAGAATGAAATGTTATTATCTTTAAGTGTCAAGCTGATGGAACTTGACAGATCAATCACACCTTTTCAAAAATAAGATAATTTAGTTATCAATATTCAAAATGAAGTGTTTGCGTAAGGATACATACAATGATTTTTTTTCATGGTTAGGTGTAAATGCTTAACATTGGAGCACAGTTCAATATACCAGGCCTATTAACTTGCTAATCTTAAAACCGAAATGTCTTTGAAGTTATCTCAGTGATGTATAGCCGTTTAAACTTCTATGAAGTGATTTGGAGAGAAATGCCTTGAAATTCCAGACAGATTTTTTTGGAAGTGATTGCGGAACATGATCATCTAGTTATGCCAGTGTAGAAAGAAAATCTCTGGAGTTATTTCTGAGACACCCAAGTAATGAAAGAAGGGCTTAGGAGAATTCTTCCACATATAGAATAGTTAAAAGGACTTGAACTTATCCCAGTAGTTCTGGAACTTCCTTGGAATTTAATTTTTAACATTGTTATGGCACTCATCCTTTTCCATAATGTTTCCTTTCAAAGCCCCCACTTATTTAAGAGAAAGGTAAAACATCAGGGCTTTCTCATAGCTATCCCTAGAGTTTACAATACTCTCTGATATTTTCCTTCCATGGTCCAGAGACTGTCCTGAGACCGAACAAGAATTGAACCAGGGATCCTTTTGTTTGAGTAACCCCTGTCGTGTAAAGACTTGTGATCTATTTGATGCAACAATGCCCAGTTATTTTTCTAAACCAAAAATTTGTATTTAAGCCTGAGATGGACAGAAACATTTTACGACCAGATGGATGATTGTACAGGAGTGATCGGGTTAAGGCCAAGCGACGATTAATGTTCAGTAAAAGCCTCTCTGGTCAAAAAACAATAAACAGTCATGATTGGTTTGTGCTTGCCCTTGTCCCAGTTAATAATTGATTATTATGTAGGAATAAGAGACCTCGAGCTGATTTGTCCCCTTGTTTCACTATAAAATGCTCCTGGAACATTTATAATAATGTGATATCCCTCTGTCTTTCTCCCTATGGGAACCAGGGATGAATGGTAATGATCTGTCAAAACAACACTTACAGCAATGTCAGTAAGTGAGCAAACAAAGAGCTAAATGAAAGGCAATTCATTTCAGTCCAGCATTGGTCTAATGTGTTATTTCGAGGTAGTCAAATGACTGAATTTCCTCCTCCTTTCTTTTCCTCTCCGCTCTCCGATTTCTCACCATAACCATAGCTTTGGAGTTCAGTCAATAAATACAGGAGAATGGAAAGTGTTAATTTTACTTGTCAGGCAGAAATTGTGCTGAAAGTGAAGAGAAATCCCTGGTGCTCTCTGATATATACTGAGAAAAACAAAACTGCATAAAGCTTTCGAAAACCAAATAGACCCTAAAGTGCATGTGACAGCACATCACGATCTGTCATTTAATGTGAAAGCATAAGTGCAAGAATAAAGAGTAAGGAGGCTAAGGGCAATGCCTGTATTAAGAATATGAAAAGGGAGTATTGTTTTACCTCTGTCATTTTTAAAAAGTTTAGTTGGGACATTTTGCACATTTTCAAAGGTCTGACTGAGTGATGGTGCAGATTTAAGGCTGGTCATTTTTCATTTAAAGGCACCATAACGGGACTGAGCTGTCAATATTTTTCCAATGTTCGAAATGATGTTTGAATTTACAGGTATAAACATACAGGGCTGTGAGGGAGAAAGTGAATGATGTGGCTGAGGGACTGGAGAGGAGTGTTGTATTTGTAAGTCTTTCTGAAAGGTTAATGTCAGAGACTACGTTAAAGCTCTGCCCAATCTGATGGATGTCTTAGGTGGGGAAATCAGGAAAATAGCTCTGAATTTCAAGGGAGACGAATGTGTCTTCTGTGCCTCCCAATAGTAACAATGTCTAATCATCTAACCTAACTTGTGCCTAATTTCTATCATCATGTTAAGATATTGTTCTCTTCTGGTTGTTCTCCTACCACTGCAAGCCAAAAATGCCCTAGCCCTTCTCATGGTGGCAGTATCCTTCCATCTACAAATAACACCTTCAGCATAACACAGAGGTTAGGAGACCAAAGGGACAAGAGCCACAAGGAGCGAGAAAAAAGAAAGGCTAAGAGCTGCTCATCTTCAGAGAGTAGCAGTCACAATTCAAGAACTGAGGATAAGCCCTGGGTGTTCTGTTCAGACACATTGCCATGCAGATTTAATGTGCAATATGCAGGTAGTTTTTTTAAAAAAATCATGAATAGAATGAGAATGTTGCAGGCTAGGCCAGCATGTATTGCCCACACCTAAGGGCAGTTAAGATTCAACCACATTGCTGTGGGTCTGGAGTCACATGCAGGCCAGACCAGGTAAGGATGGCAGTTTCCTTCGCTAAAGGACATAAAGGAACCAGATAGGTATTTCCCCTGATAATTGACAATGGATTCATGGTCATCATTAATTAATTTTTTTAAAAATTGAATCCAAATTCCACCAGCTACCATGGTAGGAACTGAACTTGGGTCCCCAGGACACTACCTAGGTTTCTGGATTAATAGTTAAGTGATAACACCACTAAGCCATCACCTCTCCAGTGCATGGTCACGGAGAGTCCTTCCTGCAGATCACATGTCAAATTTCCTGGAAGCTACCACACTCCTTTCATAATTCTCTAGACCCCAATCCTCGCACAACATCTCAAATCTTTC
Source organism: Rhincodon typus (assembly GCF_021869965.1). Classification (NCBI taxonomy): domain Eukaryota; kingdom Metazoa; phylum Chordata; class Chondrichthyes; order Orectolobiformes; family Rhincodontidae; genus Rhincodon; species Rhincodon typus. The sequence continues at coordinate 24,176,895 of NC_063332.1, read as the reverse complement.
ACCAATGCAGCAGTGAGGGGTTGGCTATCTGGCGACCTTTCTCTCAGATGCTGTTCACAATCTGCTCTGTTTGTGTGAAACCACAGAGCAGTGAAAAATCAGAGGAGGTTACACTGGTGAGATGGCAGCAGAGTAGGGCTCCTGAGCCCAGGACTCATCAGCCTTTCTTTTCATTTCTTTTCTTTTCTCTTTTACTCAACTCTGTTGAAGAGCTGGGTGGCAGCGATGGCATCAGCGGTGTGAGTGAGGCTAGCGTGGACCTGAAGTGAGCCCAGTGCTTCTGCATCAATGAGGCATTCCTAACGCTGACCCATGGCTGATGCTGTGGCGGAGGCGAGCTTGAGTTTCCGGAGATGCCTGCATCCAACGCAGATTCATGGAGGTGCCGGCGGAGCCGAGACTGGGCTCAGCAGGAGATATGGTGGCATCGGGAGCAGCTGCAGCAGTGAGGTGGGCCCGAAATGGACACATGACGACGGTGGAGTCGAGTTTGGGCTGGTTCGGTACCCAACGGCATTGATGGCGACTGCATTGGCGAGGCCCAGTGATGGCTCACAATGATGAGGGCGTCAGTGGGTTGGGGGCTGGCGAGATGACACTGAAAAGTGGTGGCTTTTTTTCCAGCTGTGGTGGTGCGACAAAGGGAACTCATGCCTCACTGCCAGGCCCATAGCCCATGGCGGAGCACTTAACAAGAAGAACTGTACAGTTGAACACTATTTATTTACTTTTCTGCCATTGTCTTCTATGTTTTGGTTTATTTTTCTGTGTTTTAAGATGGCGCCGGAGAGTGGTGACACTGTGCAACACTTTTCACTGTGACAACAAAAGAATAAATAACGTCCTGCATACTGTTGCTTTGTTGTCTAATTTTGAATACTGGTCTACAAACTCATTTTCAATAGCTATTGGCAGAAAATAGATGTTTGGTTAGAAATGTTGCCAACCAACAAGGAAAATAAGCCACTAAAGCTAATGTGTAAATTTTGCTTGTGTCAGACATCATTTGTTTGATTTCTGAATGTAGACTGGAAAATCGCCAAAGTGCCAGATCTGTTGACAAATCAATTGTCAACACAGGATTAGCCATCAAGCATCGATTAAATGTAAATGGCCTGAAAAATATTTTTCTTACTCGCCAGCTGGATCTATTTGGCTCACTATTGGGCTAATTTTAAACCCCTTTTCCCCCTAAACCCCCTCAGTGTTCGATGAGAAATGTCTATGTGGGGTGTAATATCAAAGCAGAAAGGTTTTCATTTAGTGAATGGACACTGCATCATGTTAATTTATTTTGGGAAGCACATGAGATTTTAGTGATAAGCAGACAAAAGGCTTCCAATGTATTCAAAAATGGAGTCCTGCGAGGTAAGTATGATCCTTTTCTGATGCCAACATGCGGGCCTATGTTTGGCTCCCATTGCCAGTTTTCCATGGTACCCAGCAAGAGCAAATCCAGAAGAAGACCAAGAGGTCAGTGTATACAATCATGTCTGATATTTCCTTGGGATTCCATTGCCCTGGGCACCACATCCTTCCTGACTCCAATATCCTGACTGACTGCTGGGAATGGTACCCGTTAGTCTCGAGTCATGTCACTCCACATCCCAGTTGCAATAATTTTGACTCTGCCTGCCCATTGCCCAGGGATTCATGCCTGAGGAGGAGATGAGATGTCTCCAGATTGAAAAAATGATCTGGACATAACTGTAGGTCCAAGTGAACTTGATATTCGATACACATCTTCCTAAATCTGACCTCCTGCTCTAAGCTTGAATCCGGGTTAAAGAAACCATGATTAATAGCGACATTTAAATCCAAACGACAATTTGATGCCTTTACGGGTGCATCTTGAACAGGTCAGCTTTCTGAAAACTATGAGCGCTCCCTCACTTTCCTTCTCCATTAGTAAAAGGCTCCTGGAGATTAAGCAATGCAGGAGGTTAATTCGCTGCTTACTGATATCTGGCCCAATCAAATTCTCCATCAGCTCCTCTTCCCATGTTCAAAATCACACCATCTACTGTTCACTCCTTGCACCTATGCTCTCTGACCTACTTTGGCTTCTGGTTAAGCGCTACATTTAATTTTAAAATGTTCATCCTTGTTTTCAAATCCTTTCATTGCCTCACTCCTCTTATCAATGCATTCTTCCAGCCCTAACACACTCTGTGATGCCCCAGTTCAAACCATCTCACTATTGTTGATTTCTATTTCTCCTACTTTGAGGGCAGTGATGAATTAAGAGTTTCTTTCCTCTGTTACACGAAGTCTCAGTCCAGTCTTTATTGAACCAAAGTGGAGCACAAAGCTGCTGCCAAGATGCAGTCATGTGCATCATTGGCAATTCACATGAAAAGATCTCAGAATTTAAATTTAAATTCTTCTAAGGCCCAGGCTGAAGCAAGTTCTTTCAGCTGAGTTGAAGGGGCTTTACATAACAATATAAAGACATAGAATATAAGAGCTGGAGTAGGCTATTTGGCCCTCCGAAGCTGCCCTGCCATTCAATTTGATCATGGCTAATCATCAAACTCAATACCCTTTCCTGCTTTCTCCCCATAGTCTTTGGTGTCTTTAGCCCTAAGAACTATATCTACATCTTTCTTGAAAGTCTTCAATGTTTTGGTCTCAACAATTTCCTGTGGTAGAGAATTCTGCTAACCCACAACTCTCTGGGTGAATAAATTCTTCCTCATCACTGTATTAAATGGTCTATCCCTTTTCCTTAGTCTGTGATCCCTGGTTTTGGTCATCTTTATCTGCACTGAATATAATTTCTCCGATTCTGCCTTCTTGTGCGCCCAGAATATTTATCGCTACCCTGCCTTCAGCTCCTTTGGATCTAATGAAGGGTTGGGGACAGACACAGCATCTCACTATTATTTATTTAGTTATGTTTTTTGCAAAATTAGCTGGTGCATGTCATAGTGATAATTATGGGCTAGCAATTGGAAAGAGTGGGTATCCTATAGAAAAAATGTTTTCTTATTTGTGTGGGTGTTGCATCATTTAAAATATCACTGAGCCTGTTTCAGTGATGCACTGAGAAGTACCAACCAGCTCAGTGCATAGCTAAAAATACCATTATTTTATGACAATGGAAAGGTAAGAGTGTTGTCAAAACCCTTTCGAAAATCTTTTATCAAGAATAATTTTCAATTAATAGAAAGCAGGCAGTCAGTTACATGATTGTAATTGGAATGAGTTGTTTAGATGATGCTATAAACTACCAGAGCACAGCCAGAGCCTGAGACTGTATTACAGTATGAAGTCCATGGGCATGGGCTTGTGTTTCTTACGTGTGTGAAATACCTTCAGATGGTGATATTCAAGTAAAGGTTGTAGTATTAAACACGAGGTATATCGGACAGTTTGTGAAGATATTTAACATCATATGATAAATAAATATTGAGGGGCACAGATTATTGGTAACTTATCTTTCCAGCACATCTTATCACACTTTAACAACTGATGCACGGATATTATTTTACCATTGTGTATTTTTTTTAATACTGAGTCTAACCTTGTTTATTGCCTAGCTGAAGTGATTGTTTAGCGCACAGAAGGTTAAACATCTTTCATGATCTGCACCGTTCAATAGGCAATTCATACAATGTTTCTAGCTATCATCTTTAGGGTAATAACCTCTTTATTGATGAATAAATCTCTAATGGACAGATCAAATGGAGACTAACTAGCCATGCATGACATTACCCACAAATTAGTCTGAGGAGAGCCCTGAAGGCACAGCCTCAGAATGACAGTAAAAAATATCAAGGATCTAACATGCCCACATACCGGTCAGGTGTCAGTACCTGTAAGGTCAAAGGTCATCACCCTGTAAGCCGCGAAGTAAAGGCAAAAAAGAAATCATTTGGAAATAAAGTTGAACCAAAATATTATGAATAGGATGCAGTAATATTAAGAACGCAAATATAAATGGAATTGTTTTGAGGCAGAATTACAATCCCTTGACGTGTTTCTGCCTCACTGCATTTTTCTAGTATGTTTTCATCTCTTATTGTCTTTCCTTATCATTCTAATCCTGAAGGGAGAAAATCGTCAGTGGGGGCTTAAGGATTCATACTCGTAGCCTCAGTATTTCAGTCACCAGGCCAAAATAGGGAATGTTGATGGGCTGTTTCATAATAGTAGTAACGGTGCAGAGTAAATTCCTTTGCCTAAAGCAAAGACATACTGTTGAGAATGATTTAGTTTTTTTCTGTAGGCATAAGGACTGTGAGACCAATTGTGGCACCCAAGTGAGATATTTATACAGATTGTCAGTGATACCGGGGACATCATGTCCTGTTTGGTTCTATTCTACCCTGTGGCATTATTTCCTGTTTCGTTCTATTCTATCCTATAGGATCGTTTCCTGTTTGGTTCTATGCTGCCCTATGGCATCATTTCCTGTTTGGTTCTGTTCTGCCCAATGCATTAGATGGGACTTTTTCTCTTTAGTAGCTTTCTGTAAAAATTCTGACCGAAGTGAAAACGTTTTATTTGTTCTTGGGATATAACAACACTGACAAAACATTTTTATTAATATTCAATTTACGGATGTGAGTGTCTCTAGTTATAGGCCAACATTTATTGCCCACACCCAACTGCATTTGAAAAGGTGGTGGTTGTTGTATAAAGTAGTGGATATGAAAGGGTTAATCTGACCTAAACGGCACCTCCACCCACTCTGCGATATAACACAGTCCCTGGGTGGAACATTGGGTACGTGAGGGCAGTTAGAGTAAAAGTTTGGCCCAGTCTCCTCTTGGAGACGCAAATGTCTTACCAACCTTGTGTTGTTAATAGTTATGATGTCTCAGAGTAAATGTGACCTGTATATAGTTACTTGGCTATCTTGTCATACAAGTTGGCTGAGACCTCTTCATGATTCATCCTTTACAAATAACAGGAAAATCCCCAGACCAGTGTAGGAAATAGAATAAGTGGCAGCTTTCTACCCAAGGCACCCAGGTATTTTCATCATTATTACAATGTTAGTGAACTGTTTGCTTCAGTCATTACAGCCCATGTGCTGTAGGTAGATCCACACTGCTGTTAGGCACAGACTTCCAGGATTTTGATCATGTGACACTGAAGGAATGGTGAAATTTTCTGAGTCAAGAGTGGCTCTGAGAGAAATTTGCAGGAGTTGGTGTTCCAATGTGTCTGCAGTTTTTGTCCTTCCAGATGTTAGTGGTCATGGGTTAGGTGCTGTCTAAGGAGCCTTGGTAAATTTCTGCAGTGTATCTTATAGGTACCACACACTGTTGAAGCTGTGTCAGTCATGGAAGGAGTGAATGTTGAAGGTGATAGATGGGGCGCTAGTCAGAAGGCTGCTTTGTTCTGAATGAGTTAATTTTCTTGAGTGTTGTTAGAACTGCTCTCAACCAGGCAAGTGGGCAGCTTTGCATTAATCACATGACTTGTGCAGCCTACTTGATTGGCACCACTACACAAGCATTCACATAAATATTTCCAAGGCAACTCCCCCTGGACTGTATAGAGCTGTGCCACCACGTCTGCTGTCCCGGTCCTGCCAGAGGCACAAGACATACCCAAGGATGTTGATGATGTTGTCTGAGACTAGTCATACTCATTGAATCATAACTTACAAATGTTAGGCTGGTGCTTGACTAGTCTGTAAGACAGCACTCCATATTTTGACAACAGCCCCAAATGTTGGTAAGAAGCATTTTGCAGGGTCAACAGGGTGACTTTCTAATGGTTGACACAACTGAATGGCTTGTAAGGCCAAGCAGAGGGCAGCCAAAAGTCCAGTACACTGCTGTGAGCCTGGAGTCACATGTAGGCCAGACCAGGCAAGGATGGCAGATTTCCTTCCCTAAAACACATGAATGAACTGGATGGGTTTTTACAACAATCAATAATGGTTACATGGTCATATGATCATAAGACCATAAGATATAGGAGCAGATTAGGCCACTCAGCCCATTGAGTCCACTCCAACATTTGATCTTGGCTGATACATTTCTTAATCTCATCATCCTGCGTTGACCACATTGCCAATCAAGAACCTATCTATCTCTGTCTCTAGCCTCACAGGCAGTGACTTCGGCAGATTCACCATGCTGTGACTGAAGAAGTTCCTCCTCATTTCATAGAACATAGAACATAGAACAGTACAGCTCAGTACAGGACCTTCAGCCCACGATGTTGTGCTGAACTTTTACCCTAAACTTAAGGTCTATCTAACCTCCACCCCTACCTTATACTATCATCCATATGCCTATCTAATAGCTGCTTAAATGCCCCAATGAGGCCGACTCCACTACCATCTCCGGCAATGCATTCCACGCCCCTACCACTCTCTGAGTAAAGAACCTATCTCTGATGTCTCCCCTATATTTACCTCCACTCACTTTAAAACTATGCCCCCTCGTAATAGCTACGTCCACCCTAGGAAAAAGTCTCTGGCTGTCCACTCTATTTATACCTCTTTTATACTCATTTTGTACACCTCAATTTTGTATTTCGTTTCTAAAGGGTCATCTCTTTAAACTGATGCTTACATTGGTCTCTCTCACTAGTACTCCACATCCACTCTATCCAGGCCTCTCAGTATTCTGTAAGTTTCAATTAGATTACCCCCATCATCACCCATCCCCCATCCTTCTGAACTCCATTGAGTACAGAGTCCTCAGCCACTCCTCATATGACAAGCCTTTCATCCCCAGGATCATTCTTGGAAACCTCCTCTGGGCGCCCTCCAACGCCAGCCCACCCATCTTTAGATACAGGGCCCAAAACTGCTCACAAGATTCCATATATGGTTTGACCAGAGCCTTGTTCAGCCTCAGTGGTAACACATCTACTGTTGAATTCTAGCCCTCTTGAAATGAATGCTCTTTTTTATTCATTCATGGAATGAGGGCATTGCTGGCTGGGTCAGCATTTGTTGCCCATCCCTAATTGCCCAGAGGGCAGTTAAGAATGAACCACATTGCTGTGAGTCTAGATTCACATGTAGGCCAGACCGGGTAAGGATGGCAGTTTCCTTCCCTAAAGAGCATTAGTGAACTAGATGGGTTTTTCCTGACATTGACTGAAGGTTATCATTAGGCTCTTAATTCCAGATTCTTTTGTTATTGAACTCAAATTCCACTATCTGCCATAGTGGGATTTAAACCCGGGTCCCCAGGATATTATCAGAGTCTCTGGATTGCTGGATCACCTCCCTTCATGCAATGCACTTGACCTTTTAGCTCTGATTAAGGGGATAAAGTGCATTCGGGCAAAGCAAAGCAAAACAGAGATGCTATGAGTATCCAAATGAAAGCAAAATACTGCGAATGTTGGAAATCTGAAGCAAACAAAATGGATGCTGGAGAAACTCAGCAGGCCTGGCAATAGCTGTGGACAGAGAAACAGAGTTAATGTTTTGAGTCCAGCATGACTCTTCATCTGTTTTTCTCTCTCCACAGAGGCTGCCAGATCTGCTGAGCTTCTCTGGCATTCTTTGTGTTTGTTTCTCAATGAGCATCCAAGTACGCTCACTCATTAATGATGCAGATAACACAAAGATAGGTGGATGGACAGGTAATATCGAGGAAGCAGAGGGGTTGCAGAAGGATTTGGACAGGCTAGGAGAGTGTGCAAAGAAGAGGTAGATGTAATACAATGTAGGAAGTGTGAGGTTATGCACTTTGGTAGGCAGAATAGAGGCAACAAATATGTTCAAAATGATGGAAGGCTTCAGAAATCTGAAGCACAAAGGAACTTAGGAGTCCTAGATCAGGATTCTCTTAAGGTTAACATGCAGCTTCAGTTGGCAGTTTGAGAGCAAACAAGGATCCCCCAGACATGTGCCTGGTCCAAGCTTGTGTAGCAGCATTACAGTGACAGATGCCAACCACCTTGACTTTCATGTCAGGAGTTTCTAGCTTCCAATTTCAATTTAGTGAGTGGAAGAATGAGAAACTGAACATCAGTGAGAGGGCATTAAGCAATAATAATGATGGCAATGAATGATAATCCATACTAATAGGCTTCTCGCTATTCAAAAATGGTTAGAAATGATTGGTTGGAAAATGGGATGTTTTATTCTCCTAATGAGAAGATCCTCACTGGATATCTCACCTAATTTTCTCAAACTGCCCTCCATGGTCCATACTGTTCACAGGCTGAGATTGTTCTGCCCATTGATTCTATTCCTCTCCAGAGATGCTGCCTAACTAGCTGACCTTTTCAAGGAAAACAATGGACAATCAGATGAAAATATCTAAAAATGTAAGAGGTTTTGAATATAAATACGAACACAATCTACTTCCACTTATTAGTGAGCCATGAGGTAGACAGCATATATCTAAAATTACAGGAAGAGAAAACCACGTATAACTTTACAAGGGAGATAAAATACTACGGTATCAGAAATCTGAAGTACCAACAGAAAACATTCAGCAGCATAAGTCAGAGAAAAACACTCATGTCTTAGGCTGATGATGTTTTCCTATTAACTGTAAGATATTGGAGATGAGCAGCTTGAAGCAAACACAAACCCAGGGAAGAGTGGTCAGGAGGGATAGTAAATAACGAAGATTGTAATAAGGTGAAAGGCAGAATTGTTTAAATAGAGCCAAGTCAGAAGTCACACAACACCAGGTTATAGTCTAACAGGTTTATTTAAAATTGCAAGCTTTTGGAGTGTTGCTCCTTCGTCAGGTGAAGTGATTCAGGTGATTTGTCACCTGATGGAGGGCCGAAAGCTTGTGATTTCAAATAAACCTGTTGTACCGTAACCTGTTGTCTTGTGACTTCTAACTCTGTCCATCGCAGTCCAACACTGGCACCTTCATATCATAAGTGGGACCAGTGATAATTGTATAAATAAACACAAGATGTATTCACAAAAAGTACAAATAATTGCAGGATAATAGCAACAACGGAGGGATCCAATGGAGGGACATTGAGCAAGAGGAGAAGATTGCCATGGCCCAGGATCATAGGAAGGCAGACAGACCATATGGTACAATCCTTTAGTTTAGTTGCACATTCATTTTTCAATCTAAGTGCCCTCTTTGTTTCACTGTTCTTGGCTAATGACTGTCCCGAGTATATGTTTGATGTTGCAATAATTGGGTTAGCTGGACACAGGAAGTAAATTCAAACAACCCCTTAAGGTATTCAAGACAAGCAAGCCATGAGTTATGAAAGATATGCTTTGAATAACTGCCAAGGAGTTTCTTTAGTGAAAATGGAATCGATAATGAAATGAGTGGGAGGGAGGTAGGTTTTGACTCACTTTGGAAACAACATCTGAAATTGTATTCTAATCCTCCAATATGCTTTATAACAGGTCCCATTTCCACATTTGTGGTAAATACCATCTGGTCTCTGCTGTCATTTCTCTGCAGTCGAGAAGTACTCATCTGCTTTTGTCGAAGCAAAGGTAACAAAGAGAAATTTAACTGTCCCAAGGCTATTGCCCGTACAGTAGCTCCGAGCGAGCAGTCAATAGCTCCCATCAATTTTAAACATTTAATGAATTTAAATTGACTATTAAGTCAACGTGGCAATCAAACAATACAACAAATGTCTGTTTTGTTAATGAACCACTTTCATGAAATGACTTCCCATGTGGAGTACAAGTCTGATTCATACCACAATACCAACCATTAAATACACCTGCAGTGTGACCTAGAAAAGGTGGATCCCTTCCAAGAGTGCACTGCCTGTCTTATTTCTTTAGATAAATGATTGTTTTGCCTCTGGTCTTGGGGTTACTTCTTCCCGTCTTTACATCCCGATCCTTCTTCACCTGACTGCAGCAGGCACCATTCCCCAGCTGAAGAGTTCAGTCAATGTACCAGCTTTCAGACTATGAGAAAATAGTCGAGGTGACTTGCCTCCTTCCTTGTAGGTGAGTGAGGATTGATTTAGCTCAGTTGGCTGGACAGTTGGTTTGCAAAGCAGTGTGATGCCAACAACGTGGCTTCAATTCCCATCACTGGCTGAGGTTACGATGAAAGGTTCTCCTTCTCAACTTCTCCCCTCACCTGAGGCATGGCAGCCTTCAGGTTAAATCACCACTCGTCTAATGAGAGAGCAGCCCTACGCTCTGGTAAGACAATAGCAACTTGACTTGAGTGGATGAGTGCTTTGCATGAAGCTCACCAGCTACACCTTTCCTTCTTCAGCAGCTAAAAAGGAGGAAATTGGCATGTGAGCAGCCATCTTCTGTGACTCTTCAGCTCTGTGTTTTGATGCTTCTGACTGTCAACTCTCTACATTTCTGATTTTCTACACTCACTGCATTTCAAATGGAGAAAAATAGCGCTGCTTTTCTGTATTGATAATAAGGAATAATAGAAATTGAGTATGGAAAGGAGATCTTTCCAATCTGGTCTCTGCTGTCATTTCTCTGCAGTCGAGAATTACTCATCTGTTTTTGTCAAAGCAAAGGTAACAAAGAGAAATTTAACTGTCCCAAGGCTATTGCCCGTAAAGTAGTTCCGAGTGAGCGGTCAATATCTCCCATCAACTTTTAACAATTAATGAATTTAAATTGACTATTAAGTCAGCAGAGTTTTGATTGATAATTTTAATATAACCCCTTTCATGCAGACCTGTCCAATGCCTCAGAAATGTATGTTAATAATGTCCAATCTGAAATGGGGAGGTGGTTGTGGGGGGAGGGGTGCTGTGGGGGTTGATGGGGCAGGGGGGAGGAAGCAGAGGAAGGAAGGGTAGAGGTAAGTACATCTCCCATCACCTTACAGCATCAGTGAATTATTACTTGAATTGTGCTAGCGTTTTCTGAAATGTAATTTGAATACAGATTAGCTGCCCCACTGTTCCAGAGCTTTGGCATTATCATTACTGAGGACAGTAATTTGACTGATGAACACATGGGTTATCACAAGGTCATCACCTTCACAAGCACTGGAACCGTCCACTCTGCTCATTTTAAAGGGATGGAGAGGATTGAGCCTGACTTTCTAAATGCTGCAATTAGGTTGTGCCATTAAATAAACCAATCTGGGAATGAATAAATCATTAAGCTAATTGAAACAACTAATATTACCTCTCAAATCCTTTCCAAAACAATTAAATGGCCTCAAATGGCATGGAACAGAGAGAGCAAGAGGTTCCTCTTTTCATTAGTCAGTTTGTAAAGAAATAACAGATTTTTGAATAATTTTAAAAACTGGACTGAAATGCACGCACCAGCGCCCAAAGCAGCATTTGTACATATTTGGGATGTTTTCTGGACAAATTATGGCCCGTCAAAACATTAATTTATGCAATAACTTTTATGTAACTGATTTGCAATCCATGTAAAACTGTAGCACAAATGCAGCAATTCTCAGAAATTTGAAAGGAAAACAGGAAATGCTGGAAATAGTCATTGTCTCATGCGCAATCAGTGTGTTGAGTTGGAACACCAGCTCACTACTGTGTAAGGGCTGTTGCTCCTGGTGAAGATTGCTGCATCATCCTCTTTATGTGTGGGAAATGACAGGACCTGCTTGTTCTAGTCTCGTCAAGGAAAACCACTTCCTCACCTAACCAGAAGAGTGTCTTGCCTTTAGTCCATTATAGTTTATTGCATGAACAAAAACAGAAGTTGCTGGAAAAGCTCAGCAGGTCTGGCAGCATCTGAGAAGAAAAAAATCAGAGTCGATGTTTCGGGTCTGGTTCCCTTGAAACGTTTACTCTGATTTTTCTTCACAGATGCTGCCAGACCTGCCGAGCTTTTCCAGCAGCTTCTGTTTTTGTTCCTGATTCACAGCATCCACAGTTCTTTCGGTTTTTATATAGTTTATCGTATGTTGGCAATTATTGGATATTGGACATTTCTACAAGGGCTTTGAGGGGAACCAGAATTGGGTTCAGTCCTTTGAGATCACAAGCTGTTCTGTCTACTAGTCCATGTGATATTATACTGGCTGGTACTTAAAACACTCCTCAGTATTAATCCTTTTCAGGCTTTTTCAAACCCATAGTATACGATAGTGTAAATGACAACATTTACCACTTCTTCATTGCTCCCCCGAAGTCTCAGAATTCACAAATTCAGACTTCCAGGTTTTATTATCCTGGAAGGCATTCTCTTTAGATTTGGAAGATGATAGTTTGTTAGGTGGAACCTTAGATTCTGTTCTTGACAGTGTGTAGGCCCCTTTAAACTGCAGGACCTTTAATTTCTAGGATTTTCTTTGTGGAGGATGTTCTCACTGCTGAGGCAGGCAATGTCTTCCTTGCAGTACCTTGAATCATTGGATTTTGGTGATATCTTCTCCATGGTGGATGCATCACACCTTCAACTTGCGTCAGTGGATTTCTGTTCTCAATCTCCCTGCAGATCCGTGTCAAACTATGTAAATCTTTTGTTTCAACTTGTTCCTTGATTTGGACTCAATCCTTCATCCTCTGAGATTGTGTTATTTATGCAACCAACACATACACTTCCTCAGTTCTGCTATTTGAGGAATGTGTTTTGCTTGGCATGATTTCTATCCTAGTTACTGAGGATTTCTTTTTCTGGGAAGATAAGGAGGTCAAGTATTTTGCTTGAAATTATCTCTTCTGAGCTAACTTCTTAATCTGAGTTAAGAACATAAGAACTGGGAGCAGGACTAGACATGTCAGTCCATTGACCCTGCTTTGTCGTCTGATATAATCGCAGATCACATCGCAGCTTTAATTCCACTTTGCTGCCTGCTCTCCACAATACTTTGACCCATTGCTAATTACTCATTTTGTCAACCTCCCCCTCAAGTTTACTCAATGTCCCAGCATCCATCACACACACTGGAACAGCGCATTCCATAAATTCATGACTCTTTGAGAAAAGTAATTTCTGTTTTCATCTGCTACTTGTTCCCTATCCCATAACCTCTTGTTCTAGATTGCCTCACATGAGGAAACATCCTTTCTACATCTATTTTAACAATCTCCTTTATAAAACTCAATCAGATCTCATTCCACTAAACTTCAGAGAACATAGGCCTAAACTGCTCAACGTCTGTCCGTGAAATAAACCCCTCATCTCTGGAATCAATCTAATGAACCTCCTCCAAACTGCCTTCAATATAACTACATCCCTCCTCAAGTAAGGGGACAAAAACTGATTGCAATACTCTGGGTGTCGTCTCACTAACACATAGTACAGTTGCAGAAATACTTTCCTACCTTTATTTCTTTAACAGTAAATGCCAAATTTTATTTGCCTTCCTTATTACCTGCTGTACCTGCATACTAGTTTTCTGCCAATCATGCACGATCTAACATCAGATGTGAATATGTCATAGCCATTTGTTGACCAAGTTGTGTTACATCAGTGATAGATAGAGCAATAATCAAATGGGCTATACTGTTCATTGGCTATTCCTATGCTTATTTTTCCCATGCAAACCTTGGGTCTGAGTATTCTTCAGTTTAATAGTAGTGGAATACATAGACTCATAGATGTTTACAGCACCTATCATGTCCCCATTGGCCTACAAAGATCTGACTACACATCCCATTTTCCAGCATTTGGCCTATAGCCCTGGAAGCTACAGTCGCACAAGTGAATATCGAAATACTCCTTAAATATTACAAGAGTTTCTGACTCAACCACCCTTTCAGGCAATGAGTTCCAAATTCCCACCAACCTCTGAGTGAAGAAAAATTCCCCTCAACTCTTCTCTTTATCTTTTACCGCTGACCTTAAATCTGTGCCTCCTTGTTATTGGCTAATCCACTCATGGAAAAAGTACTTTCCTATTCACTGCATCTGTCTCCTCATAATCTTATCATGTCTACTCTCAATCTTCATTACTCTAAGGAAAATAACCCTGGTCCATCCCACCTTAACTCATTCTGACTCCCTTTTTATTCCAGTTCAGACCCTCCTGGTTAACATTCTCTGCACTTTCTCTTGGGTAATAAGATTTTTCCTATAATGTAGTGACCAGAACTGCACACCTAAGCAACATTTTAGAGAGTTCGAGTGTAACTACCTTGCTATTCTGTTCTTACAGAAGCAAGTATCCCATATGCTTTCTAAACCACCTTATCTATCTACCCTGCTACCTGCAGAGGTCTCTGGATATGCACACCAAGATCCCTTTGATCTTCATTACTTGGTAGGGTCCTGATTCCTAGTCTAATTCCTAGCCTTGTTTGTCCTCCCAAGTTCAGTACCTTTCATTTCAGCTTGAATTCCACTTGCCGCTGCCCAGCTGACCAGTTGATTGATAGCCTCCTGCACTTTACAGATACCCTCCTCACCGTTTACCACGCTATCAATTTTTGTATCATATGTGAAGTAACCCCTACATTTGTCCCAAATCAATACAGTGACAGGTTCCTACCTTGTTGGCAGTATGGATATTTTTATTCACTTGTGGGAAGTGGCATTGCAGCTGGCCTGTATTTATTGCCCATCCCTAGTTTTCCTTGACAAGGTGGCTGCCTTCTTGAACCACTGCAGTCCATGTGCTATGTGTGGACCCACAATGCCGTTAGAGAGGGAATTCCAGGATTTTGACCCAGTGACATTGAAGGAGTGGTGATATATTTCCAAGTCAGGATGGTGATGTCTTGGCAGGGGTCACTTGTCGGTGGTGGTGTTCCAAGTATCTGCTGCACATGTCCTTCTAGATGGAAGTGTTGTCAGATTTGGAAGGTGCTCTCTGAGGATTCTATTGAATTTCTGCAGCGCGTCTTATAGATAACACACACTGCTGCTACCGAGCATCAGTGGTGGAGAAAGTGGAACTTTGTGGATGTGGTGCCAATCAAGCATCCACTCCCTCCACCACCGACACTCAGTAGCAGCAGTGTGTGCTATCTACAAGATGCACTGCAGAAATTCACCAAAGATCCTCAGACTGTCCAAATCCACAACCACTTCCATCCAGAAGGACAAAGGCAGCAGATATATGGGAACACCACCACATTCATGTTCCCTCCAAGCCACTCACCATCCTGACTTGGAAATACATCACCATTCTGTCACTGATGCTGGGTCAAAATCCTGGATTCTTAGTAACATTGTGGGTCAACCCACAGCAGGTGGACGTCAGCAGTTCAAGAAGGCGACTCACTACCATCTTCTCAAGAGCAACTAGAGATGGCAATAAATGCTGGCCAGCCAGCGACACCCACGTCTCGCAAAGGAATGAAAACAAAGTGGGCTGCTTTGTCCTGGATGGTGTTAAGTTTCTTAGAACATAGAACATAGAACATAGAACATTACAGCGCAGTACAGGCCCTTCAGCCCTCGATGTTGCACCGACCTGTGAAACCAATCTGAAGCCCATCTAACCTAAACTATTCCATTATCATCCATATGTTTATCCAATGACCATTTAAATGTCCTTAAAGTTGGTAAGTCTACTACTTTTGCAGGCAGGGCATTCCATGCCCTTACTACTCTCTGAGTAAAGAACCTACCTCTGACATCTGTCCTATATCTATCACCCCTCAATTTAAAGCTATGTCCCCTCGTGCTAGCCATCACCATCCGAGGAAAAAGGCTCCCACTGTCCACCCTATCTAATCATCTGATCATCTTGTATGTCTCTATTAAGTCACCTCTTAACCTTCTTCTCTCTAACGAAAACAGCCTCAAGTCCCTCAGCCTTTCCTCGTAAGACCTTCCCTCCATACCAGGAAATATCCTGGTAAATCTCCTCTGCACCCTTTCCAATGCTTCCACATCCTTCCTATAATGCGGCGACCAGAACTGTACGCAATACTCCAAGTGCGGCCGCACCAGAGTTTTGTACAGCTGTGACATGACCTCATGGCTCCGAAACTCAATCCCTCTACCAATAAAACCTAACACACCATACGCTTTCTTAACAACGTTATCAACCTGGGTGGCAACTTTCAGTGATCTATGCACATGGACACCGAGATCTCTCTGCTCATCCACACTACCAAGAATCTTACCATTAGCCCAGTACTCTGTATTCCTGTTACTCCTTCCAAAGTGAATCACCTCACACTTTTCCGCATTAAACTCCATTTGCCACCTCTCAGCCCAGCTCTGCAGCTTATCTATGTCCCTCTGTAACCTGCAACATCCTTCCATACTATCCACAACTCCACCGACTTTGGTGTCATCCGCAAATTTACTAACCCATCCTTCTACGCCCTCATCCAGGTCATTTATAAAAATGACAAACAGCAGTGGCCCCAAAACAGATCCTTGAGGTACACCACTAGTAACTGAACTCCAGGATGAACATTTCCCATCAACCACCACCCTCTGTCTTCTTACAGCTAGCCAATTTCTGATCTAAACCGCTAAATCACCCTCAATCCCATGCCTCTGTATTTTCTGCAATAGCCTACCATGGGAAACCTTATCAAACGCTTTACTGAAATCCATATACACCACATCAACCTCTTTACCCTCATCCACCTGTTTGGTCATCTTCTCAAAGAACTCAATAAGGTTTGTGAGGCACGACCTACCCTTAACAAAACCGTGTTGACTATCCCTAATCAAATTATTCCTTTCTAGATGATTATAAATCCTATCTCTTATAATCCTTTCCAACACTTTACCCACAACCGAAGTAAGGCTCACTGGTCTATAATTACCAGGGTTGTCTCTACTCCCCTTCTTGAACAAGGGGACAACATTTGCTAGTCTCCAGTCTTCTGGCACTATTCCTGTAGACAATGACAACACAAAGATCAAAGCCAAAGACTCTGCAATCTCCTCTCTAGCTTCCCAGAGAATCCTAGGATAAATCCCATCCGGCCCAGGGGACTTATCTATTTTCACACCTTCCAGAATTGCTAACACCTCCTCCTTATGAACCTCAATCCCGTCTAGTCTAATAGCCTGTATCTCAGTATTCTTCTCGACAACATTGTCTTTTTCCTGTGTGAATACTGACGAAAAATATTCATTTAGCGCCTCTCCTATCTCTTCGGACTCCACGCACAACTTCCCACTACTGTCCTTGACTGGCCCTAATCTTACTCTAGTCATTCTTTAATTCCTGACATACCTATAGAAAGCTTTAGGGTTTTCCTTGATCCTACCTGATCCTCTTGACTCATACATTGTAGATGATGGACAGGGTTAGGGCAGTCAGGAGTTGAGTCACTCAGCATTGTATTCCTAGCCTGTGACCTCCTCTTGTAACCACTGTAATTATATGGTGATTCCAGTTTAGTTTCTGGCTAATAGTAACCCCTAGGATGTTTATACTGGGTCATTCTATGATGGTAACACCACTGAATGTCAAGGGGTGATGGTTAGACTATCTTTTATTGAAGATGGTCATTGCTTGGCATTTGTGTGATGTGAATTTTACTTGCCACTTATCAGCCCAAGCCTGGATATTGCTTTTGAACATGGACTGCTGCAGTATCTGAGGAGTTGTGAAATATGCTGAACTTTGTGCAATCACCAGCAAATGTCCTTACTTCCAACTTTATGATGAAGGAAAGGTCATTGATGAAGCAGCTGAAGGTAGTTGGGCCTTGAACACTATCCTGAAGAACTCTTGCAGAAATGTCCTGGAGTTGGCCATGTCAGGTAAGACTCCAACCAGCGGAGGGATTGCCCTCGATATACTTTGATTCTAATTTTGCTCGGGCTCCTTGATACCACAATCAGTCAAATGTGCCCTTGACGTCAAGGGTCATTACACTCACCTCACCGTTCTGATTGTATTTCTTCTGCCAATGTAACTAATCTGAATGGATTCTGTTTTTGTTTGGGTTCTGCCATGAATTGAGGGGGCCCTATGAAATCCTCATACAACTGTCCTTTGACTAGTTGTTCCTTGACTGGCTGTTCCTTAACTTTTGATAGTTTACCTCCTCCCAACATTTGGAGAATATTGAGGGTGACACATGACTTCCTAGTCAATAGTAAGAAATCTTGATTGTCTTAATTACTTATGGCTATTCCACCTTCGTCATCTATATATGGGGATTGCTCATAGTTTACAGTTAATCTTCAGTGTGTTGCCTCCAGGACCAAGAGATTGAACTGTTGTTGATTATAGATTCTATTTCCTTAGCAATGGCTCACTATCTAATAATATAGTAACACCCAACCCAATGTCTAACTTCAAATTTGTAATGTGACCACTGCCATAAATATCAGCTGGTCAAAATGTGAAATCTGGATCACCCAATTTTCCCTAGGTACAGTTTAAGCTTCTTTCTACAGTTGTAAACTGTTCTACCTCATTAACCTCTTTTGGTGGGTTTCTATTTGACTTCTTGTTTTTCTGAAACTGTATTCTACATTTGCACATTTTCTGAAAAATCCTACTATGATAGATAAAGCATAAAATAGATAAAGCCTTCACTTTTAGTAATATTTGTAGCTGTGAGGTTAGTCCATGCCCATCCTGCTTGCTTTATCGGCTATTCATGTGTGTTTTTTGAGATTTTATGCCTTAAGAATTGAATGGATTTTGCTGATGTCCTCTGCCATGTTGATCTTCTCATCTTAAGACCAATCATTTCTGCTTCCAATACACCATCTGTATAGTTTTCTCTAGAGTCAGGACTTCTTCAGACAGTAATAAATCTGGCAAAGATTCATCAGCAAGTCCAACAACAATTTTGTCAATGGTGAATTCTGACTTTAAGTCATCACAGCTGCATTTCTCTACTAATCCATCAAAATCATTAATGATATAATTTATGCATTCCCTTGGGTGATAAACTGTTCTAATATTTTTTCTCTTACAAGAATTTTCCTACTTCTGAAGTTGATGTAATTTTCAAAGGTTTATAGTGCTTCTTCAAGATATCTGATGCTTCATTTATTCTTGGTAAACTATAACAACACCAGCTACATTCCCAATTGTGCACAGATACATATTTACTTGCTTATCTTCTGTTTTGGAATCTAATTTGATAACTTTTCAGAACCACACATATTGTTTTCTCCAAGATATCTAATTCTATTTTCTTTTTGGCCTATCTCTGAAATTCAGTCTTTCAGGCAATAATATTCCTGATATCATTTTTTCCTTATATTTTTTATATGGTTTTGATGGTGTCAAGCCTCTTGAGTGATGTTGGAGCTGCATTCATCCAGGCAAGTGGGGGAACAACTTCATAACAACCTGAATTGAGCTTTGTAAGTGATGGACATGCTCTGGGGAGTCTAGAGATGAGTTACTCACTGCATGATCCCAAGCCTCCGATCTACTCTCCTAACCACAACACTTACATAACCGGTCTCATCCAGTTTCTAGTCAATGATAACCCAAAACTGATAAGACACAGATTTTGTTATGGAGACTTTACTACAGAGATTTTGATGAAGGCCAGACATCAGATCTCATTCCTTCAAGATCCTGAGCTGTTCTGCCCACAAGTCTATATGAAACTTCCATAGTGGGTGATATTTGTTGTAATTCATTATTAATCCTTTCAGTCCCATTTACAACCCTGTGGAAGGAAACTGGGATTCACATTTCAATACTTCAATGTCTATTGAGCAGACCAGCTTTGGAATGAGACCTACACCCTGAGAAAAAACAAAAGTAAAAACAGAGGACTGTGAGCATTGTAATGCCCCAGGAACAGGATGACAGAGGACCTTTTTTAAATTGTATGATCTTTTTTTTTCTATTTAAAAAGGATTCTTGCTGGATTTTAAAATGGCTGATTTTGAACTCAGAATGAGCAAGTTGACTACTTTAAGAAATATCTTACAATTGCCAGGACCAAAGTGAACTCCTCCTCAAATGTGACAGTCCTCAAATTGTGTAAATAGTCTGGCCAAGCTAACACAAAGGACCAGATCTGAACAAATGAGACCATTGAAACCAATTATGCTTTGACTTGGTGCAAATGAGTCCCCATTTATGTAATACGAGAAAGCAATCAAAGCCATTTCAATAACTGAGTGTCTCAACCCAAAACCCCATTCACATGACTGAAACTGCTGGTTTGTTTGAAGCATTTTAAATTATACAGCTTTGATCTTGCATTCATTAGTCTGCTTGTAACATCTGAAAAGTAAGCAACTCCAGGCTTAGCTAAATGCCTCCCTCTGATCTCAGTACCTCTCACAGCTCTGATTCCTGAAAGGAAACCTGTTTCTCACCTGTAAAGTGAACCAATTCCCACCTCAAAACAATTGCACCTTCATCAGCAATTCAAATTAATTTAAGACCCGCAGAAAGTGGCTTCTATAGACAGACAACTGAGAGAGTGTCATTGGACATTGACTTACTGGACCCTCTATTTCACATGAAGTCATTCTGATATCTTTGATTTGAAATAATTTGTCATTTCTTTCATCTTTTCTTTGCATTTTCTTTCTTTCCTGGAGGCATCACCATGTGAATTTGCATCACAACTATCATCCCAGGTTGTGAACTCAATAATAAGACCTATTTTCTTTTAGAATTTGCTGTGGACTATTTGAAGTGGCTTGGGATACTAACACACAATGCCTATCTTTCAAAGAGAAAAGGATTGTAACGAATTTTTTTTTGAGAAAGCTAACTTTGTTACAGACAGGAAAGGAGAACACTTTGAATAATTCAATTCACCTATTCTTCCTGTTCATGACAGACATTGGGACTTTACATCTGATTTTGAACACTGCCAAAGAACCAAATTTGACCAGAGTCCAAACTTAAAGAATGAGCCTGACTTGGTTAATAAAAGTAATCAATTGGAAGCCAAGACATACAAATAAAATCAATGAATAAAATTATGTTTAGGACAAATAAAGGTACCATTGCAATTTCTCTTTACCTAACATTAGAAATGATCAAAATAGACAAAAACAGAAATTTCTGAAAAAGCTCAGCAGGTCTGGCAGCATCTGTGAAAAGAAATCAGAGTTCATATTTCGGATGGAGTGACTCTTCTTCGGAACTGAGTTCTGAGCTGTGAGGATGGGAAAACAAAGATGGAAGCTGTGAGGCTGGGGGCAAGGATTGTGAGGGTGAGGACCCAGGGTGGGCAGGAACTGTCTAAAAGTTTTTTAAAAATCTGTCGATAAGCATAATACTGAAATCAACGTTGCAAAAGACAGCATGGGTTTAGTGCAGAATAATTGGACTTAGATTTTTGACAAACAGAATGACCATTAATGGACGCCATATTGTAGGAAAAATGTGAATGCATTGGAGAGAGTGCAGAAGTGATTTTTAAGAATGGTTTCAGGAATGAGAAGCTTCAGTATGAGGATAGACTGAAGAAGTTGGGACTATTCTCCCTGAAGAGAAGAAGGCTGAGAAGAGACTTGATAAAGATCTTCAAAATCCTGAGCAGGCTTATAGAATAGATAGGGAGAAGCTGATCCCGCTCATAAAAGGAACAAGCATGAGAGGGCATGTTATGTGTATACGATAGGAGGGTGATGTAAGAGAAATCTTTATCAGACAGTGAGTAGTTAGAGTATGGACTGCACTGCCTAAAATATGGCGGAGGAAGATTCAACTTAGGAATTCAAGAGGGTTTTGATGATTATTTGGAAAGAAATAGTGTGCAGGATGTAGGGAAAAGGCAGGAGAGTGGCACGAGGTACTGGAAGCAGTGTAGGCACTACATGGTCTCTTTCTAAACCTTAACAATTCTGTAATTCAGTATTGTGGTCACCTCCAGTATGAATCCAGACCAAACCGATGTAGATCAATTGAGCTTGGTCTGGGTCTTCGTACAGGTCCACGCAGATTTTTCCCTCTGGGAATCAACTAAATAAATGAATAAATACAGGAATGTAGATGTGGTAATGCAAGTGGTGTACCATAACTGCAGCACAGAGTCATACAGCATGGAAACAACCTGTCGGTCCAACTCATCCATGCAGAACATGTGGGAATATTGCAGTGGGACAACTATCTCCTGAAAGTACCTGCAGATTAATTGCTTCATCAAGTAGCTGAGCTGGCATCCAGGTTACAGATATTGAGGGGCATCTGGAAGGGAGAGAGTTAGTTGGACACTTTATTCCAAGACGCATTCACACTCATTAAATGAAGTAGAACTTTAGAATTGCTCAGTGGCCAGGAACAGAATGGGGAAATGAATGGCCTTCGACTTTGGCCAACAGCTGTGAGGTACTTGTCACATGCACAGTTCAGAACAAGGACTGAAGGAATGGATAGGCTAACTGGAATGAAGTGTCCATGGATAACCTGAAAGAGAGTGGAAAAAATGCAAAGAATTCTTTGTTCAGGTATAAAACCACTAATGGGTAAAGGATCGACTTAGTTGAACAATAGCACATAAATTCCATAGGTGGAATATTTATCTAAAATAATAGGTTTGCATAAATGAAAAGAAAGCTGGAAATCCAGCAAACTAGGAGGGTTTAAAAATCAACAAAGAGAAATATATATGTACAAGTTTGCAGATTATGATAAGTTAGAAGTTGAATTAGATATAGATTTTATTGTTGCATGTACTAAGTATAGGAATACATGAGTACAGGGAAAAGTGTACAAAGACACCATTCTCTCACACCATCTTGGTTAGAAAAACAAGCAGCAGAAGTAAAAGAAAATCAAAATGTAAGAGAAACGTCCAGATCTCAAAGTCAACATCTTATCTCCATAAAGGTTTTTGGAGTCATCGATGCATGGTGCCCAGGCTAGCCATGGCCTGAAGACTCGATTACCAGGTGGAGCCTCATTTTTGTTGCATCCAAGCGCTGGAGGAACTTTGCCACTGCTGCTGCTGCCACTGGCCCCGAACATCGAAAGAACATCCTTGCCAGCAATCGCCAGGAGGAGTCATGTCTGCTGCCTCAGACCACCAAGAGGCTTCCACCATTCCACACATGGCCGGCTCTCACTGCTGTGCTGATGCTGCCAATTAACCTGCCACAAAAGGGTTTAAAGAAAAGAAAAATGAGAAGAAAAAAAAGCAAAGAGCAGAAGTTTAAAGGAAAAACAAGAAAGAAGACGGGAGTGGATAAGCCCTGGGCCTAGGAGCCCGCACTCAGCCCTGCTACTCTACCGCCATCTTGTTTGAAAGCTGCCGAATTGTCAAGTAGGTTATTCAAGAAGATAAGAGAGAGAGAGAGAGAGAGAAAGAAGAAGGAAAACCAATAGCAGCTGGAATACTGTATTATGATTATTCCACTTTGGAGTGAAAGAAATAAATAAGATACTTAAAGTCTTGTTATTTGTCTCCCAGAAGCAGCGTATGAATTGACCCCCTCTGGGAAATTCTTACCAGTAAGGTCAAGTCCCTAAAATGGAATTTTGGTGCTGATTAAAGTGCAAACAGAGGCAACTTCCATTAAAGTTAAATAGGATAAAAGTTACAGCTAAATGACACCATCACAAAGAAGTGAAAACTTTAATTAACACATAGGTTTATTGGCAATAAGCTCGCAACTAGTGCAGATCACTTCAGTTGCCAATGAATCAGAAAGAATGATATAACAGTTTGATATAATTATCTCTGGTCTGTGTCAAATAAACTAGTTTTTAATTTGCACCTAAAGTAAAAGTCTGCTTGGGTGTGAAAAATCAAATTCGATAAATGTATCTTTCAGCCTATTAAAAGCTATTGCCACAATTCTTATTTGTGAATCCATTTTAAAATGCTTCATCTACTGGGAAGGTGCCAGAAAAGTGGAGAGTGGCTGACGTGTCACCCTTATTCAAGTAAAGGTGTAAGGACATTCCTTGTTACTACAGACCAGTCAGTTTTACATCATTGGTGGGCAAAGTTTTCGAAACAATAAACTGGGAAGAATGCCAAGTGGCACTCTGAGAGGTTTGAGGTAGGAGCACAGTTTTACAGAATGCACATGATGCTGTACTCACCTAATTGTTTTTTGGTGAAGTTAAAGGGGATCTAATGCATGTTATCTCCATAGTTTTTAAGAAAGGATGTGACCAAGTGCCACTTAAAACCTGGCTAATAAATTTGAGGCTCACGGAATAGGATGCTCAGTGTCAGTTTGGATAAAAATAGTGGTTCAAGTATAGCACACAGTGAATGGTAGTGGTGTTTGTTTTTCAGACTGAGGAATGGTAGACCGCAGTGTTCTCCAAACACTCCAGACCCTGCTTTTTGAAAGATGTAAATGCTGAAATACAAAGTTTAAATTTGAAACATGATGTGATCAAACCCAGAGGTATTGCTCCTACAGAGGTGTGACAAATCAGGAAGACAAAACTAATCAACTACAACAGGACATAGAAAGTGTAGTAGAATGGCAAAGAAGTAAGGGATGGAATTTAATACAGTCAAGTGTTGAGATGATGCATTCAAGAAGAAGGAGTAAAGAAAGGCAATACAGACTCAATGGCGTAGTTCTAAATAGTGTTCAGAGAAAGAGATATCCAACATTTCAAGTGTATAGATCTTCAAAACTACCAGGACATATTGAGAGAATAATTAGCAAGGCATGTGCAATGTTGGGGTGTATAAATAGAGGCATTATGTTTAAAACAAAAATACAGGGAAGATATGCCAAGCCTGTATAAAGCTTTGCTTAGGCCTTAACTTGTGTGTTGCGTCAAGGTCTGGTCACCAGCTTTCAGGAAAAGTGAAGAACATTGAGAGCCTGAACAGAAATTTAGTAGCACAGTTCCAGGATGGAGCAACTCTAGCAACCAGGTTAAGTTAAAGTAGAGGTTGTATTTCTTGGGGCAAAGGAGATTAAGGAGCGATATAATAGAAGTGTAGCAGAAGGTTCAGAAAAAGTTACAGAGAAAAGCTGTTCTCTTTAGTTGACCATGCAGACCAGATTTCTGGCTTTGGTTAAATGGTGCAGGGGGATGTGAGGTAGAACTCTTTAATATAGCTAGTGGTAACAACCAGGAATTTTGCTTCCCATTATGGTAGTGCAGGCAGGGATGATCATTGAATTTGGAAGAAAATTGGTTAGGCACATGTGTGACGTAGACTTCCATAGCTGTGGGGAGAGAACAATGAGACTGACTGACTACAGAGAGCCAACATAGATTTAATGGGCCAAATGGTCTCCTTCTGTATCACATTGACTCTATGGCTGAACTTATCAAGGTTAATAGCAAATCATTGGCCTGGATCTTGAATTCTCAACAGAAGCAAAGACTGAAAGTGTATAAAATCTCCCCACCCCCGACCTCATCCCAAGACCAGCCCCTCTTGTCCCCACCACCTTGACCTGTCCGTCTTTTCTCCCACCTATCCGCTCCTCCCGCCTCACTGACCAACTCCCACCCCACTTCCTACCTACCAACCTCATCCCCGCCTCCTTGATCTGTCCGTCTTCCCTCCCACCCACCTGCCCCTCCCTCCTCACTGACCAACCCCCATCCCAACTCCATACCTACACTCATCTGTACAGGCTTCATCCCGCCTCCTTGACCTCTCCGTCTTCTCTCCACCTATCTGCTCCTCTATCCACCTTCTATCATCACCTCCCCCTCTATCTATTTATTTCAGAGCCCCCTTCCCCTCCCCCATTTCTGAAGAAGGATCCAGACCCGAAACATCAGCTTTCCTGTTCCTCTGCTGTTGCCTGATGTGCTGTGTTCATCCAGCTCTATATCTTGTTATCTCAGACTCCAGCATCGGCAGTTCCTACTATCACTGTAAGTGTATAGATCTTCAAAACTACCAGGACATATTGAGGGCTGTAATGGTAGAGGGGGCTCTCATTCACACTCAAGTCCAGGAGGGGAAGTGCACCTGAATGGACTGGGGAGAGCCCATGCTCCTGGTTCCACCAGGACATTTGAAAAGTACATTCCAACTACGCCCTTTTTATCACGATTTATGTACGGCTGCTCCTAACTGGCATGGAGCCTGCTCAAAAGTGTAATCCTTAAAGTCAGCAGGAGTATCAAAACACTGTCACTCACCCAGCACCCTTTATACCTAGCTCCCATAAACCCCCAACCATTCCCCAATCCTAGATCCCAAGGCTCGTCCCCATTCCTTGGTCTTTCCCATCCTGTTAGCGTGTTTCTTCTGTTTTCTCTGCTCCTTACGGCTCCTCTCCAACACAACTCCTTCATCCCAATGATGTTAGAGAAGAGCTGGTGAGTTGGATAAGCATGGGTCTACTTCAGACAGGAATAAGCTGCAATTAAAAGCGCGTCACAGAATCGTAGAAAAGTTATGGCCAAGGAAGAGGCCATTCAACCCACTGAGCCTGCTCCAGCCAAAAGCAAAAATAAAACTAGCTGCCCATTCTAACCCCACTTCCAGCACCTGGCCCTTAGCCTTTCAGGTTACAGTGCTTCAGGAATAGATCCAAATTCATTTTAAACAAGCTTTCTATCTCCACCATCAAACGGGGAAGGGAATTCCAGACACTCTGGGTGAAAAATGTTTTCTGCATGTCCCCGCTGATCTTTGTCATAAATATACATCACCCCCTGCTAACTGTCCTCTTTGCTAGGGAAAACAGAAAAGATTGTGCATGCTAAACAGGCCCCTCTTCATTCTTTAAACCACACTGAAGTTACCCCGCAGCTTCCTCAATTCTCAACCTTCTCTGTGAAGACAGTGACAGTAGAATCCTGGCCACATCTTCTGCCTCTTCACTTATCCAATTGTTCCCATAGCTGTAATTGTCAAATCCTGGCAATATTCTTATGAATTCCCTCTCTACTGCCTCCGAAACAATTATGCCCTTCCTGCAATGCAGTGACCAGACCATACACAAAATTCCAGACCATAGGTTCTTAGAGATTCCTGATTTTGAATTCAGTACCTTGTCGAATAAATGAAAGCATATCTACCTGTCTTGCCCCCTTCATGGATTCATGGACATGCATTTCAAGATCTCCCACTTTCTCTACCTCTTCCAATGTCCTCCTCTTTAATCTATATTCTGTTGCTTTGTTTACTCTTTCTAAATGCATAACTTTTCCACCCACTTGACCAAATCACTGATGTCAATGTGGATTCAACAGCCATTCTCTTCATTATCAACTACTAGCCCATGTTTTGTGTCTTTTACATATTTCTCAATCATGATTCTCACATTTCAGAACAAATCATTAATATATGCTACAAACAGCAAGGGGCACAAAATTGAGCCCTGGGAACATCACTGGAAACTGTTTTCCATTTACAAAAACATCCGTCAACCATCACCCTTTGTTTCCTGTCACTCAAACAGTTTTGGATCCAGCATGTCACATTCCCCTGTATCCCATGAGCTTTAATTTTTCTGACATGTGGGACCTTGCCAAATGCCTGATAAAAAAATAATGTAGACAACATCCACTGCTCTATCTTCATCAATTGTTCTCATTACTTCCTCAAAAAATCAATTAAATTAATAAGGCACAGCCTTCTGTTAACAAAACTATGCTGACTATCCCTGGTTAATGTGTACTTTTCTAAGTGACAATTTTCCCTGTCTCTCGGATGTGATTCTAATAATTTGCCCACCATCAAGCTCTGACTGACCAGCCTATAAACATTTGACTTATACCTTGCACCATTTTTAAACAGTAGTGCAATGTTCACAGATGTCCGATCCTGTAGTACTTCACCTGTCTCTGGTGAGGATTGGAAAATGATCAACAGAGCATCCATTATTTCCCCCCTGATTTGTTTTAACAGCCTGGTATCCAGTCCATCCAGCCCTGATGATTTATTCAGCATCAGGCACTTTCTCTCCCATTATGTTTATTATATCCAATATTTCACACTCCTCCTCTTTAACTAGAATGTCTGCATTATTCCTCTTCTTTGTGAAGACAGAGACAAAATATTTAGTAAGATCTCTCCCAGCATCTTCTGCATCAAGGCACAATCTCTTTACATCTCTAATAAGCCCTACTCTTCCTTAGTTATCCTATTACTCTTATTGTAAAGCTAAAATGCTTTTGGATTTTCCTTGATTTTATCTGGCAGTATTTCCCAGATCCTCTCCTTATTTTCCTTCACCCCTGTCCCTTCTATACTCTTCTAGACTTTCCGCAGTATTAAGCTTTTTGTGATGCCACAAGCTTTATGTTTCAGATTTATCTTACCCAACATCCTTTTGGATCTCCATAGTGCAGTACCACAGTTTTGCTTTGTAGGACCATATCTACACTGTGCCCATAGAACCTTGATTTTCAACACGTCCCCCTCATTTGTCACTGAGTTTCCTTCATGCAGCTGTATCTAATCATCTTCAGCTTAATCTATCAGCTTTGTAAACTGTTTCTTCCCCCATTTCTCTTTTATCTTTGTTCTTTTCCATAATCTCACTCAAATAACTGTATTATGACTATTATCTCCAGAATGAAGACCCACTGCTACTTGGTGCAACTGCCCAGCTCCATTTCCTAAGACAGATTCTAAAATTGCGTAACCTCTCATTGGGCTTAAAGCTAAAAAGGTTTTCTTGAATGCAGTTCAAGAATTTAGTACCCTCTGTGCCTTTCACACTGTTTATATCTCAGTTTGTATTAAGGTTGTTGAAGAGCTTACCATTTTTGCCTTCAGAAATTTGCCTCAATTTGGCTCTTCTATCTCCCTCCCACAATAAGGGGGCTGTGGTACGCTCTTAGCCACGTGGCTGTCCTTTTTTTATTTCTGTACTCAACCAATATGGCCTCCTTTGATGATTCATTTCGAATGTTATCTCTCCTTGAAATTGTAATTGATTCCTTATCCACCCCCAGCTTTGTTACTACCTCTCTATCCTGCCTGAAAACTGTATATCCAGGAAGACTGAGCTGGCCATTCTGCCCTTCTTTAAGCCACGTTTCAATTATTGCAACAATATGATGTTGCCTTTGATAGTCTCAGATCATTGGCCTCATGTGCGATTTACATTATGTACTGTTTGTAATTTACAAATATGCCTTTTAGCACTGCTGTCTTGCTCAGTTCTCTGCAATTTTTTCCCTTCAACTATTTCTCAAATTTCTTCTACTTCTGAAGTTTTTGAGTAGTTTGCTAATTTTCTGCTTCCCTTTCCCTGCACTGAATTTGTTCCACCTGAATCTTCTCTCAGGTTGCCATCCTTTTGCCAAGCTAATTCAAGCCTTCCTCAACAGCATTAGCAAGTCTCCCTGTGAGGATATCAATCCTGGTCCTGTCTAGGTGTGGAGTGTCCTTTTGTACACATCTTCCCCAGAACCTGTCTTAATCTCTGGTGCCTTCTGTGCTACACCAGCTTCCCAGCCACATGTGTAATCACTCAGTTCTCCATCAAATTGTCTTCATCACCTAAAAGATTGCAAATGATTAAAAATACTTCCCTGCAATTGAGCTGAAGACAGAGATCGGGGAGTGCATACCTTCAGCATGTGACATGACTTTGCTGGAAATGGGTCACATTTCTTGGCCTTGCTTGTACGTTCACCATCCTCCCTTTGCAGCTGATGGAATAAAGTGAATTACAGATATTTTCTAATCAACCTGTACAGAGACGTATTGTATACCACTGGAGGAGGTAGGGCTCATAGTCCAGAGGTAGGGAATTTCCCACTGCACCATAAAAGACCCCTTAAAGCTACACCTTTACTCTGGCTACAGTTACTGACAATGTGCTTCAGGAGCCATGTCATTGTGATGCCTGATCACATGGAATTGGAGCCTGGGTTTGTAAGGCAACGAGTAAAATGTCCTCCTTCTGGTACATTCAATAAAGCCTGTTGTTTTTCCCTCACTGGAGTGTAGATCTCATCTTGTGACTGAACATAATCTTACAGGCAGTTAGCAGAGTGTGTCTTCATGTTGCTGTTGACTGCTAAATCTAGGCCAATAACTCAGTACTATCACATTCAATGGTAGCCTTGCCTAATGTCCTACTGACAGAATTATATTCTGAATTATTCCTCCCAAACCCTTGAAGACCACTTTATCAGCCACCTTCATGCACTCCAGTGAGAAAAACTGTGATCGTCTGATCTGGGATAGGCTTAACATACTTTAACATACATTTCCATCTCGGTCTGATCTTTCTCTGATTTGTCACGGTAATTGGTTTCCTGTACTTTCACATTTTATTTCTCCTAAGTACCAAATATGCCATTTTGTTTCTTGTTGGCTATAATCAGGACTTACTGCAGTGCACTTTAATCCATACTTTCCTCTCTGGCGTAAAACTACTAAATCCTTTACTTCTCTTCACTGTACTATGACATCCTGTTAAATACCACAGAAAAATCTTCTGATGACTACAATTGAAATATTCTGCTGTGTTCAGGTGGTATCATGTTCTATAAGCCTTGAGTGGTTCTGTAGATTACTCAAAATGAAAATGAAATAGCACTATGTAAAAGCCGGAAATTTTTCATACCAACAGAAGTAACTGCACATTTATTAATCGGTAAAACCCCTTAAAATATTAATAATGCAGCAACAAAGTGTTTGGTGATAAGATGCAATTTTTAAAACAAATGAATACATATTATCCCATGAATCTTTAAAAGAAAGGATTTACTCTGAGTAAATGTATTAAGGCTCAAGGCTCTTTGTATGTTGTGTGAAGAAAAGCCCTGACTGTTTTATTGCAGTGTGTAACATGAAGAACAGATTTGTACCGCATCACCATCTATTGCACATGAAAATCTCTTTCAGTCAAGTCTGGCAGAATTTGATTTAAGAATTCATTCTTTAATAGGCCTGCGATGTTCAAATTTAAAATCATTCAATTCATCAGCAAAATATTTAATATGGTTCATATGGAACTCATTTAAACAAACAGTGAATTTTTAATATAAATTTTCCAGGACATTTCTTTATTGATTCAGCAGTTTAGTGCAAAATGATTTGTGTGGTAAATTCTCAAAGATCAATGCATTCCAAGTTGGCTGCTAATACAAAACCATCACTGTGTGTACAGAACGCAGAAAAAACAAGAGTGAACTACAGCCAAAGTATTCCCATTGAACTGCATCGACTGATCCACCAAAAGGCCGCCAAGTGACAAAAACATAAAGAAAACGAGCTAGGTTTATTTTTAAACTATTTATATATATGATGGGCCAAAAATGAAGAACGTGCAATATAATTTCATTGAAATACAGCATCAATATTGATTTCCATTATAAAATACTACTCAGCCCAGCTAGGAGGAGAAGCAGGCAGTTTAGTATTAAAGGAAATGCTGAGCGCAAGAAAACGTCTCTAGCCTCCCCTCTGGCTACAAGTTTAACAACTGTTGAAGGACAAAAAGGTATTATATGTGAATATCATTGCTATGGTCCAGTGCTTTACAACAAATGGACTCCACTTGACCTTTAAATTAAAGGGTTTCTATATGTTTTGCAGAAGACAAAACTTGGAGATTCATACAACTTAAGAAACGCAACAGTTTATTCTTAAAACTTGCAATTTTTGGCTTCACATCCAAGTTTCTACTAAAAGAAGAACAATCATGGAGGAGGTGTTGGGGAGGGGGGAAGTGACACAGGGAACATTTTGAGGTTGGGAGCGAGTTGGATAAGGACAGTAGAAAAGTCATATCGAGTAGAAGAAATGTGAAGAGGGTTTCCATTACATCTTGCGTTAGCTGACAGCCCTGAGGGGAAATGATATGTGCGCACTGCAGATGATGGATTGGGTTTGTTTAAACCATCATTACATTGTACTTTTTTATGGACCTCCATATTTATAACACTTATAGTTGATTGAATAATGTGTGGCTGCAGAGTCCCTCCTGGTCAGTGGAGGTGACAAGCCTTGACAGCAAACATGAAGATATTACAGCTGGAGGACTAGTCCAGGATGTCGTCGTAATCTTAAACAATCTGCTGCTTGCTCTACTGTGTAATACAATGCTGAAAAAGTTAACTGATATGCACTTCCAAAAGGTTCCTTTGAAATAATACACATGTAGGATATTTTTAAAGCATTTTAACCTTGGTTAGTATAGTTAACATATTAAGCATATGCTGCCATCTGAAACAAGTGACTTATTAGAAAAAGAAATTGCAATCAGCTTAATTGAACCTTTTTCCTTTCAATGTATGACATGGATAAGTTGATTTTCTGTGCATTCAAACCATTGAGAGCTCTGATCAGTTCAATACTCATTTCAAAGTACAGTTAATGTAAATGTAGTCCTAGACTATTGTTTTAAACAGGGGGTGGTTTGTGTGTGGAATGAACTTCCTGAGGAAGTGGGGTATGTAGGCACAATTATAACTCTTAAAGTAAATTTGAATAACTACATGAATAGGAAAGGTTTGGAGGGATAATGGCCAGGAGCAGGCAGGTGGAACTATTTTAATTTGGGATAAGTTCAGCATGGACTGGTTGGACCGAAGGGTCTGCTTCCATGCTGTATGACTGTATGACTTTATACAATCTGCTGATGGATGGAATGCTCTTTGATTTTAGTTACTACAGGTATCCTATGCTTTGTGGTGAGGAATCATTTTTAACAATGCCATTTGTAAGCAGTAGGGAGTCTACCGATCTAACACAAAAAGACTAATCTAACAGCTGCTTTCATCGTCATATCACTGTAGTGGATTTGATTTTTGCCTCTATCACCAAAGGCCAAAGGGTCATGGTTAGGGAGGTGATGGTACGGTGGTAATTTTGGTTGTATTAGTGATCCACAGAAGCAGACTAAAGCTCTGGGTCCATGGATTGAAATCCTACCATGGCAGCTGGTGGAATCTAAACTGAGCCTAAACTAATCAATAAAACTGGAACTGTCAATGATCGTGATGACAACAATCAGCATCATTTTTATTTGTAAAATCCCATCTAATGTCCTCAGGGAAACTAATCTAACATCCTTATCTGGTCTGCCCTACTTGTGAGTCCAGACCAACTGTAATATGTCTGATCCTTAATAGGCTTTGGCAATTGCCCAAAAATTCACTTAATTAGGGACAAATAGTATGCAACAAATTCTGATCTTGCGCACCATATGAAAGAATTATGGAAATAAAAAAGTCCGTCAGCAGGAAGAGAATCTTTGTATTTGGACCATTCTGAAGAAAAAAAATATTGTCTGCTGAATGGTGTCAAATCTAACATCACAAGTGTACATTTAAATACTACTAAAACAATATGAGGGTTTCTACCCATATCACCCTTACAGGCAGTGAGTTCAATCTGAGTGACAAAGTCTTTTTTCTCACATCTCCTCTAAATCATCTGCCCCTGCTCCCCCCTACCCCTACCCATGGTTATTGATCCCCCATCAAGGGGAAGAGTTTCTTCCTGTCAACTCTATCTATTCCCTTCATAATTCCACAAATCTAAATCATGTCTGCCTTCAATTTTCTCTGCTCTAAAGAAAACAGATCCAACCTGTCCAATCTCTCTTCATGATGAAAACTCTACATTCATTTCCTCAATGTTCATCCTTCTTTGTGGAACTTTCTGGGAAGCCCAGTGCTATATTTTTAACAGCATAAGAAGTGCTCTGTGCCATAACCATAACAGTGATAATTATTTTATCATAAATTCAATTGCCCATTTGTTGTCTATGAATTTGCATAGAAAATAACATGGGCAACTAGAGAACGAGAAGAGTTTGGATACGTACTTGCAAGATTCACACTAAACAGAAGAAACAAACATTGTTTTTTATAGTTAATTTATAAGCAAGATTCACATTTTGTTGACTTTGTTTGATTAATCTGGATAATTATTAGTTTCTCAGAAGATTATTGTGATGCTTTTATAACACATTAAAATAGTTCAAATAAACCATATTTTCTTGATGTATTACTGTTTATATTACAAAAGTATCTTTGCTTCTGTTTCTGGCTTAAATTACTTTGGTTATTTCAGTACATATGAATTTATGTCCCTGAATTTATTACATTTAGTCATGGAAAGACAACAAAAGATTTGTTACATACCAGTAATGCAGAGACTGGAAGCTGCATTTACTAATACACGGGGCCTTGTTATTTGCAGACAGAAACACGCACTGTGCCTGTTTCAACAGAACAAAATCGATATCAGCCATTCACTGGTTCATTTCTCAGGATAATACCTTGACAGATCAGAGTCGATCTGCCAAGCAGAAAATATGAACAAAGTCTGAAAGTTAACTGTCAATCGTCATTAACAAATGCATTATCCATGGCAATACCTCGACCAATTAGATTCTACTTTCCAACCAATTAACTGTCTCCTCTCATACAGAATAAATCTTGGTTTTACCCTTTGCTGGTCTTCTTGCAGATTGTTCTGATGAGTGCAGTATTTCAACCAAAATGGGCAAAATCTTACAGGGGCCTGAACATGGGACACCACGGTGACAAATCCGAAGAATTGTGTGAGAAGTCCAGCAAGGCCTTTCTCAGGATCAGCAAGAGCATCATCTGTGTCCTGCAAATCATATCATCAGAACCACAATTTTATGACGATAAGAAGGGATGTGTTTGGATAGGAATTTGCTTCTATCAGGTGTGTAGAAGGGTAGGAACCTGCAAATTAATAAGGCGAGATTTGGTGTAAGTGCGGACGCTAAAGAGCAATAACCCTCATTCATTGTCAAATTACCACTCTCTCACGAGAATCTCATCTCAGTATCAAAACTCTGCAACTCACTGGTCAGTTCTTCTGGCTATAGTGGGTAGTAGAATCCCACTAACATCAGACATGAGGGGGCACATTAGATACTTGGTAAATAGTGAATGAGACGGATTCGGGACAATGACACTCGAAAACCCACTGAAGCTGCAGAGACAGCCCTAAATGAAATCTGACAAAAATGACTCTTAGCAAAATGTTTCAGCCCAATATGTCTTCTTTCAGCAAAACTTAACAAGTTATTGAACATTTCCAATAGTTCTCATTAACTCACAACAGTGTACTTTGCTGTGTCAGAGGATGATAAATCAAATGAGGTTTTTTTTGCAGTGACAAATGTAATAGGAGCAGTCAGGAGTCTGTGAGATTTTAACCCTATTGTAGCAATCCCCGATGAGAATGTTGAAGAATTACCAACACAGAAGATCACAGGATGAGAGTGGGGCATTTGCTCTATAAGGTTATTTCCTAAACCTCCATTCTATAATGCGCAATACTAACCTATTTCATTTCCTGCAGAATGGTTCCATAAGGTTTCTTCTCAACCATTCCTTCTTCACCAAAGATCCTTTACAAGTTTCCAGTACTTCAGAAAGCAGCAGCATGAGAACATTTCTCAATCTCACCACCAAGGCTGTTCCTAATCATGCTTTAGTCAGAGCTCCATTAGTGTGTGTGGCACAAAACTTCTATCCAATCTCCAGTATTCACTTTAAGCTTTTATTTCTTCTCACGGTCACATTTTTATCTATGCTTCACTGAGTCTCACTGCTTACATTTTCATGCCTTCATTATTTTACTTCTCATGTTATTACACATGCACATGCTATCCATTGACTCCATCTATACTTTCCACTGCCTCAGGAAAGCAGCCAATGTGATCAAAGACGCCTTCCACACCAGTTATGCTCTCTTCCACCCTGTTCTGTCAGGCAGAACATACAGAAGTTTAAAAACACATCCCAACAGATTCAAGAACAACTTCTTCCCTGCTGTCATCAGTTTTTTGAATGGACCTCTCATATATTAAAGTTGATCTTTCTCTGGATCTTCTCTGTAACTGTAACACTATATTCTATGTTCTGTTCTATTAGCCTGGAGTCCTTATGTAAAGTATAATTTGTCTGGTTAGCATGCAAAACAATACTTTTTCCTGTATCTCAGTATCTGTGACAATAATAAATCAATTCAAACATGAAGCTCTATCATATTATGTCATACACTCTATTGTGAAGGGACAAACTTATCCCCATTTTGTATTTTACACTGTAACTGAGGCTAGGGGGAGACTGCAAACTGTATCAAAAACATTAAAGATCTTTAGTCCCAATATTTGAGAGGTGCATTTGCAAACAAATGAAACCGACAATTATTTTAATCTCAGTTTAATACCGTTTTCAATATTAAGTCTTTGTCAGCAACATTCCAGTTCTCCTTCTCCTGAACTCTAATGTACCTTGCTGTGTTGGGAAATGATAAATAAAATAAAGCATTAATATGTCAGGCACTCCCTTCCAGGCGCCAACACTGGAAGCCTACTGAACATGGAGGGGTGGAAATCTTCAGAGTATTACTGCGAATGTGGCATTGCACCGACACGGAGCAAATGACAAATGACGCAATGGTCCACTGAACATGCATAGCTGCATTGTATAAAGGGACAGGCACACTTCAATCATCCGAATCAAACCGGCACCCAGCTGAGGAAATATAAATAGTGCAACGGCTAAACTCTATTCAGTGTAGGGTCGAAGAAATCCTTACAGTTCATTCCTGTCAGGGAATGTGTTGTGCTGCAAGTCATTTTTCCTGTGCATGATGTGCCCCCAGAAATCTTTTGTTTTAAAATTATTTTTCTTGGGACATGGGCATCACTGGTCAATAGTTATTGCCCATCCATTATTCCCCTTTAGAATGTGGTGGTGAGCTGCCTTCTTGAACCATTGCTAAACATAAGAACATAGAAAAATAAGAACATTGGATATAGCAGTAAGAGCAGGCCATCCAGCCCCTTGAAACTGCCTTATTATTCCATATAATCATGGCTGATCTACCCAAGGCTTCAATTTCTCTTTTGTACCAACTCCTCGTAGCCTTCAACTTCTTGAAATTTCAAAAATCTACCTACTTACCTCCTCTTAAATACTTTCAATGATTTAGCACCCACAACGCTCTAGGTTAGAGAGTTCTAGACATTCATAGCCCCCTGGGAGAAGAAATTCTTTTGTATTTCAGTTTTAAATGAGTGCTCCCCTTATACAGTAACTATGTCTGAGACTCAAGATTCCAGTGCAATCACCTCCTCAACATCTAACCTGTCAAACCTTCTTAGAATCTCGTATGTTTCAATGTGATCACCCCTCATTGACGTAAATTCTAATGAATAAGGGCCCCGCCTATTCAGCCTGCTAGATAAGTCAATCCCTTCATGTCAGAAATCAGCCTACTGTATCTCTCATGAACTGCCTCCAATGCCAGTGCGTCCTTTCTTAAATACGAGGACCAAAACTGTGTTTCATGAACAAGAACATCCAGATCACTTTGTGCTGGACTTTTTGTAGTCTCTCCCCATTTAAGTAACCATCTGCCTTTTGATTCTTCCCACTGAAGTGCATGAAGCATGAGGAAGACAGTTGCAGGATTTTGACCCAGAAACACTGAAGGAATGGTCATATATTTACAAATCCAAGGGTGGGTGGAGGCAATGGCCTAGTGGTATAATCACTGGACTGTTAATCCAGAAACCCAGATAATGTTCTGGGTTCGAATCCCACCATAGTAGATGGTGGAATTTGAATCTGATAAATATCAGGAATTAACAGTCTAATGATGACTGTGAATCCATTGTCAATTGTCAGGAAAAACCCATCTGGTTCACTAATGCCCTTATGGGAAGGAAACTGCCATCCTTACCTGGTCTGGCCTACATGTGACTCTAGACCCACAGCAATGTGGTTGGCTCTTAACTGCCCTCTGGGCAATTAGGGATGGGTAATAAATGCTGCCCAATCAGCAACACCCTCATCCTGTGAATGAATAAAGGAAAGGAAGTTAGGATGGTGTGGAGGAGAATTTGTAGGTGGTGGTGTTCCCATGTATCCACCACCCTTGACCTACTGCGTGATTATTAAATATGCTCAGTGATTAGCTTTACCTTCACTGACTTTATTACTGACATTGAACAATCTTAAAATAAGACAGAGCAAAAGTTAAAGCTTACTGATAAAACTTGAGAAAAGGGGTCCAAGGATAATAGATTAATCACAAGGAGTTAATTCTAATACGATTGCGTAATAAGTTGGTGGCACTTAGTTAATTGAACAATTTCAAACGATAAGGAGATTTGATGGGTTTGATATGGAAGAACCATTTCCTTTGGTGGTATAAGTTCTAGATAGAGGGCATGATCTCAAAATTGACCATTTAGAAATTAAACTAGGAAGCGTGAGTGTTACCCCCAGACTCCAGGAGAGGTCCCTCATTTTGTTATGCTCCAGGTTGGATACTGCAAGTTTTTAAGCTCCCAGATGAAGTGAGATGAATTTTCTTTATTCACACATTCACTCAATTAATTGCAGCAAGGTGAATTCAAAAATGGACCCTTTCCCTTGTGGTTATCTTTTTCCCAAAACCAAATGAACTTATGTTTTAAAGGGAGCTAAATTAACCAGGCTTTCTTGAATTAATAAATAAAAAAATGAGATTATTAATTATTACATGAGATTTATTAATACTTATTAATACAACACACATACACAGATTACAATTAAGAGGTAAGTCGTAAAGGGTAAACAGATATACAGACCAGTCTCTGAATTGTTTGCCAAGAACGGATACTTGAATGTTATAACTGTTGGAGAGGAGGTTACCAGGAGCATAATGTGAATTTTTGCACAATCAATTTGCTTTGCAGATGAGTTGAGATTCTATAGTGCTGATTGCTTTGAATTGTGATTGAATTCCAGCATTCAACGTGAGAAAGACCTTTTTTTATCGTGTATTCCTTTTGTCTGACGTTTTGCATTCAGAGTGAGAGAGGGCCTTTACCTATAATATAGGGATAACTGGGGGAAAGTTCCTTAAATTTGACCTCAACAACATGCTGATACCCAAAGCCAAGTTGATACACATGACAACATTCTTTCCAAAAGCCCACACCAGTGGAGTTGAGTTGGCTTTTAACCCTGTTCTTGTGTGTTTTTGAAAGGCAAAAACACAACAGGCTGACAATTATGTGGAGCTGGAGGAACACAGCAGGTCAGGCAGCAACAGAGGAGCAGAAAAGTTGATGTTTCAGGTTGGGACTCTTCTTCAGAAATGGCTAGAAGAAGGGCCCTGACCTGAAACATCAACTTTCCTGCTCCTCTGATGCTGCCTGGCCTGCTGTGTTCCTCCAGCTTCAAACTGTGTTATCTCTGACTCCAGCATCTGCAGATCTTACTATCTCTGGCTGAACATTATGTCTTTTTCTCAGCTAATTGCAAGTGACACCAAATTTATTGGAGGGATTCACATTGTGATGCCAGAAAGATGTATATTACAAAGTCCAAACTGTCTAGTCCATCCTTATGTTCAGTCCACCACCTTCATGCCATTCTTGGAACAACTTGCCAATCACCAGGTATCCACTGAAAGGTTGGAATCCCTTGTGCCTATGCCATCTTTAAAAGTCCATAATGCACCTGGACAATATCAGTGTCACTCCAGACATGATTTTCACCATTCCTCACATTTACCCTGGACATGACAGAGAGGGGGAAATTGTTACCCACCTTTGTGGGCACAGATCTGAAGATCCTCCTTGACAGGGTGCTGCAGGCACAGGACTTGCTCTACCCCTAATGACCAGCAGTGGAGGCTTCAGTTGTAGGTCATAGAATCATAGAATAGAATCCCTACAGTGTGGAAACAGGCCCTTCAGCCCCACAAGGCCACAGCGACCCTCAGAGCATCCCACCCAGACCCATCTCCCTATAGCCCACCTAATCTACACATCCCTGAACACTATGGGCAATTTATCATGGCCAATCCACTCACCCTGCACATCTTTGGACCGTGGGAGGAAACTGGAGCACCCGGAGGAAGCCCACGCAGACACGGGGAGAATGTGCAAACTCTACACAAACAGTCGCCCGAGGGTGGAATCGAACCCGGGTCCCTGGTGCTGTGAGGCTGCAGTGCTAACCACTGAGCCACTGAGCCACTGTGCCGCCCCAAAATGGCAGCCTGCTCTGAGGTTGCAACCCGAGTTTGTTCAGTATCAGCTGTCTGGAGGGATGCCCAGCACTGTATGAGGAAGGTCAATGTCCTTCTTCATGCCACCAGAAAAAGGACCACCATCTACTCTCCAATACCTCATACACAGCATCACAGAACTTTACGGTGCAAAAGGAGGTCATTTGGCCCATCATGTCTGCACTGACTCTGTTATCTAGAGCCAATCTCCTGCCTTTTCCCCATTTTCCTGCACACCACTACCAGCCAAAACAAAATCCAATGCCCAGTTGAATGCCTCAATTGAACCTGCCTCCTCCACATTTCCAGGCATTTCATTCCATACCCTAAGAACTCACTGTGAAAAGGTTGATCATGATTTTAAAAACCTCTATAAGGTCACCCCACAGCCTCCAATATTCCAGGGAAAAATGCCCCAGCCCCAGCCTATTCAGCCTGTAACTCAAACACCCCAGACCCAGCAACATCCTTGTAAATCTTTTCAGCATCCTTTCCAGTTTCATAAATCCTTCCTATATCAGGGTGACCGGAATTGTACACAGTATTCCAAAAGTGACCTCACCAACGTCTTGTACAGCCGCAACATGATATTCCAACTCCTATGCTCAATGCTCTGACTGAAGGAGGCAG
This sequence comes from Rhincodon typus, assembly GCF_021869965.1. Classification (NCBI taxonomy): domain Eukaryota; kingdom Metazoa; phylum Chordata; class Chondrichthyes; order Orectolobiformes; family Rhincodontidae; genus Rhincodon; species Rhincodon typus. Next base: position 24,136,650 of record NC_063332.1, on the reverse strand, counting down.
GTATGGCAAATGCCTTCTTCTCTTCCCTGTCTAGCTGTGACTCCTCTTTCAAGGAACTTCGCACCTGCACCCCGAAGTCTCTTTGTTCGGCAACTCTTGCAGTTGTCTAGCTCCAATGAGAGAGCGCCTTATGGTCCAGCAGGACTATGGCAACTTCACCTTTACCTTGCATTTGGTAAGATGGGAAGCTGAATATTATTGAGGTGTGAATTGTGGCATTAATAAGTTGTTTAACAAGCAATCATCCACCTTACTGAGTAACTGGCTACTGCCTCGTGAGAAACTCGCCTCACAGTTCAGCAGAACTAAAAGATGAAGCGAGATCGTCCCAATATCGAGATAGGCCTCATCAGACTTCCTGTCTGATTCAACCTTAAATCCAGCATATCTTCCTCAAGGAGACTGAAGGACTCTCAGTTCCTTCTTAAATTGAGATGTACAGGACTGGATGCAATAGTCTAGTTGTAGCTTAATCAAATCTTTATATATTTTCAGCATGACTTTCCTGCTTTTGTTGTAATTTCTCTATTTATGAAACTCAAGTTCCCATATGCTTTAATATCTATTCCATAAGTAAGACCTGTCACCTTCAAAGATCCTGGCAAATTAAACCCAAATCCTTCTGTCCCTGCCAGGGGTGGGATGAAATATTCTCCACTTGCCTGGTTAAACGAGTGGTCCAACAACAGCAGTCAATAAACAGAATACTATCCAGCTCAAAGCAGCCTACCTGACTGTTCATCCATTTCACTCCCGTGCTCACTAAACAGTGTGTGCTATCTACGAGACATGCTGCTTCAATTCACCAAGGTTCCTTTAACAGCACCTTCTAAACCCACAACCTCTGCCACCAAGAAGGGCGAGGGCAGGAAATACATGGGAATGCCACAACCTCATTACCTACCCAGTTTGTCTCCAAGCCACACAGCACCCTGAGCTCAAAAAATATTACCATTGCTTCAACACTGTTGCATCAAAATTCTGCAGCTCCTGTCATGCCGGCACAGGGACTGTAGTGGTTCAGTAAGAAGGCTTATTGCTACCATCTGAAGAGCAATTAAGGAAGGGCTGCAAACAATGAACTTGCAATGCAATGCTCACATTCCAGTAATGAATTAAAATCAAATGCCATTCATCAACTTTCTCTGTTACTTCATTGAAAAACACAAACTAGATCAATCATATGCAATCTGCCTTTTACAATTCACGATGGTTCTCCTTAATCATCTCAAACTTGTTCAAGCTCCTCATTGTTATTGATTATTGATTATTGATCCTAAAACCTTGCCCACCACAGACACGGCATTCACCAATAAGATCTAAATGAATGGCGGAATAGACTTTGAGGTACTGAACAATGTACTCATTGTTCCAATGTTACTAATAGACTAGAGAGAGTCATAGAGTTATACTGCAAGGAAACAGACCCTTCAGTCCAATTCGTCTATGCCTAACAAATATCCTAAATTAATCTCATCCCGTTTGCCAGCATTTGACCGATATCCCTCTAAACCCTTCCAAGGTGAGCAGCATTTGAATGTAGCAAAGTAAAAGAAATGGACTATACAAGGTGAGGTAGATTTCAATGGGGATATATTCAATCAAAAGTAATGTCTGTTTATATATCAGCACACACCAGCTCAATGGATGTTCTGTCAGGAAAGAATTTCTTTCTTAGAACACAGATGGTGTTTATTGGCCATTTCTAATTCTTCTGATAACATTGATAGGGAATCATAGGCTATAGGACTTGAATCACATGTGGGCCAGACCGTGGAGGGAGTGGGGTTGTTGGCAGGAAGATAGTAGGCTCCATTCTCCAAAAGACATGATTAAATGAATTGAATATTTGCAATCATCTGGGATTTGTAAAGTTATTTTGTTTAGTGCCAACAAACAAAATGGCATCAATCCAGCTTATGCCAGGAGTTGAAATCACCTCCTCTGTATTTTCTACCCTGCTACCAAGAGCCATATGTTACTGTGTGACTGTTAGACATTTGCTGACAGTCAAGTTGAAGCTGTTATCAACAAATCAATCAAGTACTGGAATAATTTAATTTTAAATTGAACTAGGTTTTCTTTAAACCTTGTATAATTTGTCAAGAAAAGCCACACTTAGAATACCACAGGCAACTTTAACTCTTCTTCCACCACTTCTGCCTCCATGCCTTCTTCTTCAGTAAAGATTCCCAACCACCCTCTGGGGACCCCTTCCCCTGCCTCCAACCTTCCTCCTCCTCTTGGACACCCCCTGCTGGCCTCTTACCCGCCCTGGACCTCTTCATTGCTAACCGCCACACAACATCGACCGCCCTGATTTCTCAACTCCCCTCACCCACTCCAACCTCTCCTCCTCCGAAGGTGCAATGCTCCACACTCTCCACACCAACCCATGTTTCACTATCAAACTCACTGACAAAGGCGGGCGGTGGTAGTCGGGAGGACAGGCCTCAATTTCGCAGAGGCCAAACACCAACTCTCCGACACCACGACCTACCTCCCCGGACCACATTCCCACCACGGCCCATCAAGCCAACATCTCCCACACTATCCTTGACCTCATTGCTTCTAGTGACCTCCCCTCCACCGCCTCCAACCTTATAGACCCCCCAGCTTTATAGACCCCAGCCCTGCATTGCCCGGTTCTACCTGCTCCCCACGATCCACAAGCCCAACTACCCTGGTCAGACCATCGTCTCCGCATGCTCCTGCCCCACTGACCTTGTCCCTTCCTACCTCAACTCCATTCTCTCCCCCTTACTCCAGACACTCCCTACCTCCATCCGGGACACAAACCAGGTCCTTCACCTCTTCAGAAACTTCCAGCTCCCTGGCCCCCAGCATTTCATCTTTACTATGGATATGCAATCCTTATACAAGTCCACACCCCATAAGGATGGCTTACAGGCCTTTATTTTTTTCATCTCCAACAGACCCACCCAGCTTCCCACAATATAATACCCTCTTCCACCTCGCTGAAATAGTCCTCATCCTCAATAACTTTCCCTTCAATTCTTTCCTCTTTCTCCACATCCAGGGGGTTGCCATGGACACTTGCATCGGCCCCAGCTACACCTGCCTGTTTGTAGGTTATGTCGAACAGTCCCTTTTCAGTACGTACGCCAGTACCGTACCCCAACTCTTCCGCTGTTACAGTGATGACGGCATCGGTGCTGCATCCTGCACCCAGGCTGAACTGGAGCAGTTAATCAACTTCGCTAATAACTTCCACCCTGCCCTCAAATTCACTTGGTCTATCTCAGACACCTTCCTCACCTTTCTTGACCTTTCTGTTTCCATTTAATATAAACCCACAGACACCCATAGCTAACTGGACTACACTTCCTCCCACACTGTATCCTGCAAAAACTCCATCCTGTTTTCCCAATTCCTCTGTCTCTGTCACATCTGCTCTGATGAGGAGACGTTCCACTCCCAAGCATCTCGGATGTCCACCTTTTTCAAACAACGATCTTTTCCCCCCATTCAGTCAGCTCTCCACCACGCCTCCTCCATTCCCCACTCCACAGCTCTTAACCACCCCCCCAAAAACATAATAAAGATAGGATCCCCCTTGGCCTCAATTTCTACCCACCATCCTCCGCATCCAATGTATCATCCTCAAACACTTCCACCAACTCCAATTAGATCCCACTACCAGTAACGTCTTCTATTCCCCACCATCTCTGCCTTCAGTAAGGATCATTCCCTTCGCTACTCCTTAATTCACATCACACCCCCCAACAACCACTCCAATCTACCCAGAACCTTCCCCTGTAACCGTAAAAGATGCAATGCTTGCCCACACACCACCTCCCTCACCTCCATTCAGGGCCCTAAACAGTCCTTTCAAGTGAGACAGAGCTTCACCTGCATCTCCTCCAACCTTGTCTATTGCAATCAGTGCTCCTGATGTGGTCTTCTCTACATCGGTGAGACCAATCGTAGACTAGGTGACCGTTTCACCTAGCATCTCCGCCAGGCTCGTAACGGCTAACCTAAGCTCCCAGTCACCGCCCGTTTCAACTCCCCACCCCACTCCTCCTCCGCCATGTCCGTCCTCAGCCTCCTCCTGTGTTGCGGTGAATCAGAACGCAAATTTGAAGAACACCTTATCTTCCACCTGGGCACCCTATAGCCTGGAGGACTCAACATTGAGTTCTCCAATTTCTAATAACCTTCCCACCCATCCCCCGCCTCTCCTTCCAGCCCCACCTTCTCCCTTCCATTCCACCTACTGACCCTCCCTTCCAGCCACCAACCGGATTCATCCCCCCCATCGACCAACCAGGTCATATCTACCACCAGTGTCCACCTATCACCACCATTCTCCCTCCACCTCCCCCCCCCCCCCTTTATCTGCCGCTCCCCCTACCCCCACATCCAGTCCTGAAGAAGGGTAATACCCAAAACATTGACTGCTCTTTTCCTCCAGATACTGCCTGGCCTGCTGTGTTCCTCCAGGCTCCTGTTTGTCTACCTTATCTTTAGGAGAAGGGTGATTAACTGCTAAGCTGCCAAAAAGGAAATGATTCTAGGGCTTGGGGTCTGAGTTATGAAGAGCGATTTACTGAGCTGAACCTGTTTCAATGCTGAAAAAGGAAATCGTGAGATGACCCAGTTCTTTAAAATGAAAAGCCTGACTGATGTTACTATAGCCAGTTCCTTCATGTAAATTGTGATTGTAAAAGTGGAGATGGGGATATAAAATTGCCAGGATCAAGCAAGGCCTATATATTAACATCCCCCCCACCAAGACTCACCCCACCTCCATACCCCACACTTATCAGCAGGTGCGAGTTTATGAAAACCCTTTTGCAAACGATTCAACGGTCCGCTCATTTAGTTTCAAACACTTAGGGCTGAATCTTACCATATTTTGTCAAAATGCCATTTTTAGTGAGGTTCATGGAGGGCTTCTCTCCCAGAGGCCTAACCAGTTCACTCATGCAATCTTTCCATCTGGAGCTGCTGGGAGTTGCTGCTGGTGCTAGTTTTGCTGGGTTCCCCGTCAATTTCTCTGCACCTTCATTGCATCACATCAACAGTGGTGAAAACCCCTGCTGTGGCTGGATCCATCAGTCATACTTACAACGCACCTGCACAGGGAACATATGAAACAGAACAGGTTCTATCAATGAAAGCAGTCAGTATTTGTATCATGTACAAATGCCAACTTAACATACTTGCCCATACTGTGGGACATGAGCATTCAGACAAGGAGGGGCATGGAATGATTCATCTTAGGACTTTGATATTGGATCTTATTCCGATGAACGCATCACCAGGCACGTGGTAAAGAGATTGTAGAAAAGTGTAGTTGCTGCACGAGTCATGAACGCTTTTCCTCCCAGACACAAAAAGCATCATTGCATATGAGAGTCTTGCTTTGTACTTACAGCTCAAGTGGAAGGGAATCAATTCCATACACCTCTGACCCTAGGACATCCTGCATTATTGGTGTGTGCTATGGCTCACGGGTGCCACCTTTAAGGTCACCTGGGATTACTTCTGCTTCACAGAGATCTCTATGTGCTATCTGCAAGGTCCAATGATATGATTAACATTGCTTGTGACCAGCATTTGCATCCACACACCCTTATACACTGCATGCATTTCACATGAGCAATGATTGCAAACAACTTCAATCTGTACTCTGCAAGTGTATGGTTGATGCAATTCCCTCTTGAAGGGCCTCCTATTGCTCTGAAGCAGAGCCTGTGTATTTGGCCATCAAACAGACACTCGATACTGGTGTCCGTGGGTATATGGGCCTGAGATGTTGCTGACTGCAGTCAATGATGGCGGTCTGGAGGAGCAAGTGGTAAGCTGGAGTCAGCAGGTACCCACTCAATGTCGCTGTCCACTTTCTATCTGCCAAGTGGTATAATAGGAGAGTGTATACTAATAGGGCACTGTTAAGTAATAATAAAGGAGGGTCATAATGAGCAATGGTCCCAGTTAATGGGACTCTCGTCTCTCACTAGTGAGAATCTCATCTCAACATCCAGAACTTAGTTGGAAAATGTACCTTGTTGCTCTTGATATCAAGGAAGTTCTTGCTTCTCTCAGACTTCCTGCAATAGCCCACATTGTTCAGAGCCTGGGAAGATCCTGCCCTTAATTTTATTTCAAAGGTCATTGATAGTTTTCGGCCTATATCTCCTGAAGTCTAAAACTGGACCCTGTCAATGTCATTTTACAGAAAGCCCAACTATTAGATATAAGATAGATAGATAGATAGATAGATAGATAGACAGACAGATAGATAGATAGACAGACAATTAGGTATCAAAAAATCAACACAGCAGCAGGTGACGAATTGTGATAATGATAGAAATAAAGTAATCTCAATTCATAACATAGTTAGAGACAGTCATTAAAATAAGAGCAAAGATGTAATAATAAAAGGATGACACAATAGTGAACATTTCAGTGGACAAATAATTACAATATGTTGCAAATTGCAGGTCTTCTTAATTTACAGAATGAAAATGAAAGGTCTACTGCACTCTACGTTTTGTCTGAATGTCTATACATCAGATGTTGTCAGGTTGAATTCATTACAATCTCAATCATTTATATGCTGTTGTGTCAAACGTGCAGTTGTAATATAGTGTTACAAATTGTAATCTCGTTTTAAAAATGGATACAAAGGACTTTTAAGCATAGTGCCAAAAATCATGTGGATTCAACGCTGATTGGAACCAATTTATGTCCAGAAGGATCGCAAGAAATATTTGAAATTTCCGCAGGAGCAAACAGAAATTTGAGGAAAGTGGTTTGCCTGGAGGTGTGAATAACTCTTTCTTACTTCACCAAACCTGGGAGAATGGGAGCTATTCAAATTAATGGCCGAGGCAGTACAAAGCTAATTACACAGCTAAAATACAATGGGAGTGGTGTAATGCTAGTGGCCCTGATTTCGGCCAGAAAGTCTGGTTTTAAGTCTCACCTGACTCGGAGATGTGTCATAACATATCTGAACGCAATGGTTAAAAATACCTACAAAGGAATTGGCTACCCTGCAAATCTGCATGAACGCAATATCTAATAAAGAAGCAGAAATCAACATTCTGGGATAGCAGTATTTTGAGTTCCAAGCTGTAAAAAAGTGTCATTGGGAACTGACATTTTCTGCAGAGATCACAGAAGAACCTGCGAGATACTTCCAGATATCGATTACAGCTGAACTAACTGTGGTCAGAATGTGGTAGTTGTTATTTTCTGTCTGGCAGCAGAAGCTACAGTAGAAAGTGACCAGAAACCCTCCCTGCTGTTAAGTGGAATCCATGTTGATCTCAAAAGTTGAGCGAGCAAAACCAGATAAGAAAAGGGACCTTGACCAACGCCTGAAGCTGCTCTACCTCCTGAGCCTACCAACAAAGATAAACTCTGACTGTTTAATGAAAGAAGACATTGCTGCTGTGGGACAATATACACATACACACATTCTTAGCTCACATACCATTTGGAGTAAACACCTTTTTGACATGACTGTGACACTATTTAGACTAGATACAATTCTAGTGATGGTAGAAGGATGGGTACTGAGATAAAGAAGGGAAAAAGGAATAGCACGTTTTGAAGGCTGGGCAGACTGGGTTTGTTTCCAGTAGGGTTTAGGAGAGTGAGGAAAGATTTGATTGAAATATAGAATCCTGAATTATGTTGATGAGATGTTCATGAAAAGAATATTTCCTTTTATGGGTCAGTCCAAAACAAAGAAGAACTGTTTGAAAGAGATAACAAGGTGTAGAGCTGGATGAACACAGCAGGCCAAGTAGCAACAGAGGAGCAGGAAGGCTGACGTTTCGGGCCTAGACCCTTCTTCGAAAAAATCTTTTTTCATACTGTGTTGACCCTATCAAGATAACTGTAAAAGCAAACATGGAGGCAGTGAAGCATGACAAGACAGAGAAAGGCGCGCCCCCTCCAGCCGACTGTAAAAACTCTTCAATCACAGGTCTTTAGACGAATATACAAGTTGGAAGCAAAAGTAGGCCATTCAGTCCCTCAGCTTCCTTTGCTATTCAATAAGATCATGACTGTTCTGTTTGTGTTTTGATTTCCACATGCCCCCCATTAATCTTTGACAATCTCTGATTCCCCTGTCTAACAAGATTATATCTACCACTGTCTTAAACATATTCAGTAGCCTGGTATCCACCACAGTCTGAGGCACAGTTCCACAGTCACACAATGCTCTAAAAAAATAAAGTTCTCTTCATCTCTCTTCTGAAAGGCTATCCCCTAAGTTTTAAACAGTTCTGGAGTAGTAGGAACTGCAGATACTGGAGAATCTGAGATAACAAGGTGTAGAGCTGGATGAACACAGGCAGCATCAGAGGAGCAGGAAAGTCAACGTTTTGGTTGGGGACCCGAAACCCAAAACATCAGCTTTCCTGCTCCTCTGATGCTGCCTGGCCTGCTGTGTTCCTCCAGCTCCACATTGTGTTGCCTCTGATTCCAGCATCTGCAGTTCTTCCTGTCTCCCTATCTTGATAGGGTGTTCCCTTTACATGATAACAATGTGGAGCATACAACATGGAATAAAGACTGTGGGCTACTGCAGAAGACCAGCAGTGGTCACAATTCTGCAAGATATGACAGGTTTCTCCTGTCAGGGAGACAAGGGTTTTTTTTTAAAATGGCTGACCCTCATCCTCCTTATGCAGTTACCATAATTTCATAACTGGCAATGATAACTGGGTGGCACATAGCACAGTGGATAGCACCAGGAACCCCGGGTTCAATTCCAGTCTTGGGTGACTGCTTGTGTGGAGTTAACTCATGCTCCCTGTGTCTGCGTGGACTTCCTCCCAATCCAAAGATGTGCAGGTTACGTGGATTGGCTGTGCGTAAAAACAAAACTGTTGAGGGACATGTAGACTAGGTGGATTAGCCATGACAAGTGTGCAGACATGGTAGGAGGTTGTATCTGGGTGGAAGTTCTTCAGGGGGTTGGTGTGGACTCAGTGGGCCGAATGGTCTCTTTCTGCACTGTAGGGATTCTATCTATGAAACAAAATGTTTTCTGGAAACTGAAAATTTCCAGTGTAGAATTAATCAAATGACTTCCTGGAACATTTAATGTGAAATCAAAAATCTAAAATACTAAAAGCCACGCCATGAACAATTGAGGGAATAAACTAATAACTTACCAGAGAGCAAACGATGACTTCTTCAAATATTGGTGTGAATGATGCCTTCTGACTGATTATAGGGATGTTGTAGAACTGACAAGCTGTTCTTCAAATTGCATTTGAGTCCTGAACAGGAAATTTAAAGCAACAATGGGTTATCTTTAAAGAAGCAATGATTCTGCTACAGTTGAGATCAATTACCACGAGGAAGATGTGACAACCAGAGCAAGAGTTCCTTCAGTAATGCAAGAGACAGAGTGGGAGATGAAGCATAAAAAGGGTGCACATGACAAATGTCAGAATAAAAATGCAAAGGTGAACCAGGCTGAATACAGAATATTAATAAGGGACGTGAAAAAGGAGGAGAGGCAAAGAGAGAGTATTATACGAGACTGACAGCTAATATAACATGGAATTCAGCAATCTCCTACAGACATATAAATAGTACAGAGGCAGTAGGAGGAAGAGTGGGAGTGATTTCGGATCAAAATGGGAATCAATGCACAGAGGTGAGACTTGAAACCAGGCTTTCTGGTCAAAATCAGGGCCACTACCACTACACCACTTCCATTATATTTTAGCTGTGTAATTAACTCTGAACTCTCTCAGCCATTGAGTTGAATGGCTGAGGTGCTATAGGCATACCTTGAATCTCACTTTAGCAAGGACAAAGATGCTGCCACTGTCATAGTGAAAGAGAAAGTTGTTGAAATTCTGGGTAGGTTAACATGCTGTTAAAACATGAAAATTGAAGTTAAGAAGTCACCAGAACCAGATGGAATGCATTGAGATTGCTGAGGTAAGTAACAGTAGAAATTGAGGAGGCATTGGCCTACAAATTTGCAAATGCCCCTAAACCAGAAGAAGCAAAGGACTGAGAAATTGTAAATAACAATATCCTTGTTCAAGAAAGGTATTTAAAAAAAGCAATAGGCAATTCAGTTTAATACATTGTTGTTTTTTTATTCATTAACAGGATGAGGGTGTCACTGGCTAGGCAGCATTTATTGCCCATCCCTAATTACCCAGAGGGCAGTCCTGAGTCAACCACATTGCTGTGGGTCTGGAGTCACATGTAGGCCAGACCAGGTAGGGATGGCAGTTTCCTTCCCTAAAGGACATCAGGTTTTTTCCTGAAAATTGACAATGGATTCGTGGACATCATTAGATTCTTAATTCTTGGTATTTTATTGAATTCAAATTCCACCATCTGCCCTGGCAGGATTTGAACCCGGGTCCCCAGAATGTCATCTAGGTCTCTGGATTAATAGTCTAGCGATAATACCACTGGGACATCATCTACCCAGCGATGGTTTGGCATCGGCTGGAATATTGTGTTCAGTGCTGGGCACTATACATTAGAAAGGATAGATTAGATTTCAGACTGAGTGCAAAAAACTTCACAAGAATGGGTCCATGATGAGGAACTTCAGGTCAATTGGAAAATGCTCTCTTTTGAACAGAGAAGATTGAGAGGAGATTTGACAGTGGTATTCACATTCATGTATTTCAATATCAAGAGGGACCCAGACTGATTAGATTGGGAGAAACTGTTCACATTGTGTGAGAGGATTGAAAACCAAAGGACACCAATTTATGGTGATTGTTAATAGAAGCAACAATGATATGAGAAAAAATTTTAACCCAGCAAGTGATTTGGATTTGGAATGCACTGTCTGAAAGTGAAATAGCAGATTCAATTGACGTCTTCAAAAGAGAATTGGATAAGCACCTGAAAAAAATGGTAAGTCTCCAGGACCCAGGCTGAACAGTGGATCTGGATGAGTGACTTTTCCAGAGAGCCAATGTCACATTGCAGACCTTCCAGTACCAGTTCCATGGTCAGGTAGATTGGCCATGCTAAATTGCCCATGCTAAATTGCCCATAATGTCCAGGGATGTGCAGGTTAGGTGGATTAGCCAGGAAACATGCAGTGTTACAGGGATAGGGTAGGGTGGTGGGTCTGTGTGGGATGCTCTTTGGAGGGTCAGTGTGGGCTCAATGGGAGGAATGGCCTGCTCCCACACTGTAGGGATTCTGTGATTCTATGACTCTTCTATTGTTCTATGGTCTGTTATGTTTAGGCCAAATGCCTCTCATAGGAACACAGGAATTAGGAGCAGGAGTAGGCAGTTCAGCCCTTCGAGCCTGCTCCTCTCATTTTCTGCATGCCTGTATTATTTCTTCTGTATTGACAGGATGTCCCTACCTGTTTCTTTTTCTCTTGGCAAGGTATCCATGTCCCTATCTTTTGAGTCTAACACCATAGACGTTTATGTGTTCACATTCTTATGGGGAATTCAGAGGTCAGCACTGACTTTACTAAACCTCAACTGGATGTTTGTTCTTACTGAGTGGAAAATCTGGGATATCTACAATTCTTCATTTTTTTTTGACTTGGTAGCTCTTTATAATCTTTCACTTCCCACTTTTGGCTTTTGTCTCAGTGGATAGTATTCTTCTTTCACTATTAGAAAGAAGTGGCTTTCTGTCTCATTGCAATACTTGATCACATGATCCTGGTTGACTCCCAAAGGCACTATTTGAAATGATTCTGCTTTGTCTGAGGTTCCATCTCTAATGTGACATCAAACTGAAGTCAATCAGCCTCTTGCGAAATCTCAAGTTAATCTTAAAGATCCCATGATGCTTTTTAAAGATGAGAAACAGTTCTTCTGGTATGACAGTCAATATTCCTGTGACAACCAGCAGCAGCAAAAACAATCTTTTTTTTGTTCATTCAGATGTGGACCTCACTGAAAAGGCTGCATTATCGATTCTGTGAATAACTGCAGCTGATTTAGCACACCTAGCGGCTACATTCTGTGCCCTACATTACTTTGCCATTAAATAGATCTGGAGATAGAAATGGCTGGGAAGGTGGTCTTAGTTACCTGGGACAGACGTGGAGATTAAACTATGAAATGATGGTAATTTATATTTATATCATGCCTTTTACAACATCAGAATGCCACAAAGTGTCAAAAAACTAAATCTGAAAATAAACTGTAGTCACTGTTGTAGGAAACATAACAGTCAGTTAGTACACAGCGAAGTGATCAGACCAGGTAACCTGTTTTCATGATGTTGATTGATTGATATATATTGACCAGTGAGCCAAGAACAACTCTCCAGGCTCATTGAAATAGTGCCGTGAAATCTTTTATGTTCACCTGAGAGAGCAGTTTAACACTAACTAAAGAGGTGGCCCTAACTGTTTTCAAGGAATGATACAGGCAGCATTGGAAAGGTAGCACTGAGTGTTTTGCTGGGGTGACCTGAACTGCCTTGGGGAGGTGTCTATAGTTGCTTTGAGGGCAGAACTGATAAGATAGCTTTAATTTAGAGGGCCCCAGTCATTGTCACAAGAGCTGATCACTACATTCTTCAACATCCAAATGGGCTTTCCTTGAATCCAGCAACCATTTCAGAACTTGACAACATGTCAGCCTTTTTTGCTTTGCTAGAATAATAATCATCTGATTGAAGAGGTCAACACCAAATAAGTGTGGCCTTCCCTATAACAGCACACCCAAGGTGTACATTCCATTTTGATATCACAAAGTCAAAAGTGAACAAAAAGGCTCCCAATTCACCTAATATAACGGTTCTCCTGGGTGAAGGGAGATAGACAATTATAGTGTTCTGAGGAAGGGTCACCAGACCTGAAACGATAGCTCTGTTTTTTCCTTCACAGATGCTGCCAGACCTGCTGAGCTTTCCCAGCAACTTTGTTTTAGTTCCTGATTTACAGCATCCGCAGTTCTTTAGATTTTTAATTATAACGTAAGATCCTGAATTAGTGGCCCTTTAACCAGAGTGTGTTCCAAAAAGTTAAATATTTAGCTGCTACTGAAGAGTACGCTGGTGCCCAAGCAAAGACAAGGAGATTTGCTGGCCCTTAATCCTTGTCTGGCTTGGGTTAGATCCTTGGTCTCCACAGCTCCATTGTTGTGGTTTCATTCGTGGTTCAGAGGTAAAATTCTCAACTGCCATGTGGAAGACTGGGGTTTAATTACCAGCTAATTCATGGCAGTCCTTTTTATCCATTCTTACTGCACTCTTTCTTTCATGCCATTATACTTCTGAGTCTAAATCCTGCTACACTTCGTGCCTGTAGCCTTCTGTTGCGGGTTCTTGTGGTACAGTGGTAAGTGTCCCTATCTCTGATCCAGGAGGCCTGCGTTCAAGTCCTATCTACTCCAGAGGTGTCTCATAACACATCTGAACAGATTTATTAGGACAATATAATGCTCTGCAGTCTCAGAAGTTAATAATTTATGCATAAAGGCAGGTGAATCTCCCTCCAAATGCACTAGTAACACTTCTGACAGATTTTGAATATGCGATATCCAGCAGTCTGTTTTCCCTGTGCTCTTTTGTTACATAGGAAACTATCCAAGTCAATTTGCTCACAGCAATTAAGATCCCATTAACCAGGATGAATGATCATCCAGGTTGTTTGAGTGATTTTAGGTGGAGGGGGAGGCACTGATCTATTTGGAATGATGGCTCATCCAAAAGAAATCTAAACGTTTAGAATTCTTGAGTTTTCTTTTGAAAACAGACTCTGTTTAGGAGTGGCAGGTATTAACATTCCACCTCAAGATTAGTTCAACATTGAATGATAACTGAGTCAGCTTTGATATATCCTCAATGTAATTGGCTTGTCAGGTCGCAGACTCCAGGCCTGGCCATGCGAGCCAGGGCCCTTCATTTTATTTTATAAGCCTGAGGATAATGTATGAAATAGTTTCAAAAGTGTAAAGTCAGCCATCAATTCTTATCACAGGTAGAACTGTTCTTCTGCAGAGTGTGATCAGGCCCTTGCTTTGAAAGACCCAATAAACCTGCAGGTAATGATACAAAATGTGTTTCTGTTTATGTGCTCAGAGCTTTCCTGAGGATTGTGTCCATAAAATAGAATAAAGTAATTGTAACAATGTCCACTTCACAATTTTGCACTTTCTGAATATGGTTGTAAGTACTGTGCTGCTATGGTGCCAGTCACAGACAAAAAAATCCTGCAAACCCTCTATACGCTAAGAAAAAATTATATTTGCTGTTTATGTGAAGAAAGATGAAACTCTAAATGAATAGTTGACCTTTACCAAATGACATGAGACCCGCTAGGTATACTACCACTACATCTACAGTGGCTATTGGAAATTGCAGTCCACTGACTGAAATAAACAATAAGATATCAAATATAGGTCTAAAATTGACTGGACTTAACACTGGGAAAGTGAATTATTTTGACTCACCAGTCAGAACGCATCAGCTCATTTTAAATCATCTGTATCATCCAGCAAGAAATGTTTTTTGCCATTTTTTCACAGCACTTTTTTAGAATTTGAATGCTCGCACTGAGGCAAGCTCCATCCCTTTACTAACCCTTTCACATCAACCATCTACAGCACCAGAGGGGGCAGCTTCTCCCTAAAACCTGACATTTTCATACACTTCAAAATCACCCAGCATTGTTGTAAAGAAACAGCTAACAGCTTCTACCAAGAGGATTATGCTGTGTTTGAGTGTGATGTTGACTGGGTTCGTGTGTCGACCTTTGCCTTCTTGTGCCAGTAAATCAGTGAATCAACTGTCAACTGATGGCTGGTGTAAATGGGAGCTGGCCAGTCTGATAAAGCTTGATTACCTGAAATGGCCTGGGTTGGATAAGGTTAAGCAATGATGAACTTCCAGGACTCTTGACATGAGACACCTTCTCAGTAAGATAAACATACATCTTGTGTCAGAGTACTGCCTTTGGAGGCTTCCATTTGTTGTATGGGATAACAAAAAATTCCTTTTTCTTTATTGCGTGCCCCCTCCTCCAACAAGTCCCCACAAACCATCTCTGAACGCTGCAACAGAACAATTAATCAGAGAGTTCTGGCTGGTAAGAAATGAACTTTTGGTTCTATGTACTTCCATAATTCTACTTGTTATCTTTAGAATTCAAAACTTGTAAAAGTCGACTTCTAAATATGGAAGGGCTGTGCATGGCTCTTAATCTATAACATTTAGATTAAAGAAAACTGTCATCATACATTTCACCCTGGGTGAAATATCTGTTCGAACTGACTAAGCATTGAATAACATCCAAAATCTAGGTGCTTTCACATAAAAAATGAACATTGTCAAAAAATATAGGCATAGGTAAAAAGGGGAACATTTGATGAAATGTTGTTTCAGTTTATTTACCAAATTGTTCATGTTAAAAGAGGCAGGCCATGAAGATATTTTTCACCTAAGGTCTGAAATTTATTATAATTTTATAAACCATGTACCTGTGTGTCAGGGATGGGTTTGCAGAGCATTCTGAAGGGGGACGGTGAATTGCCAACAGTCGTGAGACCATCAGAGCAGAACTTAGAAATAAAAGATGGGGCAATCATTTTGCTGGGATTATACTACAGTCTTCCTAACAATCAGAGGGAGACTGAGGAGCAGATAAGTACACAAATTATATGAGGTGTGAGAGGAATAGGAATTTCAACTTTATTAACATTAATGGAGAACGCCTCAGCGTTAAGAGATTAGACATGGTAAAAATTTTCAAACTTCATCGTGGAAAACTCTTTTGTTCCAGTATGTAGATAGTCCGGCTGGAGATGGGGCAGTGCTTCACCTAATCCAAGGGAATGAACCTGATCACACGGTTGAAGTTTCAGTTGGCGAACATTTTGGGGATAGTGTCCATAACTCTGTAAGTTTCAAAGTCACTAATGGAAAGGGACAAAGATAGTGCAGAAATTGTGTCTAAATTCAGGGAAGGCTATTTTCAATATCATTAGACAGGAGTCCTCTAAGAGTGAAGGGCAAGGGTCTGAATGGGAACCCTGAATATCAAGCAATATTGAGAATTTAATAAAGAAAAAGAAGGAAACATGTGTAAGATACAACATATTATAAACATTTGATTGACTGTGACTTCAACGAGTCCTGGCAAAACAAGAGTCAATAAGTATCAGGGGACAAACTCTCTACTGGTTAGAGTTATACTTGGCACATAAGAAGATGGTCGTGGTCGTTGGAGGTCACCTCAGCTCCAGGACATCTCTGCAGGTGTTCCTCAGGGTAGTGTCCTAGGCCCAACCATCTTCAGCTGCTTCATCAATGACCTTCCCTCCATCATAAGGTCAGAAGTGGGGATCTTCGCCGATGATTGCACGCTGTTCAGCATCACTCACAACTGCTCAGATACTGAAGCAATTCATGTTAAAATGTAGCAAGACCTGAACAATTTTGCGGTTTGGGCTAAATTCACAATACACAAATGCCAGGCTCTGACCATCTCCAACAAGAGACAATCTAACAACTGCCCTTTGACATTCATTGGTGTTACTAACAACATCCTGGGGTTTACCATTGATCAGAAACTCAACTAAACTCACCGTATAAATACAGTAGCTATAAGAGCAGGCCAGAAGCTAGAAATACTATAGCAAGTAACTCACCTCCTGACTCCCCAAAGCCTGTCCACCATCTACAAGGCACAAGTCAGGAGTGTGATGGAATACTCCCCACTTGCCTGGATGAGCGCAGCTCCAACAACACTCAAGAAGCTTGACACCATCCGGGACAATGCAGTCTGTGTGATTGGCACTACATCCACAAGCATCCACTTCCTCCACCACCGACGCTCAGTCGCAGCAGTGTGTACTATCTGCAAGATGCACTGCAGAAATTCACTAATAATCCTCAGACAGCACTTCCAAACCCTCAACCACTTCCATCTAGAAGGATAATAGTAGCTTGGAATGCTACCACTTTCAAGTTTCCTCCAGACCACTCACCATCCTGATTTGGAAATACTTTACTGTTCTTTCACTGTTGCTGTGTCAAAATCCTGGAATTCCGTCCCTAACAGCATTTGGGTCTACCTACATGGAGTGGACTGCAGTAGTTCAAGAAGACAGCTCACCACCATCTTCTCAAGGGCAGCTGGGGAATGGGCAATAAGTGCTGGCCTGCCAGCAAAACTCGCATCCCACAAAAGAGTTTAAAAAAGGTTAAGATTTTATATTAAAAGAATCTAAAAATAACTAAAGTAGGTGTGAAAACATCCATTTTTTTCCAACATAGGATTATGTGAAATTTTGGCATGCAATGTCGGCATTGTTGGTTATGCTAGCAATTTGTGCCCAACCCTATTTGCCACCAAATTAGGTGGTAGTGATCTGTCTTCTCGAAATACCATGGGGTATACGGATACTACTGTCCTATTAGAGAGGGAATTACGACATTTTGACCCAGCATCACTGAAGGAATGGCGATATAATTCCAAGCTGGGTGCTGTCTGGCCTGGAGGAGAACCTGCAGGTTATGGTGTTCTCATGCAATTGCTGGCTTTGTCTCTCAAGGTGGTAGAGATTGTGGGTTTGGTAGATGCTGTCAAAGGGGACCTTGGTGAATTTCTCATAGACATGTTCCATTTGCAGTTTTCTTTTCCGAAAAGTCGGACTTTTCCAGAAACAAGGAATTTTGGAAGGTGACAAACAATTCCTCCACAATGTATACGGAAAGGCTAAAAAAACTTGGTTGTTTTCTTTTCTGGGGCAGAGGCTGAGGGAAGACTTGACGAAAGTCGATAAAATTATGCGATGCATAGAGAGGGTCGATGGTCAGAATCTTTTTCCCAGTTGAAATGTCTAATACTAGAAGCATGTAATGAAGGTGAGAGTTAAGATGTCCCAGCCTCTTCTTATAACTCAAACACTCCAGTCCCAGCAACATTCCGGTAAATCTTTTCTGAACTTTCTCCGATTTAAAAATTTCCTTCCTATAGCAGGGCAACATCAACTGTACACAGTACTCCAAAAGTGGCCTCACCACCATCCTGTTCAATCTCAACATGATGAACCAACTTCTATACTCAATGGTATCAGCAACAAGGGCAAGCATGCTAAGCACCTTCTTAACCACCCCCAGGATGTAGGACACAAGGGAAATTATCAGACTTCAGTCCCATTCATTTCCCTAGTACTTTTTCTCTGTTGTTTCATTGTTTTAAGATCCCCCCCTCCCTTTTGCCTCTTGATTTTATATTGCTCTTGGAATGCTTTTTGTGCCTTCCATTGTGAAGACAAATACAAAATACTTGATCAAAGTCTGTGCATTTTCCTTGTTTCCCATTATTAATTCCCCAGTCTCACCCTGTTTAAGAAAGCATTGTAAACTGCTCTAAATTCTGTCATATACACAAATTCTATCGCTAAAGAACATGCCTTTTTGTTTATTTTATTTGTTGACTTTTCCCTTGGAGGCATGTAGCAGTTTGGAGTAAGATAACTAATGTTCAGTATTTTGAAGCAGTTTAACCCAATAACAACAGTTATTTTTCTGTACTGCCAAAGCTGAAACATTTGTCAGACTTGGTTTATTCCAGCCCAAAGCATGGTAATAGCAGATGGACTACTTTGAAGCAGATGCATTTTATCAAATTCTCAGTACAACAGAGTATTCAATCCTTATGTTCACAGATGCTCCCAATTTTATCGAAGTCCTCCAGAATTGAAGAAATTGCCAGGGGATTTCCAGAAATTAAAACATTCTGTCTTTGAAAGAAAAAGGGAAACTCCATAGGAATCCTATATCAGTGTTGTCAAAGGATTCATGAAAGAAAATTTGGATTAGGCTGCAGAAAAATGGAAGCACTTGTCGTCAGACATAAAGTCAGTATCACCAGGATTTTCTTCGAAATTCAAATAACACATCAAAAATAAATTAAATATCTTTAGCTAACCTGATGTTAATTCAGCCAAGGGAATGCAATTTTTTGTTTTTCCCCATGTCTTCGCCAACTATACAGAATAATGCAAGACCTGCGTTTATATTGGACTCTTAACACGTTGAAAATGAATTAGATTCTCATTAGGCCAGATCTTGACCGACTGGAATAGTGTAAATTGGGAGATAGTGGATTAGCAGCCAGTTTTGCATTCTGTTCTGAAACTTATTTTCATTGAGGTAAATGGAAATAAAACTCAAGAGAAATGTAAAAAAGCTGTTGGCTTGACATCACCCATTTCCCACCATTGAGCGAACTTACTGATGTACTCAAATGAGCTAAATATCACAGTACCAAACAAAATCAGTGGTTCCTTTTTCCTTTTAAAATGGTAAACATGGGTCATTTTAATGCCCACATTGTATTTTCTGACCCACATGTCAAATTCAGCCGAGAGAGAACAGGATGGGTACTCCGCAACTCGTATTAGCAGAACTTTATACCATGCTAACAGGAGATGGACTGGATAGGATTATTTGTCAATCTTCCTGCATCATTGTGCTTCAAACGTAGTGAAGGGGCAAATCAACAAAAGGCAGAACTCTGACTTGTCCATCTAAGTTAGAAACTATACTTTGAAAAGAATATATGCCATTTAAATACAATAGCTCCATGTAGACACAAAGCATTCCACTGATTGTGTATTGTTAGATTCCTTTGTTCAATGATAGAGGGACCACAGTTTTTATAGCAGCATAAACAATAATTCTGTGAACACACAGTGAAATAACTTCACAGAGGCCAGTATTTGGTCACCAAGTCGCCCTTTATTTACACATGGAGAGTCCTTGACACTAACCCAGCTCCCTCAGAGCCAGCTTTCAGAATGAATAGACTCTCCTTAAAATGCAAACCCTTCAACCCAGCAACATCCTTGTAAATCTTTTATGATCCCTCTCCAATTTAATAACACTCTTCCTATTTCAGAACAAGTAGAGCTGTACACGATGCTCCAGAAGTGGCCTCACCAACATTCTGTACAATCTCAACATGATGTCCCAACTCCTATACTTAATGGTCTGAGCAATGAAGACAACCATGTTAAATACCTTCATAAGCACCCTTAGGATGCAGGGCAACAGGTCAAGGGAAAGAGGAGTCCTCTGACTCCTGTTTATATCTGTCAACCAGGTCTCCCTGATTGGACAAGACTAACAGCCCCAATCAGGGAGCTCCTATTTATGACATCCATTTGGCTGAGTTTCTTACAATCATTGCACATGACAGTTTCTATTTCTCTGTAGCAGGGGCATGTTATCACTTGACAATGTGGGGAGAGATGGTTGTATTATAACTGGACTTTTAATCCAGTGTCTGAGTTAAGGTTCTGGGGAGGAAAACAAAACAAAGTACTGTGGATGCTGGAAATCAGAAACAAAAACAGAAATTGCTGGAAAAATCCAGCAGGTCTGGCAGCATCTGTGGAGACACACATACACACACACACACACACACACACACACACACACGCACGCACACACACACACACACGCACGCACACACACACTCTCACTCTCTCTCTCCATCTCTCTCTCTCTCACACACACACGCACACGCATGCACACACACACACGCATACATGTAAATCTATAGCATGAATTTGTATATGCAGATACTTCTATTTTGTTCAAAAAGCACAAATTTAGAGACAATCAGTCAGTGTGGCATTTTATAAATTCCTACTTTAGAAATAAAACCAGTCTGACTCCCAACCAAAACTCAAACAGATTCTAAACAAGGCCTCACACCTAACGTGCATTGTCTGACCTAAAATGTTGCCTCTTCTTTGCACTGATAAAACCCTTAGTTGTCTCAGGGCAGTGGCTTGAAAGGAATTCGGGGATTTACATATACATTTTAACTAATTAAAACCTTCCAACTGATTAAAGATTTGACACCATCTTAGGTTTGTTTAGTACATCCTCATCAGTGGTGTGACCCTTTGATCTTTTACTTATAAATTCTGTGTCTGATACTACCTCTGTCACTAACGCCTGAAGAAGGAGCGAGGCTCCAAAAGCTTGTGTTTTCAAATAAACCTGTTGGACTATAACCTGGTGTCATGTGATTTCTGACCCTGTGGAGAGAAAGCAGAGTTAACGTTTCAGGTCAACTGATCCTTCTTTAGGTTTTGTAGAATTCTTCAGAATGTCCTGGGGGCTTGGGTTTGAACTCTACCACAGCTGACAGTGGAGTTTGAATTCAATAAAAATAAAATCTGGAATTAAAATTCTAAGGAGGAATGTGAAATCACTGTCATTTGTCATAGTACCCACCTGATTCACTTACTGGCCTTTTGGGAAGGAAACTGCCATCCTTACCTTGTCTAGTCTGAATGTGACTCCAGACCAATAGCAATATGGTTTACTCTTAACTGCCACTGGCCATTCAGTTCAAAGGTGAACTAGGGACGGACAAACAATTCTGGCCCATGCAGTGATGCCAATATCCAATGAATAACAAAAATGTCATAGTTATATATCTGGACTAGCAATCCTGATAGGTTAATAAACTAGAAAGGATGTATTTTGAAGTCCAACATGACAATTTGTAACTTTGGATTCAGTTTTAAAAAAGTGAACCTCAAAGTTCTTTTCATTAGAAGTGACAACAAAGTTGTCAGATTGTCATAAAAACATCCAATTGGTACAATGATAGATTGGTATTACCTAATCTGCCCTACATACATCCCATATCCAACAACAATACGGCTGACACTTTCAAATTCCCTCTGAAGTGTTCTAGAAACTCATTCAACTGTATTAAACCTCCTGTGGTTCAAAATGCAGGAGCAGGGGGCAGGTGCCTGGAGAGGGACATGACTGCATTTCAAGGGTCTGGAGCCACATGTAGGCCAGGACTGGGTAAGGATGGCAGCTTCCTTCTCAAAAGGACTTTGGCTAACCAGATGGGTTTTTCCAATAATTGGCAATGGATTCATGGTCATCATTAGACTCTTAATTCCAGATTTTTCTTCATTTTTAAAAAAATTCAATTAAATTCCACCACCTACCATGGCAGTGAGATGACTCCACCAGGCACTCGCTGTGGTTTTCTTGGCAAGTTCTTGTAGCCACTTCCACCTTCTCGAGCAGCTCAATCCACACACATTGCATCTTCTGTGCGAAAAGGTTGCTCCTCAGATCCCTTTTAAATCTTTCCCCTCTCACCTTAAACCTGTGTCTTCTAGTTTTGGACTTCCATAACCTGGCAAAAAAAAAACCTTGGTTATTCATCCAATCCATGCCCCTCATGATTTTATAAACCTCTATAAGATCACCCCTCCGTCCCTGATGCTGCAGGGAAAATAGCCCCAACCTATTCAGCCTCTCTCCATAGCTCAAACCCTCCAACCCCAGCGACATCCTTATAACTCCTTTCTGAATCCTTTCGAGTTCAACAACATTTTTCCTATAGCACAGAGACCAGAATTGTACACAGTATTCTAAAAGTGGCCTCACCAATGTCCTGTACAGCCGCAACTCCTTGCTCAATGCACTGACCAGTGAAAGCAAGCGTCCTAATCTCCCTCCTCACCACCACGTCTACCTGAGACTCCACTTTCAAGAAATTATGAACTTGCACCCCTAGGTCTCTTTGCTCGGGAACACTCCCCGCGGGGCCCACCATTTACTATATAAGTATTAATGTGCCAATAACAAGACATTTAAAAAGCATCCCTATCGCTTGTGCTGTGAATTGTTCCACACTTTGAGATGAACCTCGCTGCTCTTGTTGCCTGATTCTTCTACACCTGTTACTGTAGCCCATGTCACTCCAATCCCTATAACGCTCTCATAGAATCTCAACAGTGTATGCAGTGACTTTCCAAAGAGCAACCCACCCAGACCCACCCCCTATCCCTATAACCCTACATTTGCCATGGCTAGCCCACCTAACTCGCACTTCCCTAAATTGCATAGGCAATTTAATATGGCCAATCCACCTAACCTGCACATTTTTGGACAGTAGCAGGAAACCAGAGCACCCAGCAGAAAGCTACACAGACATAAAGAGAACATGCAAACTCCACACAGACAGCCCAGTTCCCTGATACCCCTGAGGCAGCAGCGCTAAACAATGAACACTGTTCTGTTCTTTTCTTTTATTTTGCCTTTCAAAGTGAACAACTTCACTTTTCCCAAACTATACTCAACATACCAGAATTTTTTTCCCCATTCACTTAACCTAACTATATAAGTCTGCAGCTTGTTGTGTTATCTTCACAAATTACTTTCCTACTTATCATTGTGTCATCTGCAAGTTTAGCCAACATGCCTTCAATCTCCTCAACTAAGTCATCGGTATAAATTATAAAAGGTTAAGAGCCCAGTGCAGACTCTATGGGATCGCACTTGTCACATCCTGCTCATGCAGAGGAGACCCATTTATGGTAAAAAGTAAAGTTCTGCAGATGCTGGAGATTTGAAATATGAATAGAAAGTGCTGGAGAATCTCAGCAGGTTTGGCAGCATCTGTGGAGAGAGAAACCAACTTAATATTTCGAGCCCAATAATTCTCCTTCAGAATTTTCAGGACCCTGAAATTATCAAGTTTCAGCTCCATCAGGTTGCTCAGCACCACTTTGTGAGTGATTACAGTTTTACCAGCTTTCTCTTTCCATTCAACCTCTTAATTTACAGATATTGCTCCAATTTTTTTTAACTTTGTAGGGTAGGCTCCACAGGTCATATTGTCCTTTTCTTGTTTCTTATATTCTTAAATATATCCACAATTTTCATCCTCTAGAGCGAAGAAAAAAGCAAAATACTCATTCATTACATCTGCCATTTCTTTATTATTTACAATTAGTTCCGCAAACTCACATTCTAGAGGACCAGCATACACTTTATTTACTCTTGAATTTTTTTTAGCTATAGAAACACTTTCTGCCTGTTTCTCCATTTCTGCTTAATTCCTACTCAGGCTCTAATTTATTAGTGCTGACTCACCTTTTAGTCACTTTCTGCTACACTTTGTACTCTGATCAGTCACTGACATGTCACCCACCTTAGAGCAATATTATGCTTTTTCTTTAAGTTTGATGCCCTCTTTAACTTATTTACCTAATCATGGATTGTGGGTCTACCTTTGAATATTTTCTTTCTAGCAGGAATGAAATAGATGAATTAATAGCATCCATATAGATAAATGGTTTAGACCTGACCATCATTACATGACATGATTAGAAAATGACCAGGGTTGGTAAACAAATATTTCAAGTACACGGCATTGCAAAAGACAAGCAGAATAGCAAAGGAGGAGTGGTAGCCCTGAGAATAAAAAATTTTGTAAGTACATTAGTCAGAAGGGATTTTGGCTCATAAGATCAGTAAGTAGAATCAGCACGGGTGAAAAAGATGAATAACAAGGGTCACTAAATACAATTGGGAGTAGTTTATAGGCCCTTGAACAGTCATCATTCTACTTGGCACAGCATGAAACAAGAAATTATTAGTTTGTAACAAAGAAAATGTTATAGTATATTAGGGACTTCAATCTCCATAGAGACTGGACAATCAAATTGACAAAGGTGGTTTGGAAGGTGAGATTTCAGAAACATTTCACAAGTTTCCAGATAATTTATATCTGTTATTATACCATGACACCAGATTAAGTAGTAATGTCATAGTAAAAGGTCCATTGGGAAATAATGATCATAATACAAGTGAATTCCTCATTAACTTTGTAGAGGTGGCTCAATGGGTCATATTGTTCTTTCCTTATTTCTTATGTTCTTATATGTATTCACATTTAATTGTGTCTGCCAGCTTTCTGCTTACTTCGTTTATGTCCTTTAATTGTCCTGAACTCTTTATAGCTTTTGCTTTTATTTGACAAAGGGCCTCAGCAGCAAAATTCCAATATGTTTAATTAAAATCCTCAATATAGATCCCTACAAAAGTAGACACAACAATGTTCCATGAGATATACTTCCAAGTCTTTTCTGATCTGAGAATCCCCCATGAACATGAATGCTTTGTTTCCTGCCATCCACCAACTTACTATCCATGTTGCTCTACTCGCTATTACATAACACAACTTATCAAAAAGCCTTTTGTGAGATATCTTATTGAACATCCCAGAGGTACAGTTTCAAATATTTTCTCTTTCAAGTGAAAATCTTTTGCAAACTATTGACCATGTCTGATGCAAAATTCCAAAACCATTTCTTAGCAAACCTCTTAGCAGCATCTTTGTGAAAGATTCCTTTATGCAGTGTCTTTAAAGTGAAGGCCTAAATATTGAATCAGAGATAGTAGGAACTGCAGATGCTGGAGAATCCGAGACAACAAGGTGCAGGGCTGGATGAACACACCAGGCCAAGCAGCATCATAGGAGCAGAGAGGCTGACGTTTCGGGCCTAGACCCTTCATCAGAAACGT
>NC_063332.1:24085471-24106321 GCF_021869965.1 Rhincodon typus | reverse complement strand
TGAAGAAGGGTCTAGGCCCAAAACGTCAGCCTTCCTGCTCCTCTGATGCTGCTTGGCCTGCTGTGTTCATCCAGCTCTACACCTTGTCATCTCAGGACATTGGTGAGGCCACTTTTAGAATACTGCATTCAGTTGGGGTTGCTCTTCTATAGAAAAGATGTCATTAAACTTGAGACAGTGCAGAAAAGATTTACAAGGATGTTGCTGGGACTAGAGGGTTTGAGCTGTAGGGAAAGGCTGAATAGGCTGGGGCTATTTTCCCTAGAGCATTGGAGGCTGGGGAGTGACCTTATAGAGATTTATTAAATCATGAGGAGCATGGATAGGGTGAATAGCCAAGGTGTTTTTCTCAGGGTGAGGGAATCCAAAACTATAGAGCATAGGTTTAATGTGAGAGGGGAAGGATTTAAGAAGGACCTGAGGGATAACTTTCTCATGCAGAGGGTGGTGCATGTATCCACTGCCAGAGGAAGCAGTGGAGGCTGGTTCAGTTACAACATTTAGAAGGCATCTGGATGGGTATACGATTAGGAAGCATTTAGAGTGAAAAGGTCCAAATGCTGGCAAATGGGACTAGGTCAGATTGGGATGTCCGGTTGGCGCAGACAAGTTAAACCGAAGGGCCTATTTCTGTCCTGTATAACTCTATGACTCTATGAACTAGAAGGCAGACACAATATCTGTGTAAAGGCTTGGATTTTGCTGTAATAATAAACAGTGAGACTGTCAACACTCATTGTAATTACAGGTTACACCTGATAATAGCTTTCGGGTCCACACATTTTTTGCTGTGTAGCTAGGCACAAAAGCTAGCTCAGTTGGCTAGATAGCTGTAGGGTAGATGCTGACAGCTGTGGTTACTATGAAAGACTCTTCTTCTCAAGCTGTCCCCCTACCTCAGATTAAATTACCACCAGTTGCCTCTCTCTAATAATGAGATCAGGATGAGGGTGAATTTATTTATTTTTTACCCAAGTGTTTCAGCATTAAAAAAGACTGTAAAGGTTAGAGTGTTGTGCTCAGATGCCTATGTTCTAAGATTATAAAAGGTGATAACTCCCTAGAGTGAGTTTATACAGTGAGCACTGCCAATGCTGGAATCAGAGATAACACAGTGTGGAGCTGGAGGAACAAAGCAGGCCGGGCAGCATCAGAGGAGTAGGAAAGTTGACATTTCGGGTCAGGACCCTTCTTCAGAACCGACCCGAAACGTCAAACCTGCTCCTCTGATGCTACCTGGCCTGCTGTGTTCCTCCAGCTCCACACTGTGCTAACTCCCCAGAGTGGTTAAGGTGGTGTCATGTGTTTATTTTCAAATCAAAACATATACTCAACCTACCTTGACCCCATTATTAAAGGAACCAGAATGAAGGCCGTGTGATCAATCCGGAAATAAGTTGACTATTTGAATATTATAATGAGTCCCTTTGCCTTCATTTTAAAAGGCATTTTATTTTTAAATCATCTCAACCATTCTTCCCAGGGCTTGGGAAATCTGGCAGTTAAAAGGAATTAAGAAATTTTGGACATACTTAAGATCATAAGAACTAGGAGCAGGAGCAGGTCATTGCACCTGCTCTGCCATTTGATATGATCACGGCTGATCTCATCTCAGCCTCAACTCCACTTCCCTGCCTGCTCTCCATAGCCCTTCAGCACCTTACTAATTAAAAATTTGTTTACCTCCTCCTTAAATTTACTGCATGTCCTAGCATCCGCTGTACTCTGAGATAGTGAATTCCACAGATTCACAACACTTTGAGAGAAGTAATTTCTCCTCATCTCTGTTTTAAATCCACTACCTGTTAAACTAAAACTATAACGTCTTGCTGTAGATTGTCCCACATGAGGGATATCCTTTCTATGTCTACTTTGTCAACCCCCTTTACCAGAGTTAGGTCTCATTCTTGTAAACTCTGGACAGTATAGACCTATACTGCTCAATCTCGCTTCATAAGACAAACCCCTCATCTCTAGAATCAACCTGTTGAACCTCCTCTAAACTGTCTCCAATGCAGATACATCCCTACTCAAGTAAGGGGATTAAAATTGCAAGTGTAACACCCTTGTTCAAAAACGATTGTAAAGGTAATCTCAACAGTAACAGACCATTCAATTTAACTTCAGTGATATTGAAACAATTATTCCAGATTGAATGAATAATCACATGGAAAAATATAGATTGATTAGGAAGAGCCAGCACGGATTTCTTAAATGTAAAGCATGTTTAACTAATCTACTGGAGATTTTTGAACAGGCAACAGAGAAAGTTGGTGAGTGTAATGCTATTAATGCGGTGTTCACAGACTTCTAAAAGCCATTCACTTCAATCCCATACATTTAACCTTTGAAAAAAGTTATAGTTCTTGGAATAAATGGGATAGTTGCAATATGGATATTGCTTGAGGTACAGGAAATAAAGAGTAATGTTTAATGGATATTTTTCAGGCTACAGACAGGTTTGTAATGCAGTTCCTTATGAATCAGTCTCAGCCTCCTTGTTTTCCTGATATATGTTAACTGTCTAGATCTTGGAATTAGGGAAGTGGGATGCAACCTTCCAAACCCACGACCACTTCCACCTAGAAGGACAAGGGCCACAGATATATTGGAATACCACTACCTTCAATTTCCCCTCCAAGTCACTCACCAACCTGACTTGGAGGACTGCAGCAGTTCAAGGAGGCAGCTCACCACCACCTTCTCAAGGGCAACTAGAAATGGCCAATGAATGCTGGCCACTCAGTGATGCCCATGTCTCACAAAATGAATAAATAAAATAAAAACTTCCATGTTGATGGATGAAACAAAATTTCAAAGCATTGTAAACTATGAGGAAGACAGTATAAAACCACATTATGACTCAGACAACTTAGTGGAAACATAGAAACTAGGAGCAGGCATGGGCCATTCGACCTTTCAAGCCTGCTCCACCCTTCAATATGATCGTGATTGATACTCTATGCCAATGCCATATTCCAGTTTTCTCCCCATTCCCCTTGATGCCTTTAATATCTAAACATTCATTTATCTCTTTCTGGAATATATTCAGTATCCAAGCCTTTACAGCCTTCTATAGTAGAGAGTTCCACAGGTTCACTACCCTTTGAGTGAAGAAATGTCTCCTCATCTCAGTCCTAAATGGCCCATGCATACCCGGTGATTGTTACCCCTAGTTCCAGACTCCCCTAACCAGGGAAAAACATTCTCCCTACATCACGTCTGTCCAGCTCTATTAGAATTTAATACATTTCAATCAGGTAAGGGCGGCATGGTGGCTCAGTGGCTCAGTGGCTAGCACTGCTGCCTCACAGCACCAGGGACCCAGGTTCGATTCCAGCCTTGGGCGACTGTCTGTGTGGAGTTTGCACATTCTCCCTGTGTCTGCGTGGGTTTCCTCCGTGTGCTCCAGTTTCCTCCCACAGTCCAAAGATGTGCAGGTTAGGTGGATTGGCCATGCTAAATTGCCCATAGGGATGTGTAGATTAGGTGGCCAATGGGGAATGAGTCTGGGTGGGATGCTCTGAGGTTCGGCGTGGACTTGTTGGGCTGAAGGGCCTGTTTCCACACTGTAGGGATTCTATCTATAAATCCTATGTCCTCCCATTCTTCTAAATGTTTGTAAATACAGGCCTGACAAACTGATGTCTCCTCATGCAACAGTCTTGACATTCCTGGTATCAACCCTCTGATTCTCCACTGCACTCCCTCTATGGTAGATTAAATAGGGGGTCCAAAACTGCATGTAATATTCTAGAGTCTCACCAAGGCTCTGTATAACTGCAGTAAGACATCCCTACTCATGAACTCAAATCTTCTTGCAATGTATTTGCTTTTCTTATTGCTTGCTGCATCAGCCTGAATATTTTAATCGATTATAGCAAAATATGCAAAACCAGAGTGGTGAGAAAAGAACAGAATTTGCCACTTTGTTTAAGTGTTTATGCTGTGCTACTGCTGCATGGAGACTTACAGTCCTTGACTGCAAAAGGCAAGAGAATTATGCCTGACTGAATGTAACAAAAAGGTTCTTTCTGTTGAAATCCATTCCAGGCAGGAAACAAGTAATCAGACCACATCAATTTCATACATTAAATGAGTTGAAACTAATTGTAATATTGAGAAGACACAGCAACAATGTGTAAGCTTCTTTGAAAACTGTCATTCTAGTGACTGCTCAATATCCTGGTCTCTATCCAGACGTAGTGCTATGTTGTCTGACAATTAATCAGCCTTTATTTGATTGAAACCAGGGACTGTCCTATCAAAGGAATTTACAGACTGATTGTTGGTGCGTATTCCTGGATCCTGTAAACCAATTAAAATTTAATATAATGGCAGCATGACATCACTATTGTATCTGATGGTTCCCGATGGCCATTTTTGTGTTGGGAATATGCGCTGTTTATTTTATCAGCTTTAGTCTCCAAAAAATAAAGCCAGCACAAGACAGGAAATATGTAAGGCTGAAAGAATACCCTATGTTTTGATCCCAGCTGAGAGGAATTGCTTCAGGTAAATACTGAATATAATAGCCAAGTGTTTCTATTGGGCCTAATAGAATGTGCTATTACTGACGTCCACAGTCACTCAAGTATCTGAACAAAAAATGGGTCTTCTCAATGATAAAATTAATATTTTATATTTGATGAATTCTTTGAACTAAATGAAGTCCTCAAAACCATGGAAATATATACCAGTCATAATTTACACTGAGGAATGCAGAGATTTGATGTCAACAGTTTGAAAAATGCATTTGATATCATCAGCCATTGTTGAATCCATTTAGGTACAAACTGAATTACTGGTGACAGTACTAATCTCCCCTGTGTCAGGTATGATGAAGCAGCATGGGGGGGTAGGGAAGGTGCTTTTTGCTGGGGGAGATGGGGAGGATGGTGTGCAGGATTGGGGTATGTGCAGACAAAAATGTTTGGGTGTTGATGTGGCTTTTTATAAATCCCTCAGAACAACTGAAAAAATAACTTGTGCGAACAGAAAAATGTTTTCGTTTCCACTAAGTTTGATCCGAAAGCAGTCAGAAAAGAAATGGTCAGTCTGCGTTGCTGAGTCACAAGCGTGTACCTGACTAGAGGTTCAGTCATCATAGCGTACCTCACCATTTCTACACACAGAATTATATTTGATCAATTATTCACACAAGCTTCTAGCTGACTAATTCAACACAACCTTGACAACTTATATTTTTATCGCACCTCAACCAAATGAAAGTTTCCAAGGTGCCTCACAGAATATTCATGAAATAATAGACAACTTTGTTTCACGTAAAGGGATTATTTTTTCTTTATTCTTTCTTGGGATGTGTGCATCATATTTGTTGTCCATCTCTACTTTCCCTTTGATCTGAATGACTAGCTGAGTCATTTCAGAGGATAGTTAGGAATCAACTGCATTGCTGTGGTTCTGGAATCACAAGTAGGTCAGACCGGGTAAGGATGGCAGATTTTCTTCGATAAATGACGTGAGTGAGCCAGATTGTTTGCCGTCACTGTGACATGTTTTATGTTCCAGTCTTGTTTCAGTCAGAAAGACTTGGTCAAAATGACTCATCTTTTGGCATATCTCGAAGGAGGAAAGTGATATAGAGAGGTAGAGAGGAAAAATGAGAGAATTGCAGATCTTAAGGACTGGACAACTGAAAGCAGGATGGACATTGATTGTGTATTTATCATTGGAAATGCATGAGAACAAATTTACAGGAATGCACCGACCTCTATGGTTTGTGGGACTGGAAAGATTATAGGGATAGGGAGGGGTGAGGCCATTGAGAGATTTGAAAACAAGTTTGAGAAGTTGAAAGTTATGATGTGCTTAGCGTGACTGGAACCATATACACAGGGCTATTATGGCACTGGGACTTGCTATGATTCAGGATGGGTCGAGAGGTAATGAAGGAATGAATGAGGGTCCCAGCAGCAAATGATCTGAGGCAGGGCGAAGAAGGCTGATAAAAATAAACATTTTTAGTGATGGCATGAATATGAGATCAGCAGCTCAACACTAACTATTTACAACTCTATCACAGATTTACACACACACAGTTACTATATGCTATATCCACATAGCCAGCTGACTGTATGCATTGCAACGACTCCATGACACATAGAGAGTAATCAAAGACAAGAATGTTAAATGCCATGATGTCATGTAACTGGTTTAAAAGTACAGGCCCGTCTAGTCCAAAATAGGACCATAAGACATAAGGCCATTGGCCCATCAAGTCTACTCCACCATTCAATGAGAGCATGGTTGAGCTGATAATCCTCAACTCTACTTGTCTTTTTCCATAACCCTCGATTCCCTTAGTTTTGAATGTACTTAATGACCCAGCCTCAACAGTCCTCTGCAGTAAAGAATTCCACAGACACACTACCCTTTGAGAGAAGAAATTCCTCCTCTGCTTTGTCTGAACTGGAGACAGCGTATCTGTTTAGTACTAGATTCTCCCACAAGGTGATTCAACTTCTCTGCACCTAGTGTGGCAATTGCCCAAAAAATCTTGCATGTTTCTATAAGATCACATCTCATTCTTTGATTCTCCAAAGAGTACAGACACAACCTACTCAACCTCTCCTCATAGAGAGAATCCCTCCAAACTGAGTATCAGCCTAGTCAACCTTCTCTACCTCCAATGCCAATATATCTTTCCTTCGATCAGGCAAAACAAAACTATTCATACTATTCTAGGAACCTATACCGTATTATAACAATTCCTCCTTTTCCTTTAAAGAGTGGGAAATGTTTTCCAATAACATGTACATGGATGCGTATTATCTCTGTACATTCAGATAATGCCTGGTGGATATGACCAAGTCTGCAGCATACACAGTTATCATGGTTTGGCGGTATAGTTTGACTCAATGGTGTGCTATCAGGCATCACTAATGGATGTGTGTTATTTGTCATAGATGTGTGGCAGTTGTCTGCCATAAAGTCTTCAGAATCTGAGTTGTCATCTTGTGTGATGCGTGGTTACAACATAGAACATAGAATGTAGAACTGTACAGCACAGGAACGGGCCCTTCAGCCCACAATTTTATGCTGAACATGACACCTCTCCATGGGGGAGGCAATGGCCTAGGGGTATTATCATTGGACTGTTAATCCAGAGACCCAGATAACGTTCTGGGGACATGGTTTTGAATCCCGCCACAAGAGATGGTGGAATTTGAATTTAATAAAATTTGTGGAATTAAGAATCTAATGATGACCATGAATCCATTGTTGATTGTCAGAAAAACTCATCTGGTTCATTAATGTCATTTAGGGAAGGAAACTGCCATCTTTACCTGGTCTGGCCTACATGTGACTCCAGGCCCACAGCAATGTGTTTGACTCTGAACTGCCCTCTGGGCAATTAGGGATGGGCAATGAATGCTGCCTAGCCAGCGATGCCTTTATCCTGTTAATGAATAAAAGAAAATGTACAATTTGGATATTGTCCTCTACTTCTTCACAGGACTTGACCATTGTTCATCACAAAGTCATTGTACTAGGCTGGACACAGCGATATTGTATCTTTCCACAAATCCATGTATTCTCATGAAAATCTCAAACTTGTATACTTTGTCTGATTCACGTTGGGATAACTGCCTGCATGTGCATTGATTATGCCCTTTGTGCTGTTTTCTCCTCTTGTTCCAACAATGTTACACGCACATGTGTTTGGTTGGTGAGAGTGCATGAGGGAAAAACTTCATTGATCTGTCTGCCAAATATGAGAGCAGCCAGTGATGGTAAACTGATGCCTCGAGAATAGCATGCACTTTTAAAGATCATGGATTTTACAGGATAAGCAGTACATTATGTGAGACTATTCAACTAAGAGTAGTGAGGAGATGAGCTAATATGTTGACAGCCCATTTCCTGCACTTAGAAGGGTGCACTCGCGCACTGCTGACCAAGTCTGAACACAATCTGTTGAGGCATGCCACCCCCACTGAAAATGGTAGTTAATGTGTCAACACACTTGCACAAATAGCATCTATGGTTTATCTCATTAAAGGAAATTTGCTAAAAATCAGACACCAGAATGTAACCACGCTCGTAGATATGGAAAAATGTTAGTCTCAATCTCGCATCATGGTTCAGAATGTTAATTGCCATTTGTTACTTGAATCAGAGGCATCATCCCAGTTAAGAATGTATGAGTGCAGGAGCAGTACCACGTATACCTGAAAATGAGGAGTCAACCTGCTGAAGCTGCCAACAGGACTATTTGCACACCAAACAGCATAAGCAGCAAATGACAGACAGAGTTAAAAGATTCCACAACCAATTAATAACACTATGTTCTGCAGTCCTGCCAAATTCAGATGAGAATGCTGGTGGACAATTAAACAACTCACTGGAATGGAGGTTCCATAAGTGTCCCCATCCTCACTGATGGAAGACCCCAACACATCAGTGCAAAAGATAAGGCTGAAGCATTCATAACAATCTTCAGCCAGAAGTGCCGAGTGGATGATCCATCTTGGTCTTTTCCAGTGGTCCTCAGCATTACAGATACCAGTTTTCAACCAATTTAATCCACTCCACATGATATCGAGAAACAGTTGGAAACACTGGATAGTGCAAAGGCTAAGGGCCCTGACAACATTCCAGTAATTGTACTGAAGACTTGTGCTCCAGGACATGACATACTACTTAACCATCTCCTCCAGTACAGTTACAATACTGCAATCTACCTAACAATATGGAAAATTGCCAAGGCATGTACGATACCCAAAAAATAAGTCAGCCAATTACCACCCTATCAACTCAAGTAAAAGTGATGGAAGGTGTCATCAACAGCGCTATCAAGCAGCAACTGCTCAGCAATAACCTGCTCAGTTCAGATTCCGCCAGGGTCACTCAGCTCCTGATCTCATTACAGCCTTGGCTCAAACATGGACAAAAGAGCTGAATTCCAGAGGTGAGGTGAGAGTGACAGCCCTTGACATCAGGGCCGCATTTGACCAGGTGTAGCATCAAGGAGTTCATGCAAAAGTGTAGTTGGTAGGAATTTAGCAGAAACTCTCTGCTGCTTGCAGGCCAACAGAACATGAAAGAAGATAATTGTGGTGGTTGAGAGCCAGTCATTTCAACTCTGTGCAGGAGTTTCTCAGGCTAGTGTCCTTGGCCCAACTGCTGCTTCATCAGTGAATTTCCCTCAATAATAAGCTCAGACGTAGGAATGTTCACTGATGATTGTACAATGGTCAACACAATTCATGACTCCTCAGGTACTGGAGCAAATCCAGCAAAACCTGGAGGGCTGACAAGTGGCACGTGATAATTGTGCCATGCAAGTTCCATCTTTAACAAGAGGCAATCTAACCACTGCCCCAAGCTTTCAATGTTATTACCATCACTGAATCCCCCACTACCAACATCCTGTGGATGACTGTTGACCAGAAGTTTAACTGCACGATGGCTCAGTGGTTAGCACTGTTGGCTCACAGCACCAGGGGCCCGGGTTTGATTCCAGCCTCAGGTGACTGTGTGGAGTTTGCACATTCTCCCTGTGTCTGTGTGGGTTTGCTCTGGTTTCATCACACAGTCCAAAGGTGTGCAGGCTAGGTGGATTAGCCATGCTAAATTGCTCATAGTGTTCAGGGATGTGTAGATTAGGTGGGTTATAGGGGTATGGGTCTGGGTGGGATGCTCTGAGGGTCAGTGTGGATTTGTTGGGCCGAAGAGCCTGTTTCCACACTGTAGGGATTCTTCTTCTTCTTCTTCTTCTTTAATAGAACAGCCATATAAATACAATGACTACAAGAGCAGGTCAGAGGCTAGAAATCCTGCAGCACGTAATTCAACTCTTCTCTCCCCAAACCTTATCCAGCATCTACAAGTCATAAATCAGGAGTGTGATAAAATACTCTCCACTTTCCTGAATGAGTATGGCTCAAACAACACTCAAGAAGCTTGACACCATTCAGGACCAAGCAGCCTGCTTGCTTGGCACTACATCCTCAAGAATTCACTTCCTCCAACACCAACACAGTATCAGCACTGCGTACCATCTAGAAGATATACTGTGTACCATTTACAAGATGCAGTTTATCAAGGCTCCTCAGACCTTCCAAACCCATGACCACTGACATCAAAGAGGACAAGGAGGCAGGTATATGAACACCACCATCATTATACACCATTTAGGTGCATAAGATTATGAGGGATATGGATAGGGTGAACAGAGAGCAGCTGTTCCCCTTGGTTCAGGGGTCAATCACGAGAGGGTACAGTTTTAAGGTAAGGGGTGGGAGATTCAGAGAGAATTTGAGAAAAAAGACTTTTTCACTCAGAGGGTGGTGGGAATCTGGAATGCACTGCCTGGGAAGGTATTGAGGTCCAGAAACCGTACAATCTTTAAAAAATATTTGGATGAGCACTTCAAATATTTTTTTTCCTTCAGTGTCGCGAGGTATAAATTCTGGAATTCCTCCCTAACAGCATTGTGGGACTGTCGACACACATGGATTGCAGTGGTTCAAGAAAACAGCTCAGCACCACCTTTCCAACGCAATAAATGCTGGCCTAGCCAATGACGCCCACGTCCCACAAATGAATCCAAATAAGAAAGGAGCCTGTGTGAAAGAAGATAGTCTCTGATTCTTTGAGGCTAATGGAATGAACATTTTTCACATGACTGCATTAGTTAATTGATGTTGTTATTATTGCAGGGTCAATATATGGCTTGATTGCTAATCTGTTGGATCAAATGTATATTGTCTAATATGTCTTGACACACAGTCTGAGCAATTATGACTTGTTTGCCTTTGGTGATTAATTCTTGGAGAGTTCTAGATCACCTCTCAATGACCAGAATGAAAGGACTAATTCAGGGACCTGTGGGATACCATCAGGCTGATGATGACCTTTTTGAGCAGCTTGGTCCACGTCTGATCAGCTTGCTGAATTGGCTCAGCTCTTTCATGATCAAAATTGACAGGACTGATGTTGGGCTTGGACTTGAAGTGTTGTAACTGTTGTTGCCTCCTGAATCGTAACAATATGTAGATCTGTTCAACTATTCCAACAATTTCAAAGATTTCAGGTTTCGATCCCAAGGATCCAAATTGGCATTTATGATGGATCATTGCAATGCATGGGATGTCAGATTCAACACAAGCAGTTATCTTATCGTCTATGGGTTGTGCCAAACTGTGCCGGTTTCTTCAGTACATCTCATTTAAACTGGGTAAAGGGATGACGTTTGCACATGTGCTGTCCAACTGGGGTCTACAGGATGTACATTGTGGTTCACTTTTGGATCTTGTTGATATGATTTTGCACCATATATGGAACTTTGGAAGCTTCTTTGACATTTTTCCTTGATTGGCTTTTCCTCACATGCTGTTGTAGTGCATTTGGGCCTTTCCTGGCGATTGGACACCCAATATATTCTTGTCCAATGTCCTCCTGTGGAACATAGTTTGCATATGTCACTAAATGCCGGACATTGTAGAGGTGAATGACACAAGTTGCAACTCATCCAAGATTTAGATGCTCCATTGAATTGTTGCTGGTTGCAGTAGCTGCTGCAGAGTCAAGCACATGTAGATGCTGCTTCCTGCTTTGATTTTGGGTCCTTCTTCTTGTAAAGAGATTATTAGGTTTCTTCAGTCGTGATTTCCTGAATGATTTGATAGGTGTAGGGGCAATGGCCAATTCCATCAGCTTCTCAGCGAAGCTAGCCTCAGGGTAATCACATTCTGGACCTCTGTATTGTCTAAGAATTGGTTGAATATTTTAACTGGCTATGGTGATTGTGACATGAATGAATTAGAATCCCTACAGTGTGGAAACAGGCCCTTCAGCCCAACAAGTCCACACCAAACCTCAGAGCATCCCACCCAGATCCATCCCCCTATGACCCACCTAATATACACCCTCTACCTCCCTGAACACTACGGGCAATTTAGCATGGCCAATCCGCCTAACCTGCACATCTTTGGACTGTGGGAGGAAACCAGAGCACCCGGAGAAAACCCACGCAGACACGGGGAGAATGTGCAAACTCCACACAGACAGTTGCCCAAGGCTGGAATCGAACCCGGGTCCCTGGCGCTGTGAGGCAGCAGTGCTAACCACTGTGCCACCGTGTCACAATGAGAGCCTATTTACCCTGAAATTGCCTTGAACTTTAAGTTGTTTTCCTAAAATCAGATTTTTTTCATCATTAACCAGAAATATTGAAGGATTTTAACCTCTGAACCCTTCAATGTCCAAAGTTGGAAGAGGTTTGACTGCCTTTTGTTCTTAATCATTAAGTCCAACTGACTTACTGGATGCTTCTGGGCAGGGGTATATAGAGTCATAGAGTTATACGGCACAGAAACAGACCCGTCAGTCCAACTTGTCCATGCTGATCAGATATCCTAAACTGATCAGTCATTTGGCTCATATTCCTTTAATCCATTCCTATTCATACACCCATTCGACCTGACTATTCCAGCACACAGGGACATATTTGCATTGAGAAGTTACTGAAGAGATTTGCCAGCATAGTTTCAAAGATGGGGGATATTAGTTACAAGGTTAGATTGGAACAGTTGGGCTGTACAAGCAGTCAGGATTTAGGGGAGATTTGTTAGAAGGCTACAAATTATGTCAGAGATAGTGGGAACTACGGATGCTGGAGTCTGAGATAACAAGGTGTGGAGCTGGATGAACACAGCAGGCCAGGCAGCATCGCCCCCTTCTTCAGAGAAGAAGACCGCTTTGTGGAACACCTATGATCGGTTCGCGACAAATGACTACACCTCCCAGTCGTGAACCACTTCAACTCTCCCTCCCACTCCCTGGACGACATGTCCATCCTGGGCCTCCTCCAGTGTCACAACGATGTCACCCAGAAACTGGAAGAACGGCACCTCATATTCCGCCTTGGAATCCTACAACCCAATGGTCTCAATGTGGACTTTATGAGCTTCAAAATCTCCCCACCCCCAATCTCATCCCAAGACCAGCCTCCCCTCTCATCCCAGCTTTCTTGGCTTGTCCGTCTTCTCTCCCGCCTATCCGTTCCTCCCACCTCACTCACCAACCCTGACCCCCACTTCCTACCTACACTCACGTCTACTGGCTTCATCCCCGCCTCCTTGACCTATCCGTCTTCCCTCCCACCTACTGCCCTTCCCTCCTCACTGACCAACCCCCATCCCAACTCCCTACCTACACTCACCTTTACTAGCTTCATCCCTGCCTCCTTACCTGTGCATCTTCTCTCCACCTATCTGCTTCACTATCCACCTTCTATCACCTCCTCCCCCCTCTCTATTTATTTCAGAGACCCCTTCCCCTCACCTCCCCCATTTCTGAAGAAGGGTCCCGACTCGAAATGTCAGCTTTCCTGCTCCTCTGATGCTGCCTGGCCTGCTGTGTTCATCCAGCTCTACAGATTATGTCAGATTTGGATAAGGTAGACAGTGATAAGCTGTTCACTTTAGCTGATAGACTGGGTGCACCGTTATTGTTTTGGGGGCAATATAGATCATAAAACATAGAACATAGAATATAGAACAGTACAGCATAGTACAGGCCCTTTGGTCCATGATGTTGTGCCAACCTGTTATCCTACTAAGATCAATCTACCCTGCATATCCTACATTTTACTATCCTCCATGTGCCTATCCAAGTGTCGCTTAAAAGTCTCTAAAGTATCTGACTCCACTACCACTGTCGGCAGTGCATTCCACACACCCACCACTCTCTGTGTGAAGAACCTACCTCTGACATCTCCCCTATACCTTCCTCCAATTACCTTAAAATTATGCCCCCTCGTAATAGTCATTTCCGTCCTGGGAAAAAGTCTCAGACTATCCACTCTATCTATGCCTCATCATCTTGTAAACCTCTATCAAGTCACCTCTCATCCTTCTTTGCTCCAATGAAAAAAGCCCTAGCTCCCTCAACCTTTCCTCATATGAAGAAGAACATTTTTCCACAGTAAGTGGAAATGCCTTGGAGCTTTCTGGTGGATTCCAAAACAAGCAATGATTTCAAAAGGAAATTTGGAGGTATTTGAATGAAAGAAATGTGTAGGGCTACAGAGACAAGGCAGGTGAATTAAACTTCCTAGATTGCTCTACAACAGACATCATAGACTAAACAGGCCAAATGGCCTTCTTTTGGGCCTTAATCACTCTCTGCCTCTATATAAATGACTTTACAGCTTACAAATTCTTTACAAAGCACCACATCTGACTATTTCTATCCATAGATTTACATCTGACTATTTCTTCACACAATGGAAAATTGGCAAGGGAATTAATATTGGTAAGAATGTTGTGTTGGAGAAATAAATTGGACTGAAGGTTGTTCAGTCTCTGGCACCTGATTCTACATCCCAGAGTGTTGAAAGAGGGGGCTAAGGAAATAATGGATACACTGGAGGTCATCTTCCAGAATTCTATAGAGTGTAGAATGCTTCCTGCAGATTGGAAGGTTAGCAAATCTCACTGGACTACTTAAGGAGGGAGGGAGAGATAAATGGTGAGCCACAAACATTTTAGCCTTACTCTATAATAAAATCTATTATAAAGGATGTGATAATTGGACAAGTGGATAATAATGATCTGATTAGGCATAGTCAGCATGGATTTGTGAAGGAGAAATCAGGTTTGATGAAGCTTTTGGAGTTGTTTTTTGAAAATATTGCTAACAGAATTGATAAAGAGGAGTTAGTGTACATAGTATAATTTGATTTTCAGAAGGCTTTTGATAAAGACTATACAGGAAGTTGATTAGCAAAATGAAAGCACTTGAGATAGGAAGTTATGTACTGGCATGAGGATTGGCAAACAGGCACAAGGCAAAGAGTTGGAATAAATGGGTTATTGTCCTGTTGGCAGACTCTGCCTAGTGAGTAGACAATGATCAGTACTTGGGCCCCAGCTGTTATACAATATATCCATGACTTGGAGATATGGACCAAATGTAATATTTCCAAGTTCCTAAAAATTGCTAAAAGGAGGCTAGAAGCTAAAGCTTTTTGCCTCAGGACTAGGGGCTCAAGAAGCGGACTTGAAATAAAAGAGGTTAATTCATACAACATGAGAGAGATGCTGATTGGTTGGGCCATCATAGGCGTGGCAATGAGGCAAGAACTGTAAATGTTAATTCTCAGGTCAGGTAGGTAGATTCTGATTGGTCAAGGCAATACCATAGGGATGCAGCACCATAGTCTCCATGTCCCATTTTTTTTCTGAAAATGCACAAATTCCTCCCTTCAACATAAAACAGGATGCTGAGTATTTGTGTCTGTAGCTTCTAGAACATGCAAATGCATCGTACTGCAAGCCTAATTGATGATCTCAAGTTTGTTCTGGATGCAATTCTTAGCACAGTCCATATTATTTAATAAATGATTACTAACAGCAGAATCATATCTAATGGTGATGTAGTTTTCTAAGGTTTACAAGCATGGGCTGGTTGAGTGCGAGCAGTGTGCTTCCAGCTGTGAATGGTTACCTGAGTTAGACTGATCATCTCCCAAAGCTAAAAGTAGAGCAATTCTGAGGGGCAGAATTAACCTGCCTCGGAGAGGCAGGGACTAATCAAAAATAGTCAGCACAATTTTTGAAATAACTGCACAGAGGTTAGGTCCCATCACCAAGTCACCCTTTTATTTACTTGTGCAGTGTACACTAGCTGTGACCAGCCAGCTCAGAGTCAGTCCTCAACTTGGGTGATTGCTTTCCCATTTGGCCCAGGTTAACAACCCCAATCAAGAACCTCATAGTCAACAAAGTGCACCCGGTCCCAATCACTACAATTTTGCTCAGGGGAGGTCATTTCGGGCCAAATTGATTGAATTTTTGGAAGATGTGACCAGGTGTGTGGATGAGAGCAATGAATTTTGATGTAGTCTATTTGGATTCCAGCAAGGCTTTTGATAAGGTCCTGCGTGGGAGACTGATAGCAAAGGTAACAGCCCATGGGATGAAAGGAAATTTGGCAAATTGGATCTAGAATTGGCTGAGTGGCAGGAAGCAGAGGATGATGGTTGAGGGGTGTTTTTCCAACTGCAAGCCTGAGCCCATTGGGCTCCCACAGGGGTCAGTGTTGGGACCCTTGGTGTTTGTGGTTTATAAACGATTTAGACTTGAATGTAGAAGGGTTGATCAGAAATTCGCAGAAGATACAAAAATTGGTGAGTGTTAAATAATGAGGTGGATAACCTTAGACTACAAGAGGATATAGATGGGCGGATCAGATGAGCTAATCATAGCAAATGGAATTCAATTGGAGAAATGTGAGGTGATGCACTTGGGCTGGATAATCAAGGCAAAGGAATACATGATGAATGGTAGGACCCTGGGAAACACCAAAGATCAGAGGGACCTTTGTGTGCATGTATATGGTCCCTTAAGGCATCAAAACAGGTGGATAAAGTGGTTAAGAAGGCATGTGGGATATTTGCCTTTATTAGTGGAGACATAGAGCTTAGGAGCAGACAGGTTATGCTGGAACTGTATAAAACATCGGTCAGGCCACAGCTGGAGTATTATGTGCAGTTCTGGAATCCACATTGTAGGAAGAAGGTGATAGCACTGGAGAGGGTGCAGAGGAGATTTACCAGGATGTTTTAGTCTGGGCTGGAGAGTTTCAGTTATGAAGAGAGATTGGGCAGATTGAGTTTTTTTTTCCTTAGAGCAGAGGAGCTTGAGAGGGGACAAAGCTGAGATGTATTGAGTTATGAAGGGCATAGACAGGGTAGCCTGGAAGAAACATTTCCCTTTGATGGAGGGATCAACGACCAAGTCATAGAAATAGGGCAGAAGGTTTAAAGGAGATTTAAGGGAATATTTTTTCACCCAGAAACTTTGGGAATGTGGAACTCACTATCTGTAAGGTTGGTAGAGGCAGAAACATTTAAGAAGTATTCAGAAGTGAACTTGCGATGCCAAACCATATAAAGCAATGGGCCAAATGTTGGAAAATGTGATCAGAATAGTTAGGTGGCTATTTTTGACTGGTGCAGACTCGATGGGTTGAAGGGCCTTTCTTCTGTGCTGTTCATTTCTATGCCTCCGTAGGACCTTATAAGGGTTTTTGTGATTTACAGTGAGCGATGGCTTGATCAGGTATCTGTTATCATGCAGGATAGTTTCCATATGCCCTTTCTCTGCATCAAGCTTACAGGGTGAGCAGATAGCCAGGGCACTGTACACAAGAAGCATGTGGGATAGTAAGTGTGCCAAGTATTGACCAGTGAACCTAGGCTTTCAGTAGATGGCAGTTAAGAACTCAACTCGTCTAATACACTGAGGAAGGGGAGCTCATTTGAATGCTCCATTCCAGGATGGAGTTTATTAAGCTGTATGAATACATTCTGAGATACGGCTGCAGGTTGAAATATCGCAAACATGCCATCAACATACTGGAAGCTTACAAGGAGTAAGAACTTGTGGTCTTTCCCACTCAGCCCATGATACTGGGCTTCTCATCTGTACTAGTAATCACATGCATTTATGTACCTGCACCATTCCAAACACGGTGGGATTGTCACCATAAAGAAGAACCCGATGAGTGGAACGGTGGTAGGAGAATCATGGCGGAGGTACAGAATGATCATAGCACCAGAAAAGGCAGGAATAGAAAAAAGCAGAAATATAGTGATGATTGGAAAGAAATTTACTAATGAAGATGAGATCGAGCCCTTCAGCAGGAGACTGCTG
Source organism: Rhincodon typus (assembly GCF_021869965.1). Lineage (NCBI taxonomy): Eukaryota > Metazoa > Chordata > Chondrichthyes > Orectolobiformes > Rhincodontidae > Rhincodon > Rhincodon typus. The sequence goes on along the minus strand of NC_063332.1, from coordinate 24,088,631 downwards.
ATATCAATTGTAGAAAGTGGATGCTGTTTCAGGACCTCCATTGTATTTAGGGAATTCAGAGATTTTACCACCATCCTGAGAGAACATCAGCACCCACAAAATTGAAAGAAAGAATATGCTCCAGAAACTCTGTGCCATGCTTTCACTCTGCTACTTGTATGAGGCAGCCTGAAAGAAAGTGGCTAGCAGCAATTCTGGTGGGAATGGGGCAAATCCCAGTTGTGGTGATGAGGGAACTTTGATCTTACCACAGAATTTTCCAATGTCTTTCCAATTTTTGGTGGGTTCTTGGAAGAGAATTTTCTTGCAGATGTAAGTTGATTAGTAAAGGGTGCCTTCATTGACCAATCATAGGCCACATGGTTGCCAGATCTTGAAGTGAGTTCAAGTATTTTAAGATGGTCAAAATGGTGGAATTGTTTGGTATTTTGGATTATGATTGAAGCGGCACATTTCCAGAGGCTGACAATGTACAAGATTTTGTCAGCAATGATTTATTTTCAGAAGTTTGCTTCAAATTTTGCACTTTTGTGACTCTGTAACAGGCTTAATCACTGATTATTCTTAGATCTCATTTCCTGAAATCTTCTTTTGCAAGAAAAATACCTTTGGAGCAACTCTTTATTTAAGACCTATAATCATAGAATCTGTTCAATGTGAAAGCAGGTCATTCAGCCCACTGAGTCATGTTGCCCCTTCTCAGCAGCCCACGCAGACCCACTCCTGTACCTTATCCCTGTAGCCCTCCATTTCCCATGACTAATCCACCTAGTTTGTACATTGTGGGACACTATGGGCAATTTAGCATAGCCAATCCACATAACCTGCTCATCTTTTGACTATGGGAGGAAACCCACACAGATGCAGAGAGAACGTGCAAACTCCACACAAGCAGTCACCTAAGGGGGAATTGAACCCAGGTCCTGGGTGTCAAGAGGCAGTAGTGCTAACCACTGAGCCACTGTACCACCCCCATTTTATTTGTTCAGTGTTCGCAATGTAGCCACTATTCAAAATGATTATTTTTCTGACTAGTTGAACGTGCTTTAACTTCGTTGGTAGATTACTCTGCCAAAAGTTGTGCAGCTAAACCAGTTACATCCTGCTGTAAATGTTTACATGCCTATGTAAATTAGTCTGAAGGCAATCTTGAAATATTAATAGGTTAACATAATGTGAGAGAAGTCCTGGCCTACATTTATCCTTTAGGTAATACATAAATATACCAAATAAAATTCAAAAGGACTGAGGAAGCTGTAAGGGTCTGAAGAGTTCTGAGGAAGGGTCACTGGATGCAAAACGTTAACTCTGGTGTTTTCTTCACAGGTGCTTCCAGACCTGCTGAGCTTTTCCAGCAACTTCTGTTTTTGTACATAAATATACCAGATCATCACCCAATTTATTTTCTTGCTCTTTATTAGAACTTATTATGTATGTATGGCTCCCACAGAATCACAGAATTAAGACCATAAGACTTAGGAACAGAAGTGAGCCATTCAGCCCATCGAGTCTGCTCCACCAAGCAATGAGATCATGCTGATCTCATAATCCTCAAATTCACTTTCCTGCCTTTTCCCCATAACTCTTGATTCCCTTAGTGATTAAAAATCTGTCTAGCTCAGCCATGCGTATACTTAATGACCCAGCCTCAACAGCCCTCTGTGGTAATGAATTCCACAGATTCACTACCCTCTGAGAGATGAAATTCCTCTTCATCCCTGTCTTAAGGTGCAATTCCTTATTCTGAGATAATGCCCCCTGGGCCTAGACTCTCCCTCATGGGGAAGCAACTTTTCTGCATCTAGCTTGTCAAGTCGTAAGAATTTTGTACTTCAATAAGGTCACCTCTGTATTCCAATGCACACAGGCATAACATACACAACCTCTCCTCATAAGATAGTCCATCCATACTTGGTATCAGTCCTTCTCTGGACTGCTTTCAATGCTAGTGTATCTTTCCTTAAATAAGGGGCCCAAAACTGTTCACAGTATTCCAGCTGAGGTCTGCTAGTGCCTTGCATAATTTTAACAAAACATTGCTAATTTTATATTCGATTCCTTTGAAATAAAGGCCAACATTCCATTTGCCTTCTTGACTACCTGCTGAACTTGGATGCTAGTTTTTTGTGTTTCATGGATGAGAACTCCCATATCCTTTGCTTCTGTAGTGTTTTTTTGTAGTCTTTTTCCATTTAAATAATATTCAGCCCCTCTATTCTTCCTGTCAAAATGCATAATCTCACATTTCTTCACATTATATTCCATATGCCAAAATTTTTCCCATTCACTTAACCTGTCTACATTCCTCTGCAAATTCTTTGTCTCAACCTTTACCAGTTGTTTTCCTACCTGTTTTTGTGTCATCCTCAAACTTGCCAAAAGTACACTTTCTTCATTCAAGACAGTAATATATATTGTAAATAATTATGGTCCCAGCACTGATCCCTGTGGCAATCCTATTATAGGTTGCCTGTTATGCAACTCTCTTCCTTCTATTAGTTAGCCAATCCTTTGTCCATGCAAATATGTTATCTCCAACACCACGGCCTCTTATCTTATTAAATAGCCTAATGTGTGCCATCTTATCAAATGCTTTCTTAAAACCAAATATATTACATCCACTGCTTCCCCTTTATCTATTCTGCTTGTCATCTTCTCAAAGTATTCTACTAAATTTGTCAGGCATGCTTTCCTCTTCATGAAACCATACTGATTTTGCTTTATAACATGCATTTTTAAATGCTCTGTTATTTCATCCCTTACAATAGACTCTAACATTTTCCCAATAATACATGCTAAGCTAACTTGTCTATAGTTTTTTGTCCCCTTCTCTTTTTAAATAAATTTGTTACATTGGTTGTTTTCCAATCCTCTAGGACTTTTCAAGGGTCTAAGGATTCCTGCAGGATTACTACTAATGCATCCATTTTTACATGTAAATGGAGCCCATTAGACTCCTAATGCCCACATTGATTCCCTTAACTAGTGCCAATCTCCTTCCTGCCTTTTCCTCATATCCCTGTACACCATTTCTATCCAAATCATACATGTCTCCCCCACATTTCCAGACATTTCTTACATTACACATTCATACTGTGTAAGGCAGTAAAGACTTAACTGACATCATGGGATAGAATCATCAACTCTATGATCCAAGTTC